>NC_136412.1:335674120-336066620 GCF_051521515.1 Lactuca serriola
AGCTCATCCATGCGAAATTTCTCGAATTTTGTGCCAAAATCTTCTAAAATTCATAACTTTCGCATACGAGCTCCGTTTTTGATGTTCTTTATATGAACGCGTAGGTAAAATTACGCTCTAAAAATTTCGTTTAGACTTCATCGGCTAATTTTGACTTTAATTTTTATATTATTATTTTTAACAGACCGGGATAGGAAATCCGTTAAAAATTCATATCATCTTCATCCGACGTCTGTTTTTGTCTGTCTTTTTACCGCTGTGCTACTATTGACGAGACCTTCGATTCTCTTTTAGGTCGTGTCGGCTAAAAATCACTCGATCTAAAATTCGAGTTTTTAGTTGTCTACTGCTAAGCTGAAATTTCGAAAAATCATAACTTCCTCATACGAAGTCAGATTTGGGCGTTCTTTTTATACATCCTCTCGGTTTAACGAACACTACGAATTGCGTTTAGATCACCAAGGCTAAAAACTTGTTTATCAAAAACTCACTTTTTACGACATTCGGCACTGTGCCGGTTTTGTCGTGAAACTTCGACATGTTATAACTTCTTCGTTATAACTCGGATTTCAGCATTCTTTATATATTCGTAATCCTTGTCACGACCACTACAACTTTCTTAATAGATATCGGCTTTATATAATATTTATTTTTGACGCTCATTTTTATTCTTAATTAATTAAACCCTAATAATTAAGCATAAAACACATAATATTCACATAATTCCTTTTCATTTCTTCTAAATGAGTTACAAAGGTTAACCAAGACTATTATGTCAATATTAATGTCTAGCCTAGGAACACGGGTGTTACACTATTTGTATGGGGTTCGATGTACTATTTATACTGACCACAAAAGTTTGAGGTATTTTATGGACTAGCCGAATCTGAATATGCGGCAACGGAGATGGTTGGATGTGGTAAAGGATTATGATTGCGAGATCCTATACCACCTTGGGAAGACTAATGTGGTGGCCGATGCTTTGAGTTGCAAGGCCATAAGCTCATCTATCTGGGATATCTGCTTAAGGATGACTATCACTTCGCCTTTGATGGATTTGATTAAGAAGGCTCAGGTGGAGGGATTGAAAAGGGAAAACTGGAAGACCGAGCAGATCAGAGACAAGTTCCCTTATTTTTCAGAGACAGTCACAGGTTGTTGAATCGGTGTGACAAAGTCTGGGTTCCGGCATCAGTTGGGGTGAGACAGATGGTTTTAAAGGAGGTGCATAAGTCAAAGTTTTTTATCCATCCAGGGGCCACGACGATGTACATGGATATGAGGTTGAATTATTGGTGTCCATGTACGAAGAGGGAAATAGCTTGGTTTGTGGAGTGGTGCTTGATTGTAGAAAAATCAATGTCGAGCATTAGAGACCCCACGACAAGATGCAGCCCTTACCCATTCCCATGATGAAGTGGGCAGATATTACCATTGATTTCATCACAAAATTGCCAAGGACGACACGTAGTGTTGACTCTATCTGGGCCATTGTTGATACATTGACCAAGAATATGTATTTCATAACAATTATCGAGAGTATATCCACAAAGAAGTTAGTGGACATCTATGTTCGGGAGGTAGTAGTTCAGCACAGAGTTCCAGTTTCGGTGGTTTTGGACCGGGATGTTCGTTTCACCTCCAGAGTTTGGAGGATGTTTCATGAGGAGTTAGGTACTCAGTTGCATTTTACTACATCATGCCATCTTCAGATCTGAGGCCAAAGTGAGCAGACGATTCAGATACTTGAGGATATGCTACGGGCTTGTGTGTTGGATTTTGGAGGGATTTGGGATATTTACTTTCCACTTGCCGAGTTCTCTTACAACAATAGTTACCATGCTAGTATTGAACGACCACCATTTGAGATGTTGTATGAAGAGAGGTGCAGGACCCCAATTTGCTGGGAGGGGGGGGGAGGTCGGGCATCGATTCATGGGTAGTACGGAGGTTGTACTCAAGACTATTGAGTTGATTCAACAGGTGAGCAACAGGTTGCGAGTCGTACAAAGCCGACATAAGATTTATGCAGATCGACGAGGTTTAGATATCAAGTTTCATATGGGAGACTTGGTGCTTCTTAAGGTTTCACCTTGGAAAGGTGTCATGCGATTTTCAGAAGAGGGGTAATTTGGGCCCCAAATTCATTGGACCTTTTAGGATTTCGGCACGGGTGAGCAATGTTGCATATCAACTGGATTTGTTGTAACATCCTGTTTCCTTCCATCTCTGGGTCGTAGGTCGGAAGTTGATTGTGTAAGTATTTGGGCCTTAAAGAAGTAAAGTTTAGTCCTTGTAGAAGGAGGTAATGTAGGTTAATAGATTTAACCCTTGAATTGTGGTTTGGACCGAAGGGTAAAAAAGGGAAAAGTCATAGGCTGTGTTTTTACATGAAATATGGATTTTTGTTCGAGAAGTTTTTAGTCCAAGAGAGTTAGATGATATTATAGATCTCTTCAATACCTTTCCGTGGATATAAAGAACGTCGAAAACGGAGTTGGAATGAAAAAGTTACAACCGTTTGAAGTTAGGCGATTTCTCGGTCAACCGCGTACGTAGCGCATACGGGGAGTACGTAGGGCATGGTAGGGAATCCCTAGTACGTTAGGCGTACTCAACATGTATGATGGGCGTACTATGGCATCCCTAGTACGCTGGGCATAAATTTAGTACGCAGGGCGTATGCGATCAGTGCCCAAACCTTATTTTCGTGGTTTGGGTCCTATTTAAGCTTCTTAGCTCTCCCAAACCCATTACATTCTCAACCTCCACCTCTCCAACACCGTCTCTTGAAACCCTAACCCTAGATTGAGCCTTGTGAGCAAAAAAATGTGTTTTTAAGTGCTTTGGAGTGTTCTTGGTGCACCTTGGAGAAGAAGGAACTCATGTAAGAAGTGTTGGTTGCATTGGAGTATTTCATACTATTTTTTTATCCTTTTCAAGAGTTGTAGATTTCAAACTTAGTGCATTACCGCT
The DNA here is from genome assembly GCF_051521515.1 of Lactuca serriola. NCBI lineage: Eukaryota > Viridiplantae > Streptophyta > Magnoliopsida > Asterales > Asteraceae > Lactuca > Lactuca serriola. The sequence continues at coordinate 335,677,097 of NC_136412.1, forward strand.
TTCTTTTGTCATCAGTTGTCATAAGTAACAACTTACTTCCATATCTCGCAAAAAGTGTTTCCCACCTTTAACGATGTCCATTCTAAATTTTGTATATATTTCTTTCTAATTTTTTCTTATATTTGTAGAAAACTAGGAAATTTCCTGTTCTTTCCTATATTTATATAACAACAAAGATGATGATTCTAACGAAGACGACAACAAAAACCAAATAACACTAATGATGATAATAACAACGACAACGATGACGACGACGACAACAACAACAACAACATCAACATCAACATCAACAAAAACAATAATAACAACAACATTGTACGTCTCTTTGTATGTCTGTTGACCGGGCCTTGTGACAATAATTAAAAAATGCTGACGTATTTCTGTGGAATAAGGTTTTGAAATATGTTTTGTGTCAATATTTATTGCTATTTTCCGACGGATGATTAGTGTAAAAAAACATTTTCATTAATTTCCGTTGATATTTCGTAGTAATTTCCAATTCAGTTTTGACAAATTTGTCTATGTCACTAGTTTGTTAAAATTATTATTAAATTATGTGTTTTTTTTTCTTCTAAAGGATGTGTTCTCCAACATATCTTTTTATGTAGGAAATTTTCATGGGAAGATATCCACTTTATAGTAATGACCCTAACATCCAAATTCACCCTGAACTCGATTTCAACCGACAATGTGTTTATTGGATAAATTAAAACATGATTGAGAACATTAATTATAATAATAGATGAATTTCAGGGAAATTCGATAACATAATTGTTTATATATTTTCTTGCCAGATTTGCTCTATCATTTTCAATTCTATTTATGTTTGTAATCCAACTCTTAAAACATGTTTGTGATGTTAGTATGAAACATGTTTATAATGTCCTGTATAATTCATTACTTTTATAACAATTTAATTGATTAAAATGAAAAGTTGTTAGTCTCCTCTCACACAACACCACCACAATATTCCGTTGAAATAAAGATTGAATCTTTTTTTTTTTTTAAATCTAAAGCAACGGCGACAACGAACTAGAACAAATTTGCACTTTACTAAATTTAACAATTCAAGGTCAAGGATGAAGAACAGCTTCAGACATATGGCTGTTGCTAAAAGCGATTTGGGATTCCGGCTTGTTGTTTCGTGTCTGTTGCTCCTCATTACAGATTGCCAGAGTGCTCAGGAGCATTTCAACAAACATGTTGCGCTCTTCATTTTCGGTGATTCACTTTTCGATTCTGGAAACAACAACTACATAAACACTAATCCCAACTTTCAAGCGAAATTTTGGCCCTATGGCGAATCATACTTCAATCCGCCAACTGGAAGATTCTCTAATGGCCGTCTCATCCCTGATTTTATCGGTGACAATATACATCTCAAACAACCGCCATTTTTTTTTGTTCCTTTCAATTTTTTGCTTATCATTCTTGATTTTCCTTCTGTTAACAGCTGAGTTTGCTGGATTGCCTCTCATTCCTGCGTATCTTGACCCCCATTACCATAATAAAGAATTTGGGTATGGAGCAAATTTTGCGTCAGGGGGATCTGGTGCATTAGTCGAGACCAATGGAGGACTCGTATGTGTCCCTTCTTCGTATCCACCACTTGAATTTTCTCATATATCGATTTCATATACTATAAATCAATTTGATGCATGTAGGTAATTGATCTCAAAACACAGCTACAGTATTTCTCGGATTTAGAGAAACGTTTTAGGAAGAATTTAGGTGATGTGAAAGCCAAGCAGCTTTTGTCCAACGCTGTCTACTTGTTTAGCTGCGGAATCAACGACTATGCGAGCCTCCTACGCAACAACCAGAGTAGTCATCATCATCAGCAGTACGTTGAAATGGTGATAGGAAACTTGACCGATGTGTTCAAGGTAAACAGGAATTACGTTTCTAATTAATTACCTCAATATTTAAACAATTCTTTTTTTTTTTCCTTAACTTAAAAAGGAAATCCATGAAAAAGGTGGGAGGAAGATTGGAATCACTACGATCCCGCAATTAGGCTGTTTGCCTATAGCTCGTGCACAACAGCCATGCAATACATGCTACGAAGAATTTAACACCATAGCAAGTCTACACAATCGAGCAGTTTCTAAGAAAATGAAAGAGATGACAAAACAATTTGAAGGATTCATGTTTGCAAACTATGATCACTCAACTGCACTTAGCAAACGGATGAAGAACCCATCAAAATATGGTACTCGTAGTGATTGAGTTTCATTGCTTTGAATTCGTGAAGCATCACATGAATCATGGTTGGAATTTGATGGATTTGCAGGTTTCAAGGTAGGAGACAGTGGATGTTGTGGTAGTGGTCCTTTACGAGGGCTTTATAGTTGTGGAGGAAAGAGAGGAATACGAAAGTTTGAATTGTGTGATAATCCTGATGATTATCTCTTCTTCGACTCTGCTCATCCTAGTGAAGCCGCATGCCGACAATTCGCAGAGCTGTTTTGGGAAGGAGAGTCCAAAGTCACATCACCTTACAATTTAAAAGCCTTCTTTTAAGTTACTTATTGTTTAAATTTAAGATATGATTCCTATAATTACTTGCTTAAACAATAATTAAACAATCACTTTAGAATATGTGAACGTACACATTCTAATGATTACAGGTAGTTGGTTGTTTATATGAGAATGACCAATATACCCGATATATACAACTATACATACACATGTGAATGATCAACATGTTGGGTTGAATAGTTTTATTGATCCAACACAAGTAAATTATTATCGTATACGGTTAACTTACAAAGTCTAATGACTTATACATGATAATTATTAGCAAGTAAAATTATTTTGGGAGTATATATATATGAATGCTGATTCTATATGTAGAGAATAAAAGCTTATGATATTTGATATATTTTATATGGATAAGTTGATGATGTTAAGGGGGTAGAACATCTTACGTATACTTCTATACATCTACATGTTTTATTTGAGTTTTTTAGAATATATGATGGAGGTTCATCAATTGGCTTCTTATAAATGAAATTATATGGATAAATGTAACACCCGGAATATTGAGGAATAATTGATGGGAATAAATCCCCTTTTTAGGATTGGACACGACGTGTTGGAGCGAGTTATATCATAAATTCGGGACTATGACCCAAATATATGGTTTTGGGCCTTGAGGGAGAAAGGTCTAGACTCTTTTTGGATATGGGTAAGGTAGGTTATGCGATAAAAGAATTTGGGTTGTACTTTAGAGCCCAAAGGTATCGGTACAGGTGTTGGTTCGGGCATTTCATGAATTTTGGATTTAAGTTCAGTTGGTTTTCAGGCTAAATAAAGTTGATAGTAGTGTAGGGCTTCTCGTTACCTTTTTATGGATATAAAGAACGTCGAAAACAGATAAATGATGCAAAAGTTATGACCATTTGAAGTTAGAGGGGTTTTGGGCCAAACCGGGTATGCATGGCGTTCAAAAGGAAAACGGACGCGAGCCAACTTGGGAACGCAGGGTGTTTGCGGGGCTGTTTCAAAGACTCGTTTTTAGGGTTTGAACCCTTATAAGCATCATTGTGGACCCAAACCTCTTCCAATCTTCAGCCTCCATCCTCTCTAACCCGAAGAACGAAACCCTAGCCCCCATTTGAGTGATTCTTGAGCTTTAAAGTGATTTATGTGTATTTTTGGTGCTTGAGGAGGAAGAAGGAACTTCTTGAAGAGTCATTGCTTGAGTTAGAGCTTTTGGATCCAGGCTTTGTTCACCTAGATCTAACTTCTGGAGGTATAAAGTCTCAACATTGACAACTCTTTCATGTAGATCTAGCTAGGTGGCAGTTAGTTATGATTTTGGTCCCTTTATGATGGTTCTTGTGAGTAGAAGTTACTCCAGAACCTTTGAGCTTCATATTTGGCCCTTGTTGGGGTTACGGAGTCATAAAGTTTGGATCTTAATGAGTATAAACCTTCCATGCATGACTTGGTAGCCATTTAATGAAGTTTGGGACTTAGGTTTTTTGATTTGGGTCCCATTGAGTTATGCTAAGTCATAAAGTTGGAAACTTTATGACTTAAGAAGTTCCTTGAAATCAAATATGGAAGTTGGAAACTTAGACTTAATGGATTGAGTTGAGAGGATGCACTTTTGGTCCCCTTTTTTACTTAAAAGATTAGATCTTGACTTCTTGGACCATTCTAACGGATAAAGTTGGAAACTTTATCCATTATTGAGATATCAAGAGCATAAAAATGTAATCGTGGGTGTTGTATTCAACTCATGCATGTGTTAGATGGTCTTAATGGGTTAAAAGGTTAGAACTTTGGCTTTAAGCACTTAATGGATATGCAAGGTCATAAAGTTGGAAACTTTATGACCCTTAGTGACATATTGGACCTTGATCTGTGTTTCGGCGAAAGGACTTAAGGTATTAAGCCCTTAATAGAAATTTTGGGGATTCAGCGGGAATGCCTCGCATAAGTGGGAGGAACGTAGCGCGTTCCGGTCCAAGTTCACAATTTTGGTCAAGGGCTTGAACGCCCCGTGTTCGAAGTGGGTTAGCTCAGTTGACTCGTTTGACCTTGACCCTTGACCAAGTTTGACTAAAAGGGTATTTTGGGTATTTTGTGATATTGATTGGGTTTTGGTCCAGGTCTAGTATTCAGGAAGACTTGTAAAGCTGATGTTGGAGCAGTGTTTTGTTCAGCTATTCTTCAGTCTGTGAGGTGAGTCATCTCACAATGTTATTGGGTCGAAGGCACCAATGTCGGCCCATTACTTATTTTGTAGAATACTAGTTATCTTTGTGACACTTTCTTGGAAGACCCCGGGGACATTTGTATGAAAGACCATGGGGGTAGCCCATGGCATTTCAAGGAAAGACCGTGGGGGTACCCATGACATTCCAAGGAAAAGACCACGGGGGTAGCCCATGGCAAATGTATGTATTGGCATGTGGTATCTTGGGGATCTCACTAAGCTTTGTGCTTATGGTTTTCAGCTTATGTTTCAGGTACTTCGGTTTTCAAATGGAAGAACTCAGTATGATTGTATAGCACACACCACATAGTTTTCGCTTCTGAAGATATTACTCTGATAGATATGATGTTTGATACACATATTTTCATTTGGGTTAAATGGATAATGTTTTTGGAATACTATTTTATTTAAAAAAAATGAAATTTTTGGAATATATTTTTGGGACTTTACAATAAATTGATGATTTTAGGGGGCTAGAACACAAGTTTTAATGTAATATGTCCATTCTAATTTAGAAAAATATTGACAATTAGTTTATATTGTGAGATTTAGGTTTAAAATGGTATTTAACTATTAATGTCAATGGTGGATTTGATTTGATTGCTTTTAGGGAACAAATTATGTGTTCAGAGAATTTATAGAGCATATTAGATCCATCGTAGATCATTCCACATGTGTTATAATTGAATTAGATGAGAAGAGTAACCAAATTGTTGTGTGAAGAATGAAACTTAGAAATTTAGAAATTTAGGTGTAGTATGGTTGTGTGAATCTACTCGATGGAGGGGGCATTAAGAATCAAACTTTGATGATGCTCATATCTTTTTAAATTATATGTTTATTAGGTAAGGGTTTATGTGATTTTATATAGAATATGCGCAATAAGTGTAATATAAGTTTGATTGGGTGGCTTCACAATCCTTCTTTAGCATCCTTCTTTAGCATGTATGACTTTGTAATCTGTTTTATTTACTAGCTTCATTTTTTAATTTAATTTTGCCGTTTCAAAAAAATATTTTTACACATAGTGGTCTCATTGTTTTTATTTAGTTGAACCTAATAAATTAATACCTAACTGAAATAGATTAAACTGAACCTTATTTTCATTGGTTACACTTAACTTAGAGATGCTAAAAATATTGATTAAACCGAAAATCAAAAACTGAACCGAAGAACACCCCTGTCTAACACCCATATTGACTCTCATAACTACGTTTATGTAAAAATATCTCAAAATAACAACATAGCTCATACATTGTTTAAAAATTAAGTTGTTACCATTAATAAAAATCGTTTCCTAAAATTAGTGTTCCTAATTTTGTGTTTAACTTTTTGCAAAATTTAGTATTCCTAATTTTGTGTTTAACTTTTTGCGGATGAGACTTTCAAGGCTAACTTGAATATAAAAATAGTCGAGCCTTCATGATATGATGAAGATGATGGTGGTATTGGGAATATGGTTGATTCCGAGTAACAACTTTTTTTTTCGATTTATAATATTTATATAAGAACAATATTAAACATGTTTTTGTTCTATATTGTATAAATATTAAAGTTTAATTGCAGAAGACATATGATGTGGGGGCATTTGTTAATCAGGATACATCATTTTATTTGTTTTGTACTTAGTGTTCTATATGTCCCTTACAAAATTTGTCATTCGATGCTACTATATATATACTCTCTCATTCAAATAAATCGTCACATCCCACTATTACATTCACATGGGATACACAAAACAATTATATATATATATATATATATATATATATATATATATATATATATATATATATATATATATATATATATATATATATATATATATATATATATACACACACATCATTTTAAATGAATAGTGGTTGCTAAATGATCATTGTTTTTTAGTTATATTTTTATACAAAAAGTATTCATTAATAACTTCTTGAAGGCTTTTTTTTTCGAACGGAAAATCAAATTAAAAGCTAGCGAAAAAGTAGCTAAACCAAAACAAAACAATTAGTTCAAGACAAGGCTTTTCAACCAATCGGTTCAATTTATGCTAGCCTTACGATTCCTAGCACTATACCAATTAAAAGAGAAAGAAACAACGAAATCAAACTAAACTTCCTTTTTTATCTTCATGTTCTCAAACAGGATATCATTTCGAAACGTCCACAACACCCAAAGCAAAGTAGAGAAAACCGAATCCATAATCAACCTTTTAAACCTCACCGTTGTCAACCCATCGACCCACTGCAACTGCTCTTCAACACTTGAAAACGAAGGAATAAGTAGGTCCACCCACTTTGCCACCTTAATCCAAAGATGAAAAACCACTGTACAACTAAAAAACAAATGATTCATGCTTTCCCGTGCCTTTTGACATACCAGACACAACACCGAAGTAACGTCTAGCCCCCTTCTATCCAAATTATCTCTCGTAGGAAGTCTATTTAGCACCACTCTCCAAATAAAAATATTAATTTTTATTGGGAGCCACGTATTCCATCTAGTCTCCACACCAACTAAAGGAAGACTAAGGCCCCGTTTGTTTACCTCTTAATTTCAAAATTAAGAGGTAATGTCTTAAAATTTCAGATTCAGGGTGTTTGTTTGAGTATTATTTTTTACCTCTTAAACTAAAAGATGCCTCTTATTTTTTAAGATATCAAATGAAGTCTGAAAAAAAAAAGAACGCGTACTACTTTGCCCTAAACCGCATATCATCCATCGACGCCTCCTATTATCTTCGCATCTGCTTCGTGCGTCGCTTTCTTCCCATCAGTTTCGACGCATCACCCTTCCAGCGACGAACCGGTGACGCAACCTCCCTCCAGCGCAATCGTCGACGAACGCTTCCTCCCTCCGTCTCCACCTGCATCGACCGCAACAGGTTATCTCGACTCTTCTTTTTTCTGTTTCATTCTTCTTTCCCCTCTAATTATTTGGTCTTCTTCTGTTTCCTCTTTGTTTCCCCTCAAAATTGAAAATCAAAAACTGAAATTGTTGTGCTATTACTTTCTGATTTGTTCAATCAAAATCAATATTTGATGTTAGGCTTGATTTTGATGTTATATGCTAAATTTTGATGTTAGGCTTGATTTTGATGTTATATGATCAATGTGAATGTGTTTAAGGAGTATGATGAAATGTTAATGTTGGATTTTTGATATTATGTTTGATTTTTTTATACTCTAAATTTTATGTTTACTGTTTTTATAGTTGATTATTATGTTGAAATATTGTAATTGTTGAAAATATGCATTATTTTTGTTTTTATTATCATGAAATATCTATATTTATGTTTGATGTTATAGTGAAATTATATATATTCTTGCTTACATCATGAAATATCCATTATTTTTATTGAAATGTACACTTTGTTTTGTTGAAATATTTGTTGACAATGTGCATTAGTTTTGTTGCTATTATAATGAAATATCCATAATTGTGTTTGATGTTATAGTGAAATCATATATATTCTTGCTTATATCATGACATTGTACACTTGTTTTGTTGAAATGGTTGTTGACAAGGTGCCTTTATGTTGCTTAAATTCTTGTTGAAAATGTGTTTTTGCAATGTTTAACTTGTTAAAACATGCATTTTTTTTGTTGAATTGATCAAAGAAATGGGAGAAAAGAAGGATAGGATTAGTTGGAAGGTTGAAGGTGTAGAAAAAACTTTTCTAGAAGCTTGTTTACGTGAAGTTACGGTGAATGGGCGGGAAGGGAGTAGTTTGAAAGCATTATCTTGGAGAAATGTAGCTGAAACATTAAAAATTGAACACAACTTTATTGCGGACCAAAAACAAATGAAGAACCGCTATGACTACCTAAAGTCAAAGTTTGGTGCTTTTTTGAAGTTAAAAAACAAAACCGGCAACGTGTACAATTCAACAACCAATACCTTCAACCTTTCCAAAGAAGAATGGGAACTAGAATCGAAGGTATTTTGTTTAGTTATAAATAACATATTATCATGTTTAAGTAATAAAATATTTTTTTCAAACAGTCAAACAAACATGTGGATTCTTTGAGACGTACGCCACTACCCTACCCCGACCTTTGCACACAGTTGTTTGAAGGCGCAACTGCGACAGGCATAAATAGTTGGGGACCAACTTCTACCCTTCCCCGTCCTATTCAAGAGTCAAGCCACTATAGTTTGCATGACTTTGATGACATCGATTGCACTCAACAAGAAACTGTAGGTCTCAGTGACGAGTCATCCGCTCAATCAAAAAAACAAAAGACTACAGATACGACAAAGAGTCAAAATAAAAGTAAAGACAAGGGTAAAGATAAGGGTAAAGATGCATCCAATTCAAGATTGCTTGAAATCGGTGAAGATATTGCCACAGTTGCTAAAATATTTGTGGAAAAGCATTCTTCTTCAAATTTGGATGCGTGTATGGAAAAATTGGAGAAGTTGGGATGGGGAATATTTGATCCAAGATACACTACTGCTGTTGTTCTTTTTGGTGAAGGTGTGGATAAGAGGCACATGTGGTTAACCATTGATCCAGCTATTTGTGAGAATTGGGTCAAGACTGTTGGAGCACATTATGGAATGTTTCGCTAAGTAGATTTTTTGAATGTTTTGATGGTTTTTTTTGGATAACTAGATGGTTTTTTTATTACTTGATGTTTGGTTTGAACTAGATGGTTTTTTTTTTGGATTACTTGACATTAATGACTTGATATTTTGGATTACTTGATGTTTTGGATTACTAGATTTTTATATGATATGAATGACTTGATGTTTTGGATGAATTTTGTTGTTATATGTTGTTAATATAATTGCTATGTATTTTCAAAATGACAGATTGCTTATGGATTCGGATGAAGAAATTGCATTTTTCATGTTACTATGTTGCTATTGGTTGAATCTAGCATCCAACAGAATTGGAAGGGCAATTGATAATGATTCGGAAATGAGTGGTCATCAACATACACAAGAATTGTTACATGGAACTTCTACACAATGTAAAGACCTGATGCGTCTTTCACGTGAAGCATATGTACTTTTATGCAATCATTTTAGACGAAACAATTGGTTGCAAAGTAGTAGGCATATAAGCGTTGAAGAAAAGATGGCTATGTTCTTAACTACTATAGCACATAATAAACGGTTCAGGATTATCAAACGAAGGTTTCAACACTCCACAGAAACAGTTCATAGATGCTTTCATGAGGTGCTAAATGCAATGATATTTTTGCAAAAGAAGTTATAGTGCCAACGAATTCTAATGCAACTGTGAATTCCTCAGAGAGGCATCGTAAGCTAAAAGAAATCTTTCCTAGAGCAATAGGTGCGCTAGATGGAACTCTTGTACATGCAGTCGTGCCTGCTGATCAACAAACTCGCTATAGGGGAAGAGGAAAAGGTGAATGCTTTCAAAATGTTTTAGGAATTTGTGATTTTGATATGATGTTCACATTCGTATGGGCCGGTTGGGAGGGTATAACACATGATTCGCGAGTTTTGAAAGAAGTTGCATGTAACCCGACTTCAGGCTTTCCGTTCCCTCCTCCAGGTTTTTAATTCTTTTTAAGATTATTCTAAAATACGATATTAAATTTCTATATATAATACTTCCTTTACTCATGTGTACAGATAAATATTACCTTTGCGATGCTGCATACACCAACACTCGTGGATTTATGACTCCTTACCGCAACACGAGGTATTGGTTAGCCGACTATTGACAGCGACGTCCGTTAACTAAGGAAGAAAAATTCAATCATGCACATGCGCAACTTAGAAATGTTATTGAACGTGCTTACGGTGTTTTAAAGGCGAGATTCCCAATCCTAAAGCGAATGGCTCCTTTTCCTTTTTCAGTGCAAAGAGATATAGTCGTTGCTTGTTTTGCAGTCCACAATTTCATAAGGAAATGCGATATTCATGATGAGTTATTTATGGCGTTCGAGGAGAACAATGCTCAACCACAAGGGGGACAAAATGATGGCGAAAACGTACACGATATGGAATGGGGTTCACAAGGAAATGAATACATGGATAATTTACGTGACCAGATTGCGAATCAATTGGGGTGAAATTAAATTTGTAGGATTTTATTTGGATTTTAGTATGATATTGTGGATTTAAAAATATTTATGTTTGATTTGGATTTGTGCTTAATTTTGATTTATGCTAAATTTGGATTTTATATGGTGTTTATATATTTTTTTAATACATAATTAAGAATTTTTATTAGGTTATTTTCTAAATAAACAGTTGAATTTAATAAAAAATAAAACATAAGGGTAAAATGGTCATTTTAATAATTCAGCAGAACAATTCAGAGGTGCCAACCAAACAGCATGTTAAACATTCAGCTCTTAAAATTTCAGACCCTCTTAGAAATTCAGATCTTAAAAATTCAGATCCTGCCAAACAGCCCCTAAGCCGATCTAAAAGCAGTCGAGTCTCTTTCACCAAATACGTATCTTCGTCTCCAATAGCCTACCGCCAAGAATCCCTACTAGTTGAAAGGTGCAACGACTGCAACAATGTCATCAATTGAAGAAGCTGATCAACCAAAACCCCACCATCAAACATCTGAACCATTGAAACTTCCAATCATGCCTATCCCAATAGTCACTAACCAACGCATTAACATTACTAGCTACAACACATAAACGAGGAAATCTATCTCTAAGCATAATGTCACCACATCAAACATCATTCCAGAAGCTAATACTTTGGCCATTCCCCACCCTCCTACATATAGAGTCGAACGGAATTAAGCCTCTATAATGCATATCCCAAACCGTATTAACGATCCCCATCCAAACTCCTTTCTTTGGTTTTGACCGAGAGGCCATGCAAAACCCTCCATCACTCCCGTAACTGTCACACCCCAAAACCAAGAACGGCGGAAACGTTCTGGGGCGGAGGACGTCATGTAAAGTATCACAACACAGTAAATGTAAATAAGCAAACAACATCATCCATTGCATTAAATATATAATTTTAATACAAGCGTGTTCTGTACAGTTTTAGACACCAAAAATATAATGTAAGTCAAAATAATATGATGAGTCTTGAATGCGCTCCATCTTCTCAAAAGCTGGCATCGGTACCTGTCTACTGATGACCTGAGAATACAAGTTATTTTGAAAGCGAGTATCAGCATTAAGCTGGTGAGTTCATAAGTATTTTAGTGTCGATGTTTGTTATCAAAACGTTTGAACGTGTCTCAAGTATAAGTTTGTAAAATGTATGTAAGTGTTTGTAAAAGTTTGAATCTCTCAGAAAAACCTATATTTTCTATTAAAGTAGCCTTTTACCAAGGCTTAACTGTTTTGTATGCTCGTTTGTTGTAAAAGTGTGAAATTTCCCAAGTGTAACTATCATTTAACAAATATAGTTTGTACATTAATGTTTAAGTGAGGTTATCACTAAAAATATGTAATGGGTAAATCATTATAGTACTGTAGTTTTGTATTATAGGAACTACTGCTGTACTAACTACCTTAAACGGGATTTATATTAAGGTATAATGTGATAATTGCACCATACTATCGACTGGTAACAACGACATACGAATGGTCGTAATAATGGAATGACGTTTAGCACCCGCAGACCTGCAGGTCCGGCTGTAGCTAGCAGCAAGGTGTAGGATAGTCAATCCAGTATAGATTTATACGCAAACTCACGCTCTCCCTCCAAGAGAATTCTGGCTACAACTCGGGACATGACATTTAAGGCATGCTCCGATCCAGTGGATCACAATTGTTAACGTATTCTTGTATATGTAATGTAATGTTTCTTGTTCTAGTATAGTTGTATATGTTCTCATCCTAGTATATTTGTATATGTTCTCATCCTAGTATAGTTGTATATGTTCTCTTTCTAGTATAGTTGTATATGTTCTCATCCTAGTATAGTTGTATATGTTCTTATCCTAGTGTAGTTGTATATGTTCTCATCCTAGTATAGTTGTATATGTTCTCTTTCTAGTATAGTTGTATATGTTCTAGTAGTAATGTAATGTATAGACTCATGAATGAATTGACTCATTGATCTAGAAGTTGTAGTAGTATGATCCTGCGTTACCCCGATGGTAACTTACTAATGATGTGTCTAGTACGTATGATTATGGAAGTACTTTTATGTCTATATATGTATATTTGATATATAATAAATATTGAAACGACCTTCGGATGGTTACCCGAAATCCCACCAGACCACATCCAAATCGAGAAAAAGGAAATAGGGCGGATGGCCTTCCTAAGCCTTTTAAACATTGCTTATATATCTATACATATATGGGCATGCAATTTATAAGAAGTAAAACAAAGTTTAATAAAATCATTTGATAAGTAAAAGAGTTGGTAAAACGTTTTGAAGTAAAACAGTTTGATAAGCAGTTTGAACAGTGATAAAATTATTGGTTTTCTAGTTATTAATCACATGTGATTGATGTAATAACTATAAGTATTCAACTTGTATCCACCCCCCCCCCCCCCCATAAAAGTATTTAAAACATTTAAAAGTATTTCAAAGGTTAATTATAGGGGTATGAACTCGCCTGTAGTGAGTGGTTCTGATGACAATGTTGGATTTGGTGCTAGGTGTCAAGTGGTGACGTGAGTACACGCGCTAATCCTATTTAGCATATATTGCACATATATGGATTTAATTAGTGTTATGAACAACTAATTGATGATTTTGGGACCACCTTAGGGACTAGTAAACACTTATAATGAACTGTTACAATCATATATGATTGTATGAGGGTTTATAAGGCTATACAAGAGGGTGTATGGCCAAAATACACACTATATGTGTGTGTGCGGCTAGGTGTGCGGCCTAGTGTGCTTCCAGCACATGTGTGCGGCCCTGTGTGCGGCCATGTGTGCTGCCAGGTGGTGTGTGCTGCCATGTGTGCTGCCAGATGAAGATCTTGGTGTTCTTGGTACCTTTTATGAAGATCTTCAAGGAAAATGGATGATACTTGAGAGGGTTTTTCGTGTTCTATGTTTGAAGAAGTGAAGGAAGTGTTCAAGAATGATCAAAGTGTGGCATATATATGTAGAGTGTGCGGTTGGGAAGGTGTGAGGCCGCAAACAAGAGTGTGTGGCCGCACACTCAAGTGTGTAGCCGCACACTCCATGTGTTGGAGTATTTGGCCCGGTTTTGATTCCTACACTTCGATTTAACCCTTTTTAACAATCCTACCTTAATTATACAATATTTAGAACCCTTCATTAGACTCTAAAGGGTAATACTATATAGTAAAATAAGTCTAATATTAGAAAGAATTGAAGAGTGCATGCGAGATGTTTTTCGGGTTGTCACATCCCCCTGTTAAGGGAATTTCGTCCTGAAATTTGAGTTTTGGATACTAGATTATTACAAATAACCAAGTAAAAAGATGAGGATATTTCAGTTTCATCTGATCCTCGGGTTCCCAAGTGAATTCCGGCCCGCGCTTGGCGTTCCAGCGAACCTTCACAATCGGGATACAGCTTTGTTTCGTCTGCTTGACCTCACGGTCCATGACTTCTACGGGTTCTTCCACGAAGTTGAGGCTCTCGTTGATCTCGATCTCGTCGAGTGGGATTACAAGAGTCTCGTCGGATAGACACTTTTTCAAATTGGAAACATGGAAGGTAGAATGTACTTTATGAAGTTCATTCGGTAGATTAAGTTTGTAAGCCACTGGGCCGATTCTTGCGAGAATCTCGAAAGGCCCAATGTACCTTGGATTTAACTTTCCACGCTTTCCGAAGCGTATCAATCCCTTCCAGGGTGAGACCTTGAGAAGGACTCGGTCTCCCACCTGAAATTCTAAAGGTTTCCTTCGTTTATCGGCGTAGCTTTTCTGTCGGTCTCTAGAGGCTTTCAATCGTTCACGGATCTGAACGATCTTCTCCGTCGTTTCCCGAATGGTTTCCGGACCTGTGAGAGTACTATCAGAAGTTTTCCCCCTAGCAAGTTGGGTATCACCCACCTCAGCCCAACACAGAGGGGGTTTGCACTTACGGTCGTAGAGGGCTTCAAATGGAGCAGCCTTGATGCTCGTGTGATAACTGTTATTATAGGAAAACTCGACAAGGGGTAAATGAGTATCCCATGCCTTCCCAAAGTCAATCACGCAGGCTCTCAACATATCTTCTAGTGTTTGGATGGTCCTCTCACTCTGTCCGTCTGTCTGTGGATGGTAGGCTATGCTCATGTCTAGCCTTGTTCCTAGGGAATGTTGCAACGATTGCCAGAATCTTGAGGTGAACCTACTATCTCTATCGGAGATAATAGACATAGGTACACCATGTAGCCGTACTATTTCCCTAATGTATGTTCTCGTAAGTTTCTCCATCTTGTCAGTTTCTTTGATAGGCAGGAAGTGTGCAGACTTGGTCAATCTATCGACGATGACCCATATGGTATCAAGTCCACCCGTTGTCTTGGGCAACTTGGTTATGAAATCCATAGTGATCCGCCCCCACTTCCATTCTGGAATCTCTGGTTGTTGCAATAAACCAGAGGGCTTCTGGTACTTGACCTTTACCTTTGCGCAAGTAAGGCATTTACTAACGAAGGTAGCAATCTCTGCTTTCATATTAGGCCACCAGTATAGCTTTTTAAGATCCAGATACATCTTATCTGAACCTGGGTGGACGGAATACCGAGTGTTGTGCGCCTCGGTCATGACCAAGTCTCGTAAACCACCGTGTTTCGGTGTCCAGATCCGGTTCATGAAATATAGGGCTCCGCCACCCTTGGCTTCTAAGTTCTTATCCATTCCTCTGAGGGATTCACTCGCCACATGTTCAGGTTTCATAGCTTCAAGTTGAGCCGCCTGAATTTGTTTAGACAAGTGCGAATGGATGGTTATTGATAATGACTTGATTTTGCGACCAGAATATTCTTTCCGACTCAGGGCGTCTGCTACTACGTTGGCTCTACCCGGATGATAACGAATATCGCATTCGTAGTCACTGAGTAGCTCGACCCACCGTCGTTGTCTCATGTTGAGCTCCTTCTGATCGAAAATGTGTTGTAAACTCTTGTGGTCGGTAAAGATAGTGCTTTTCGTTCCGTACAAGTAATGTCTCCAGATCTTCAGAGCAAACACTACTGCTCCTAGTTCAAGATCGTGGGTCATGTAGTTAACCTCGTGTGTCTTCAACTGTCTCGAGGCGTAGGCGATGACCTTACCTCGCTGCATCAGAACACACCCGAGCCCTTGATTCGATGCATCGCAATAAACTACAAAGTCTTCTATCCCTTCAGGGAGGGATACTATTGGCGCGGTGCATAAGGCTCGCTTGAGCGTTTGGAACGCTCTCTCTTGTTTCTCTTCCCAGTCAAAGGCCACGCCGTTCTGGGTCAGGGTTGTAAGAGGTTTCGCTATTCGGGAGAAGTTCTGTATGAATCTGCGGTAGTAGCCAGCAAGACCTAGAAATTGACGAATTTCTGTAGGCGTCTTTGGTGCTGACCAGTTCTCAATAGCCTTAATTTTGGATGGGTCCACGTGGATTCCCTCTTCACTTACCACGTGTCTTAAGAATTCGACTCTTCGGATCCAAAATTCACATTTCGAGAACTTCGCATAAAGTTTCTCCTTTCGTAATGTCCCTAGAACTTGTCGCAGGTGATCACCATGCTCTTCCTTACTTCGGGAGTAGATCAGGATGTCGTCAATGAAAACGATGACGAACTGATCCAAGTAAGGTCGGCATACTCTATTCATCAGATCCATGAAGACTGCGGGCGCATTGGTCAATCCGAATGGCATCACCACGAACTCGTAGTGTCCATAACGAGTTCGGAAGGCTGTCTTCAGCGCATCCTCCTCTAGTACTCGTAACTGGTGATATCCGGATCTCAGATCAATTTTGGAAAAATAGTTCGCCCCTTGCAGTTGGTCAAATAGATCGTCTATGCGAGGCAAAGGGTAACGATTTTTGACCGTCAGTTTGTTGAGTTCCATGTAGTCGATACACATACGAAATGTTCCATCTTTCTTCTTAACGAACAAGACCGGTGCTCCCCAAGGTGAGAAACTTGTTCTTATAAAGCTCTTGCTGAGCAATTCGTTAAGTTGACCAGAGAGTTCCTGCATCTCAGCTGGTGCTAAACGGTATGGCGACTTAGCTACAGGGGTAGCTCCTGGAATTAAGTCGATTCTGAACTCGACCTGTCGTTGCGGAGGTAACCCTGGTAGCTCTTGTGGGAAAATGTCGGGGAAGTCGCTCACTACTGGGATGTTCTTTAGTTCTTTCGTTTCGAGGCTCGTGTCGACGACGTGAGCAAGGAATGCGTGGTATTCTTTACGTAGGTATTTCTGTGCTTGAATATTGGATATTATACGAAGACTTGCACCGAGTTTGTTGCCATAGACTATAAGAGTTTCGTTAGACGGGAGGTTTAGACGGACTGCTTTCTCATAGCACATGATGTCGGCGCGATGGAGACTTAACCAATCCATGCCGATGATAACGTCGAAGCTTTTTATTGAGATCGGCATGAGGTCGATTGGGAATGAATGGTTATCTAGAGTTAGGGTACAACCTAAGTATATGTTGTTCGTACTTTCAGTTTTCCCATTAGCCATTTCTACTGTGAATTGTTCCTTAAGTGTGTGTGGTTGTTGTTTAAGCATGCGAGCAAATTTATGGTTTACGAAGCTTCGCTCCGCTCCACTATCGAACAGAATGCATGCATAGGAGTTATCGAGGAGGAACGTACCAGTCACCACTGTCGGGTCCGCAACTGCTTCCCCGTGGCCTATAGCTAGTACCCTCCCTGCTCCTCCATCATTCTTCGCTTTGGGGAAATCCTTCTTAAAGTGGCCTGCTTCACCACATCCGTAGCAGGTTGGGCTCGCGCCTGAGCCGGGGACTTGGGTGATTGGTTGTGCCGGGAACTTATAGAAACGGACGGTGTGTCCTTTCCTGTTGCAGTTAGAGCACTGCATTTCACGGCAGGGGCCGTTGTGGTGGAAGTTGCATTTGTTGCACTTAGGCAAACTTCCAGCATACTGTTTCCCCGAAGCAGTAGGGGTTACCGCGGCATGCACTGCCACAATTTGCTGCTTTTTGGCAGCTTGCTGCTTCTTCTTTTCGTCCCAAAACTTCCGCTTGGTGTCAGCAGGTTTGGAGGGTTCCGGGATGGCTAGGGTGGTTGTTGTTGTAGGGGTTTTGACTCCATGGTCAATGAGTCGCTGTGCCAGTCGCTTGGCACTGTCGAAGGTAGCGGGGTTTGATGCTAGGACATTCCCCTGATACGGAGGCACTAGCCCCCATATGTACTTCTCGATCTTTTTCCCTTCAGTGGGAACCATATTGGGGCAGAGAGCCACCAGTTCGCTGAATCTGGCAGTATAAGCGATTACGTTGGTGCCCTTCATAGTCAGGTTCCAAAGTTCCTGTTCCAATTTCTGGACTTCGCCCCTCGGGCAGTATTCCTCCATCATGAGGTCTTTCATCGTTTCCCAGCCCATGTCGTTGGCTATGACGAGGGTTAGAGCTTTAACATGGTTGTTCCACCACGTCAGGGCCTTTCCCTCAAAGGTGCATGCGGCATATTTGACTTTGCTCGCAGCAGGGCATGAACAGATTTCGAAGACCGATTCAGTCTTCTCGAACCATTGCGAGAGGGCAATGACTCCGTCGGTGCCATAGAAAGGCTTCGGCTTGCAATTGGTGAAATCCTTGTAGGAGCACTCTCTCGAGCGCACAGGGGTTTCAACCAGAATTGATTCAACAGGGTTCCACCTCTGCTGGCATCAGATGAGTGATACTGAGCCATGGCAGTTGCTACTGCTGCAGCTACGACAGCATTCAGTGGTGCAGTATCGATGACCGGAGGCGGAGGACGTGGTGGAGGTGTAGGGTTATTGCTGGGAGATTTGCGAGGAGGCATCTTTCAGCTATAAGTTTATAAAGATAAGAAAAATGGTAAGAATCAATTTGTAAGCAACGTGAGCATGACACATGGACTAACTAACCATAGCCTAATAGTTGAATGAATGTTTGAGATCACAACAAAGAATATTAGTAGGAAACACAAATGTACAGATTTTTCCCACAGATTCGATAGATGTCAATAATACTGGTATTACTGATGTAATAAGTTCAGGGAAAATCGACCTATCAGTAGGTCTTACATCATACCATACAGAAAAGTTTGACAGTTCTTAGATTCCTAAACAGAGTACTAAAAGTTAGGAATATTTTATAGACAAGTGCTACATAGAGCACAGATGTTAAAGGCTATTCCTTATCCAAAAGACAAATATGTACTAGACATCTTCTAACGGCGACGGGAATTCCTAGGGCGAATCCTCATATCTGCCAGTTGGCGAACCACTTCTTGAAGGTGTCGTTCGTGAGCTCTTTGGCGAACTCGAAGTTCTGCGATTTCGGTGGTTAATTGTTGTCGCAGTGCGTCATTGGTTCTCCTCGTCCCTTCGAGCGCTTCTTCTAGGTGTCGAATGCGGACGGTATTAACGCCTGAGTTGGCATCAATTTCCATGACTCGGTCGATGGATGCTCGACCTTGCTCGACATTTCGAGCAATTCTACGGACCATGACAGGCAGAGCTCTATCTGCAGAACCACCTTCGCTAACGTTGTAAAAGCTTCGGTCCCCAAAGTAAGGTAAAGGTTGACCCTGCTCATCGCTCCAGCGATTGAAGTTGTTTACCCACAAAGGAGTGGGACCTGGAAATGCTGTTCGGGGATCGTTGTTTGGGGCTTGACCTATGGGAGGTAGATTGTTGACTTCCAGCTCGGAGTCGGATCCATCAGAAAAGCCTTCTGCGAGGTGATCATCCAAAAGGATTGGATGCTCATCTTCGGGCTCTTCTTCGATCCACCCGGCATTGCCTTCATTTGGAAAGTACGGGTCGCCATGATGGAATCCAGCCATGATATCTACGCGAGAAAAAGGGATATAAGAATATCATAAATATGTAGCTAGTAGTACAAAATACACCTATAGTATTTTAAGTTTAAGTTCTACTGATCTTCTTGTGGTATTTTTGGTAAGTTTTCAAACTTGTTAACACGTCACAACCATTCTAGGGCATATTCTACTCACTCCTCGGACCAGCATAGTTGATCAGGCTATGCCATTCCCAGGACTGACCATACATCCCCGAGCTCGCTTGTGATATTTAACAATCGTAATACTTTTGTTCTTGTCATTATGACACTGATTTTAGTATGAATGCAGACTAGTATACTTAATTAAATATTTTAATATTTAAAGTATAGACTCTTGGTCAGAGTGCGTTAATCCCTAATGGGTTTATAGTTTAGTATATCTTTTATGGGTTGATATACTTGATTCACTATAAACAATGCTCTGATACCAATCTGTCACACCCCAAAACCAAGAACGGCGGAAACGTTCTGGGGCGGAGACGTCATGTACAATATCACAACACAGTAAATGTAAATAAGCAAACAACATCATCCATTGCATTAAATATATAATTTTAATACAAGCGTGTTCTGTACAGTTTTAGACACCAAAAATATAATGTAAATCAAAATAATATGATGAGTCTTGAATGCACTCCATCTTCTCAAAAGCTGGCATCGGTACCTGTCTACTGATGACCTGAGAATACAAGTTATTTTGAAAGCGAGTATCAGCATTAAGCTGGTGAGTTCATAAGTATTTTAGTGTCGATGTTTGTTATCAAAACGTTTGAACGTGTCTCAAGTATAAGTTTGTAAAATGTATGTAAGTGTTTGTAAAAGTTTGAATCTCTCAGAAAAACCTATATTTTCTATTAAAGTAGCCTTTTACCAAGGCTTAACTGTTTTGTATGCTCGTTTGTTGTAAAAGTGTGAAATTTCCCAAGTGTAACTATCATTTAACAAATATAGTTTGTACATTAATGTTTAAGTGAGGTTATCACTAAAAATATGTAATGGGTAAATCATTATAGTACTGTAGTTTTGTATTATAGGAACTACTGCTGTACTAACTACCTTAAACGGGATTTA
Organism: Lactuca serriola; assembly: GCF_051521515.1. Taxonomy (NCBI): domain Eukaryota; kingdom Viridiplantae; phylum Streptophyta; class Magnoliopsida; order Asterales; family Asteraceae; genus Lactuca; species Lactuca serriola. The sequence goes on from NC_136412.1 coordinate 335,697,791, forward strand.
TATTAAGGTATAATGTGATAATTGCACCATACTATCGACTGGTAACAACGACATACGAATGGTCGTAATAACGGAATGACGTTTAGCACCCGCAGACCTGCAGGTCCGGCTGTAGCTAGCAGCAAGGTGTAGGATAGTCAATCCAGTATAGATCTATACGCAAACTCACGCTCTCCCTCCAAGAGAATTCTGGCTACAACTCGGGACATGACATTTAAGGCATGCTCCGATCCAGTGGATCACAATTGTTAACGTATTCTTGTATATGTAATGTAATGTTTCTCGTTCTAGTATACTTGTATATGTTCTCATCCTAGTATATTTGTATATGTTCTCATCCTAGTATAGTTGTATATGTTCTCTTTCTAGTATAGTTGTATATGTTCTCATCCTAGTATAGTTGTATATGTTCTCATCCTAGTATAGTTGTATATGTTCTCTTTCTAGTATAGTTGTATATGTTCTCTTTCTAGTATAGTTGTATATGTTCTCTTTCTAGTATAGTTGTATATGTTCTAGTAGTAATGTAATGTATAGACTCATGAATGAACTGACTCATTGATCTAGAAGTTGTAGTAGTATGATCCTACGTTACCCCGATGGTAACTTACTAACGATGTGTCTAGTACGTATGATTATGGAAGTACTTTTATGTCTATATATGTATATTTGATATATAATAAATATTGAAACGACCTTAGGATGGTTACCCGAAATCCCACCAGACCACATCCAAATCGAGAAAAAGGAAATAATGCGGATGGCCTTCCTAAGCCTTTTAAACATTGCTTATATATCTATACATATATGGGCATGCAATTTATAAGAAGTAAAACAAAGTTTAATAAAATCATTTGATAAGTAAAAGAGTTGGTAAAACGTTTTGAAGTAAAACAGTTTGATAAGCAGTTTGAACAGTGATAAAATCATTGGTTTTCTAGTTATTAATCACATGTGATTGATGTAATAACTATAAGTATTCAACTTGTATCCACCCCCCCCCCCCCCGATAAAAGTATTTAAAACATTTAAAAGTATTTCAAAGGTTAATTATAGGGGTATGAACTCACCTGTAGTGAGTGGTTCTGATGACAATGTTGGATTTGGTGCTAGGTGTCAAGTGGTGACTTGAGTACACGCGCTAATCTTATTTAGCATATATTGGCACATATATGGATTTAATTAGTGTTATGAACAACTAATTGATGATTTTGGGACCACCTTAGGGACTAGTAAACACTTATAATGAAGTGTTACAATTATATATGATTGTATGAGGGTTTATAAGGCTATAAAAGAGGGTGTATGGCCAAAATACACACTATATGTGTGTGTGTGCGGCCAGGTGTGCGGCCTAGTGTGCTGCCAGCACATGTGTGCGGCCCTGTGTGCAGCCATGTGTGCTGCCAGGTGGTGTGTGCTGCCATGTGTGCTGCCAGATGAAGATCTTGGTGTTCTTGGTGTTCTTGGTACCTTTTATGAAGATCTTCAAGTAGAATGGATGATACTTGAGAGGGTTTTTCATGTTTTATGCTTGAAGAAGTGAAGGAAGTGTTCAAGAATGATCTAAGTGTGGCATATATATGTAGAGTGTGCGGTTGGGAAGGTGTGAGGCCGCAAACAAGAGTGTGTGGCCGCACACTCAAGTGTGTAGCCGCACACTCCATGTGTTGGAGTATTTGGCCCGGTTTTGATTCCTACACTTCGATTTAACCCTTTTTAACACTCCTACCTTAATTATATCATATTTAGAATACTTCATTAGACTCTAAAGGGTACTACTATATAGTAAAATAAGTCTAATATTAGAAAGAATTGAAGAGTGCATGCGAGATGTTTTTCGGGTTGTCACAGTAACAACTTTTAATGAGGTCTACCGAAAGAAGATTAGAGCTATTCAAAAAACCGCCAACGACATTTATAAAGCAAGGAGTAGTTAAACGACTCCAAACTACCAATGGAAAGGCCACCATTTTTTTTATCATTTAACACCATCTCCCATTTAACCCAATGTAAGAATCTTTGACAATCATCAGCTCCCCAAAAGAATCTAGCTCTACTTCTTTCCAACTCCTTACAAACCGAATTAGGCATCCAAAACATGGAAAGAAAATAAATTCCCAAGCTGCCCAGCACTGATCTAACCAAAGTTAATTTGCCTCCAATAGATAACATCTTTGATTTCCAACTAGAAAGTTTTTTACGGAACCTGGTAAAAATAGAGTCCCACGCCAACTTCCTATGCATAAGCTGACCAATAGGAAGCCTAAGATAAACAAAAGGAATCGAGTCTGCACCACACCCTGTACATGCAGCTAATTACGCAATAGCCTCCTGCTCAACACCAACCATGTATAATTTTGAATTATGAAGATTAATCTAAAGCCCAGACTCCATATAGAAAACCCTAAGAATTCGAATTAAATTTTTTATATTCTCAGAATCCCATTCTCCAAGAAAGATGCATCATCCGCATAAAACAAGTGTGAGATATGCAAGTTCTATTCTCCAATAGTAACACCTTTAAAAATCGAATTGTGAGTAGCATCTTCCATACACACATGCAAACCTTCCATAATCAGTATAAACAAAAACGAAGATAACGGATCTCCTTGACGAAGACCACGCTGCAGTTGAAACTCAGTTGTCGTATTACCATTCAGAAGGACCGAAGACCTAGCAGACTACAGGCAATCCTTAATCCACCTTCGCCATTTCTCACCACATCCCATTACCTCCATAATCTTATCTAAATACTCCCATGAGACTGAGTCATAGGCTTTTTCAAAGTCTACTTTAAATAACAACATTTTTTTTTCAACTTGTACCATCTAACGATTTCATTAACCATAAGAGACCCGTCTAAAATCTACCTTCCTTTTATAAAGGCAGACTGGACTGGATTGACTAAATAGTCTACCACCTTAGCCAATCTATTACCCAATAACTTCGCAACAATCTTATAATGCAACCCAATTAGACTAATCGGCCTATAATCTTTGATCTCGGTTGGATTTTCAACTTTAGGAATTAATGTAATAAAAGAAGAGTTACATCCTGGCGAAATGATATCGGTATCAAAAAAATCCCTCATGAAGTCATAGACATCCTTCTCAAACAGACTCCAAAATTGTTTCAGGAACCAGAATGTAAACCCGTCGGGCCCCGGAGCCCTATCACTCCCACGCGACCACACCGCCTCCCTGACTTCATCATTCGAAAAATAAGCTTGTAAGGACTCCACCTTTTCTTCATTTTGTTTTCAAAACCGAGAGCTAGGGGTACCCATCCTGACCACCTTAGAATGCTTGAATTTATTTTTGTAAAACTTTAAAAACGCCTCCTTAACTAAACTTGGATTAGTCACACAAGTACCATCTTGAGAGATTCCTTTAATGACCATTTGTTTTCTTTTTATTTTTAACTACCATGAAAGAAATATGAATTCTCATATCCTTCTACCGCCCATTTAACCTTAGCCTTTTAAGCATAGTCCATACTCGCCGCCTTGTCAATATCCGAAACCTGTTGAAGAATATTGTTCCTCTCGATCATGTCATCAGCCGAAATAGTCCCAGTATGAATCAACTTACCAGTATGAATCTTTGCTCCCCTTTCAACATACGCATATCAGCTTGCCATTCCTTAAGCTTGTCTTTAATGAGTTTGAGCTTATTCTTCAGGTTAATACACTTATTCAAAGTACAGTCTGGAACAAATTCTTTAACTGCTTGAGAAACTACATCAGAAAAACCATCCATTTGAAGCCACGAATTAAAAAGATTAAACGAAATTGGACCATAATTATTATGATCTTCCTTCAAAAGTAACGAGCAATGGTCTGACCACCTCCTTTCCAAAGCAATACACGAGATATCTGGAATAGCATCTAACAAACTCTCAGAAATAAGGAATCTATCCAACTGACTTAGTTTCACACCAGCCTTGTCCATCCGGGTAAATTTCCTTCCCTCCATAGGAATGTCAAAAGGACCTGCTTCATAAATGAAATTATTAAAATCGGCAGCCTGCGAGACAGAGAACAAAGGCCCACGCCTCTCATTAGAAGATCTAACCACACTGAAATCACCAAAGGCTATAAAATCACCATTTACTCTGGACATATACGAGATCACATATTGCCATAGATCCCTTTTCTTTCCAGCATCTTGAGGAGCATACACATTGAACATAGTACATGTAATATTTTTTCTAATCCAGCAGCCTTCAACAATCACCACATTTTCATGACAATGTATCATCTCCTTCTTAAACACCAAAGTATCCACACCGACAAAATACCACCTGAGCATCCCCTAGCTGTACTACAAGCAAAATCAAAAGCTAAATTACCCCAAAGAGACCTTATTTTAAAAAGGTCTACCCGAGTCAAACGCGTTTCTTGAAGACCAATAAAATTCACCATGTTACTATTGCAAATCTCTTTAACCCATCTACGTTTTTAGACGTATTTAGGCCACAAACATTAAGAGATACACAATTCATAAAGACTGAAGCAGTCCCATACCGACTAGACGATTTTTTCAAATCCGCCTTAGCATTCTCCATGTCATAACCTACGACTTTTCCTAGCTCAATAAACCTACTCACTTCTTCACACGAGTTATCCCCCACCGATGGGATAGCTTTCTTCAAAATCTTTATTGATCCTATACTCCACGAATTCCTAAGATTATCCTCTGAATATTGAAAAGGCCCACGAGTTTCTTTGAAAACTTTACCCCCGAAACCTGGTGGCTTCGAGATACTAGCACTACTCCTTTGATCCTCCGACTGCACATTCTCCATTTTATTAAACTCAACTTTCGGAGTTGAACCATGACCAATACAAAAGAAGGAGTCAAAGCATCGGAGAGTGCTTCCTCCCCTCAGCCATAGAGTCATCTTCCCCCCCCCCTTTTTTCTTTCTTTTTTTAGGCATTAAACCCCACCGCTCCGTGGGGTGCTGAGTGGTGTCCTCCCCTCCCTAATACCTAATACCCCCATCGGTTGCACATGAACATTGTGAGGTCTATTATTATTCCCTATTTCATCATTACCAGCAACATTAATATTCTCCACTTCCTGTATAAAATCAGGTTTACTATTCACTTCATTAACATTAACATCCGCACGGTTCTGATCATGCTCTGCATTTTCTTTATCTGAATTCAAGCCAAAAGACTCACCTTCTCCTTCGTCAAACAATCCAACAAAATTATTGTCTTCCTCTACAAAACTCCCATCTTGTGTCACATCAGGTTCCCACGGTGCCACTTCTTTCACATATACCTGGTAATTTGTACCTTTAATAGTTACCCATAACAATTCTTGGATACTTGCCATAATCCCAGTCAACACACATACTTTTCCAGTTGACATGCAATTATTCTCATCATCATCTGAAAATAGTATTGATCCCCATACCGAAGCAATCTTCTTGAAAACACATGGATTCCATGCACACATAGGCAACCCAAGGATTTCCAACCAAACATCTCTTTGCGAGATAACAAAATCTTTAGTAATACCACGAAACTTACAAAAAATATTTTGGATACCAGCATTAGACGAAAAATTCTTACAGGCTTTAGCAGACTCAAATAACACCACTACCCACAACCCACCGACATACCTGATTTTGATATCAGAAAATCCTTCCTCAGAGCATAAGTTAATTAGATTCGGAATCAAAGTAGCTTCCCTTACTTCAGCAAGCACTGTAGACTGAACCACGGTCGTACCAGTTAATTCTTTGCCCCCAATTATGACCTTTTGACCCATACTAGTATCTTTATGAGTACTAGTCCCTTCCCCCACAACAGCCTTGGCATAAGATTTTGTAAGTCCCCAATATGCTTGTGTATCAATCAGATCTGTTTGATGGTGCGAAATCCCAATCAAACGGTCAGATCAAATAGAAGAGAAGGAGAAGAAGAAGATGATGAATCTTGTATGCATTGATATGAATGAAGATCCGGATACAAGATTCAGACACACTAACACACACTCTCTTTTCTCTCGCCCTAGAACACCTTCAAATACACACACTTAAACTCCTTGTTCTTACACTCCTCTAACGTTCATCAATCCCTCCTTAACCACCTAACACCTATATATATATATATATATATATATATATATATATATATATATATATATATATATATATATATACTTGGGGAATAAGGGACCAATGGGTTCACAGTCGTAAATGGGTTTACGGCCGTAAACACCCTACCTGACCGTAAACTTGACTGTAAACTCATAAAACATTACAAAATAATACAATTGCCGAGAAAAGCAAAGTATAAACCATAATTTTGACCCAAGAATCTCCCCCTTGGTTTATAACTTTCTTTTCTTAATTGACCCAACAGGCTCCCCCTAAAAAGGTAGCTGGCTTTTCTTGATAATCTTCATTGGGAGCTTGGCTTCAGCATTTATCTTCAAATTCTTCACAACTTCAATATGTACTCGATGAATCTTCAAAAATTTTCTTCGTCTTGAGCACCTGAGCTTTTCTTTAAGATTTGACTCTAAACGCACATTGGGTGAGGAGGCTTGATGTACTGATTCTTGAAAGATAGTGCTTTCAGCTTGATAATCTTCAGAGAGAACATCAGAGAGAACAAATCTTCTAGATCACTTAAGCAAGTTTAAGATAGCAGCAGACTGATTGAGGAGACTTCAAAGCAATCTGTCACATAATCTTCAATTTCAGCTTCACCTTGCTTTTGGGGTTGAAAGATTGAATGTCGAAAGAATAATCTTCATTTCTTGCTCCTTCGAATGAGAATTCTTCGATGATCACGGATGAAGCTTTGGCTCAGAAATCTTCGACACAAATTCCATGAGTTTCATCTTCACCTGAATTCACTTTTCAAGAAAAAACAAAACTAAAGTGATAACGCATAATCTCATAACAGATCCGAAAATTCTTCACTTCGTTAAGTGCAAACCACAAGTGAGCCTCTCCTTCCTTCCTTTCTCCCACAAAGGACACATACTCTCAAACAAAGTTATGAGTGTTGTACAGTTGAGAGATGTGCGCCAGGAACAACCACTATCAACAAACCGAATTATGAAGATATGCCTCCATAACTGCTTCAACACAGAGCGGGATCAGTTGGTCTTTGGAACCCAGTCCATTTTGAAAATGGGTTGACCTCTTTCATCCATGCACGGTACTCTCTCCCATCACATATCCTGTTTATCACAAATAGAAGATGAAGAAATATTAGAGTCATTAGTTGATTTGGGAGATTGAGCCTTCGGAACCCATTTATAGTTGGGTTTAACCCATCTCTTTTTCGATCTGATGGCTGGCTCAGTACTTGCTTTTGAACTTGTAGTCGGCTTCCGAGATGACTTTGACCTAACCGGTCTTTGTTTCACTGGAACATCTCTTGGATTTGGCTTCTTGGCCGACATTTCCTTCTTGCCCTTGGGATTCGGCTTCTTGGCCTTATGGGTTGGATTCTTGGCCTTCTGCGCATTCCAGTCACCATTGTCTAAACATGACCTTAAGGGGTTTCTTTTGGAGTATCTCCCTCTTGGCGCGTTCTGCCAGCCTTGTGCGTAGTAAGGAACGTATGCGTGATTTGGACAGTTTCGGGCAATGTGTCCAGGTGTTCCACAGTGAAAACATGTCTTTTTCTTCACTAGGAAGTTGTTTCTTCCTGCCCTTGGTGGCGTATCCATGCCTTGTCTCTGATTGTTCCCACATGCACATTTGCAACAAGCACTCTGTTGCACTGGAATTGGTGGCCTATATTTCTCAACGACATGTTTGTTAGGAGTAACAGAATTTGAAGCAACAGATTCTAAGTTCAAGGATTCATTGGTTTGTTCAGTAGTGTTCTCCTTGTTCTCATCTTCTGCTACTTTACCTAAACATGAAGTAGAAACATTAGTATTTTCAACTTGAATACCTCCTGACACAAATCTAGTTGGTTTGCCATATTGAAGATGTGCTCCCTGTCAATTTCTTCCTGTGTCATAGGGATGGATGTGTAGTTATGATTTAAAGGTGGAGGAACACTATCATACCCTAGACCTTTTTGTTGGTTATTTTTAAAGTGCAGACAATGATCTATCATGTTCGCAACTACTACGCTTGACACATCAAAATTTTAAAATCAAAATCAGCAGTTTCAAATTTGCTTTTTAATGTGTCAAACTCAGCAGTTAACTCAGCAAGTTGTCTCTTAACATAGTCATAATTTTCACATTTATTACTATAATCTTCCTTAAGCTTCCTAAAGTCCTTGGTTTTTGCTTCTAATTCAGCCTTTAGGGGTTTCTGTCATTTCCTGAGTTGATATCCTTATTATCTCAGGTCCTCAACTTCTCTTTTTAATAAATCAATTTGTTCATGAAGAAGTTTAATCGCAGCTTCACATGATTGAGAGCATGAAACTTCATTGGCCGGGATGTTTGCTAAACTCATTGTCTTTCCACACTTCAAAGCGTCAAGTTCTTCAATTACAGCAGCAAGACTAAGATGATTGAGATCTTTTGTCTTCTTAATGACAGCCACGTTTATATCCCATGATTTCGGAAGTGAATTCAGTAGCTTTTTGTTTATCTCCGACTTTGTTAAGAAGATCCCAGCTATATTCATCTTAGTAGTAAGTGTAGTAAATCGCTGCAACTGAGCTTCCAGGGTTTCTCCAGGGATATAATTGAACATGTTGAAGTTTTATCTTAACATCTCCTGAAGAATCTCTTTCATGTCTTCAATTCCCTCGTAAACCTCAAAAGCCATTAAAAGCACAACTAGAACTTAAAAGTCAAACCCTTTGACTACAAGCCTCAAAAGTCAACCTTAAAAGTCAAGCTCAAAAAGTCAAACTTAAAATTCCAACCGAAAAGCTAATCTTGAAAAATTTTAAAGTCAAAGGTCAAACTTGAAAGTCAAAGTCAATTTTTGAAGTCAAAAATCAAAAATAAAAGTCAAAAAATAAAAACTAATTTTTTTTGGAAGAAAATGGAAGTTAAAAATAAAAGAAATTGATTTTTAGGGTTAAAAGAGTCAAATTTCGAAAGTTGGAACCGAGAAGGACTTGTTTTGAATTAAATTTCGAACGAGTAAAACAAAGTGTCCGCTAGTAGAGTTGGTAAAGCGCTGTGTTGATCAACCAGAAGTCCTGGGTTCGATCCCCGGCACACTCAATTTCGTTTCAATTTTTTTAAATAAGATGTTGTGCGAACTTCGGATCCTATGCGAGGCTGAAGCGATGCGAGGCTGGAAATGTTGACCATACACGTGCGGGCCGTAATCTCGGACCACAAACTCCGGGGACATAAACTCCGGAAACCTAGTTGCTGGCCATAAATGCCTACACCTCCTCGCTGGTTACGACCAAAAACAACGAATTTTGCCCCTTTTTTGCTCCAAAACTCGATCAAAAACTCGTTTTTATGAAAAACGTGAAGAACAAACCCCCCCTAATTTTTGCAGATCTATCCAAAAACGCAAAAATCTTTCAAAAATAAGATCAAATAAGCTCCATATCTGGCAAAATTAACTGATACAATCCTCGTTCTGATACCACTTGTAAGTTCTTAAACGCTTGAGTATCAATCAGATCCGTTTGATGGTGCGGAATCTCAATCAAACGAATGATGCCAGATCAAAATAGAAGAGAAGAAGAAGAATAATAATATGAATCTTGAATGTATTGATGATATGAATTAAGTTCCTTACACAAGATTCACTTTTTCTCTTTAACACACCTTAGAATACACACACTTAAGCTCCTCTTGGCCGTACACTCTCTTCTATTCATCAATCCCTCCTTAACCACATAACACCTATATATATATATATATATATATATATATATATATATACTTAGGGAATAAGGGCCCAATGGGTTCACGATTGTAAATGGGTTTATGCCCGTAAACTTATTTTCGGCCATAAACACCCCACCTGACCATAAACTTGACTGTAAACTCATAAAACATTACAAAATAATACAATTGCCTAGAAAAGCAAAGTATAAACCATAATTTTGACCCAACAGATTTCTTTTTCTGCCTATCTCCATCTTTCAATTCACTCGTCTTCTTTTTTTGGTATTGTTTCCCATAAACTGTATCGGATTTGCTTTGATTCTGTCTAGTGAACTTAGAAATCGAGGAAAAACATGATAGTTTCCAAACCATAACTCACACAATCTCCTCTCTAATTCGTGACTATGTTTAACCTTAATGAAGCATACAAAACCAAACCGTCTCCCCATTCTAGAATGCTTTTGGACAATATACACATCTACTACGTTCCCAAGTTTCTCACATGCATGCCATAATTCCCTTAGCTGTAGGACAGGAGGGAGGTTAGTAACATAGAATGAGATAGAAATTTTACTTACTGACTCTGCATTTGATTGTTGGCCTCCACCTCTACCATTCATTCGATCTCTCTCACTATCTGAAAGGAACCCCGCTCTTCTATCGTTCCTTCTTTTTCCATTCCTCCATTGTTCCTCACGTTGTCTGGACATACTGTCAAAGCTTCATTCACAGCTGCTCAAATAACCGTATAAAACCCCAGCCCCCACCCCAACAGACTCCCCATGTCAAACCAGATTAGAATCTCTTGAAGGCTTTGTTACTTACAACATTTATATATATGATTTAACAATTTAGATCCTAAACTAAAGGAGTTTTCCGAGCATTTGCCTGAAGCTCGGCAAATGTCCGGTACCTCGAGTTCGCCACGAACTCACGAATGTCTCTTCTTAGAATACTCAGATATCGACTCATGCATGCCTGCTCCGTAGACACATTCTCAAGGCAAAACATCGCCCTATCGTGAAACATCCTGGTAATCATAGTAACAGACTCAGTACCCTGCTTGAAGGTCAAGAGCTCCTGGGCCAACTGTTCTTGTTCCACCGGGGGAACATACTCATCTCGAAACATAGCGGTGAACCTCTCCCAGGTCACCGCGACAAGCTCTGCAGAAGTGAAGTGCGCTGTCACGAACTTCCACCAGTCCTTCGCTCCCATGCGAAGCTGGTTTAGTGGCGAACCGTACCCTCAGATGCTCCGGACATGAACATGTGTAGAAGCACCCCTCAATGTTAGAGATCCATCTTATCGCAGCTATCGGATCCTGAGTCCTATCAAACTATGGTGGATTCGTGTTGCTGAACTCTCGGAACAGCAACGAGTCACCCCCTACGGCCTGGCAGCAGCAACGGCTACGGTGGCCGCAACAACAGCAACATCAGTAAGAGCGGCATACCACTCATCAAAAGTATCGATCAGCATGGTCTTGATAGACCCAAGCATCTCTGGTATCTCAGCTCGGATGGTCGCAGCCACCTCCTCATGAATCAACCTACGGATCTCCTCATCACTAACACCGCTGCTCTCAGGTGTGTGGCGTGTCTCAACCATGATGTCTCTGAAATGCAACATAAAAATATCAGAGACTCGCTCGAGCATACTCGCACTCGATAACTCAACCCTACTTGCTCTTTAGTACCCTAAGGATTCTTACTTGGACTACACTGATCCGATGTTTCCAGTACTATGGGCCCTTATACTACCGTCTACATCGCATCGGTATTCACCCCAAGTCCTCCTCCTAGGATCCCAGAACACAAGTACTCTAACCTTGCTATGCATAGGCTACTCTCTAGCAGACCTCTCACACTCTCCTCGCTGCAACCTATTCACTCTCAAGCATCTCATAGCAGCTGTAATCTCCTAGGCTAAGGCATCACAAATCAGGCCACTCTAGTCCTAATATGAGTACCTAGCCTACTCTATCATGCATAACATATCATAATGTATCTCGTAACACATAATGTAAGGGTATTTTGGGAAATCACTGTTCGGGCGCTGGCTGACCGTACACACTGCTCTGTTCTACTCGTCCCAAAACCTTTTACTCTTTTTAGAAAAATTGTTTTATTGTGAAAAATTCCTCAAATCCTCAGTTTGAGTTTAGATACGCCCGAAGGTGCGTCCGAATCCCTCAAACCAAGGCTGTGATACCAACTTGTAACAACGTAAATTTTCAAGGCAATTTTTCATTTTCAAACAACATAATTATCATTTAAACATTCTCAAATCTCATGTTCAACAATTGTCATCAAATAAAACATATCCTAAGATCACAAATAAAAATCCTCGGCCTGTGTGTACAGATCATGTCGGCGCCTTCCCGCGATCGTCACTAGTACCTGAAACACATAACACGTAACACTGTAAGCATAAATGCTTAGTGAGTTCCCCAAAATACCACATACAACACATATTAGCCACTCGAGGCTATAACTCTGTATGACCCTCTGGTCATAGTGTCTCAGTGGGACCCTCCAGTCCCATAACTCTGTGGACCCTCTGGTCCTAACTCTGTGGACCTTTCGGTCCTACTCTGTATACTCTGAATCACACATATCACAGAATCACATAGATATCACATCATATAATAGCATACAACATACTCTGCCACATAACATTAATTACCATTCTAGGTAAAGTATAGTGAGAAGACTCACCTCGGGTAACTCGGTAAATCTCGAACTCGGAAATACTGATCTAGCCTCCGCCTATTCACATAAAATAATTAATCTAATCAATACGACTCTCAAAGGCTAGGCTATTCCCCCTCTAAGTTCCCTTAGGAGGGTAAAAGACCATTTTACCCCTCCAATGGCTCAAAAGTCCAAACATTGACTAAACCCTAAAAGTCAACGGTCAAATTTGACTAGACTCGTCGAGTGTACATAGGTGACTCGACGAGTCCAAGCGTGTCCTCTGGGCCTTTCTAAACCTTATTCGATTTGTCGAGTGAGCCTTCCACTCGACGGGTTACCACTGGTCATGAATCGCGGGGCATCTCGACTCGAACCGTCGAGTCCCTTTATGGACTCGGCGAGTTCCTTCCATGGAAACACTCAAACGACCTTCTGAGGTCAGATGTGCTTCTCCAACTAGTAGATCTAACCTTCTAGCACTCAAAAGTCACGTAAAGGTTCAAATTATGTTCATGCAACACATACAAAGCCATAAATGGAGAAATAACCTTTAAAATGGTAACCTACTCACAAAACTCTCATGAAACAACATAAAGCTGGAAGGTTAGGACTTTTTGGACCTCTCATGGTCCAGATCTAACATCTACACCACGCTGGGACATCACATGCTTCAAGATCCAACTCAAAAAGATGCAAAGAAACCCTAGATTCAAGAAATCTATCAAATACACGAAATGGGAAAGGATTTGTACCTCCAGAAGCGAATCTCAATATAAACAACATAGATCCAAGCTCCACAGCCGATCTATCTTGGACTTTCCTACTCCTTCTTGCAAGATCACACCAAAAGGATGAAGAATTAGCCTTTCCGTTGCTCTCTAAATTCTCTTCGCTCTTTAGGGTTTCTCAGGGGAGCAAGTGACCGCAAATCAAGGCCATAAGGACCTTTAAATAGGGCACATGCCCAAAGATTTAGGGTTTTTGCCGCCAGCACAGACTCGTTGAGGCACCTAGCCGACTCGTCGAGTCCATTCATTAATCCAGTCCGCGAATCGCGATCCTACTCGACGATTCTAGGTGTCAACTCGTCAAGTTCCACAGAAAAAAAAATTATTAAACTAAAATACCTGGGAATCAGGATGTTACGGTAGTAGTAGTGGTGCCAATTTTGCTTGTATAGGGGTCTTTATATAGTTGTGGCACAAGTAGGGTTACACCATGTAAACCCAAATTGTCATGGCTTTCCATACTCCATGATCCATGGGACCTCCATGGACTATCCATGAAGCACCTTATGGGTTTTAACCCAATCCATACAAACCATGGATCATTAGTCCAGTATACAAGAATAGATGATTTACACAATCTACCCCATATATTTAATTAGTCTCTTTTTAATCACTTAATTAATTCCAAATTAATTCTTTGATTAATACTAATTAAATAATATTATTAATATATTAGAACTTATAATATATTAATAAAACTTAAGTGTCATTTCTTTCATTTAGTCTATCCAAGTGTTGCAATGCCATGCAACCCAAATGGACCATGTTAATCGGGTCAAGTACATTCCAGAAATAGTTATGAACTTAGACACCTAATCCAACAAAAACACCTCACAAGATGTGGACAGGGAAGGTTCCGTCATTGGCATATATCAAGGTTTGGGGTTGTGAAGCTTTCGTTAGACGAGACACTCATGAAAAACTTGAACCTTGAAGTGAGAGACGTATTTTCATCGGCTACCTACAAAAGTCCTTTGGATACTTGTTATACAGACCTAGTGAAAACGTGGTCTTTGTAGCATGAAAGGGGGTCTTTCATGAGAGAGAGAGAGAGAGCTCATATGCAAAGAGGACAGTGTAAGTACAATCAATCTTAAAGAAGTTCAAGAGTCAAGCGGTGAAGGAACCTCGAACACTAGCACTTAACACGAGGAAGAAATTTTTGTTGAACCGATTGACGAGTCATTACCTTTTAGAGGTTCCAACCGAGTTAGAATAACACCGGAGTTTTATGGTTTCCATATTACTACAGATGGTGATACGTTTATCAGTGATAGTACACTGATAAATTTGGATGAGCCTTCTAACTACAAGGAAGCCATGGCAGGCCCTGAGTCTGGCAAATGGAAAGAGGCAATGAACAGCGAGATCAAGTCCATGTATGACAACCAAGTTTGGAATTTGGTTGGCAATGTACCAGGTCGTAAGACAGTTGGGTGCAAATGGATCTTCAAGAAGAAGACCGACATGGATGGAAAGGTACACACTTTCAAGGCTCGACTGGTTACGAATGGGTTTACTCAAACCCTAGGGGTTGACTATGATGAGACCTTCTCACCAGTGGCTAAGACTAAATCTATTAGGGTTATGTTAGCCATAGCTGCGTTTCATGATTATGAAATTTGGCAGATGGATGTCAAAACCGCTTTCCTTAATGGAAAGTTGGCTGAATATGTTTACATGAGTCAGCCAGAGGGTTTTGTGGATGCTAAATACCCCAATAAAGTGTGTAAGCTTGAGAAATCAATCTACAAATTGAAACAAGCTTCTCACAGATGGAATCTTTTCTTTGACGAGAAGGTTAAAGAGTTTGTCTTCTCTACAAGTGAAGATGAATCTTGTGTATATGTCAAATCTAGTGGGAGTATAGTCACCTTCCTGGTATTGTATGTTGATGACATACTAATTATAGGAAATGACATTCCAACCTTGCAGTAAGTTAAGTCCTGCTTGGAAATTGTTTCGATATGAAGGACCTAGGATAGGCTGCTTATATTATGGGAATAAGGATTTTAAGAAACGGGAGTACAAGACTGGACTTGGTCAAATCACATACTTGGATAAAGTGCTAAGGCATTTTTGCATGGAGAATTCCAAGAAAGGAGAGTTACCTATTTAGAGAAATACCAAGCTGAGTAAGACTTAGAGTTTGAGTACCGATGCAGAGATAGAAAAAATTATTCGAGTTCCATATGCTTCCGCTGTTAGATCGATCATGTATTCTATGACATGTACTCGCCCTAACGTGGCTTTGGGTTTGAGCATGGTTAGTTGATATCAGAGAAATTCGGGTAAAGCTCATTGGATAGCGGTTAAGAACATCCTTAAGTATCTACAAAGGGCTATGGAATGGGTCCTTGTGCTTGGTGGCAATGATGACTTAACAGTTACTGGGTATAGTGATGCCAACTTTCAGACTGACAGAGACAACTTCCGTTCTAAATATGGCTGGGTGTTTACCCTTAATGGAGAAGCAGTGACTTGGAAGAGTTCCAAGCAGGAGACCATGGCTGATTCTACACGTGAATCAGAGTATATAGCTGCGAGCGAAGCATCAAAGGAGGCTATATGGTTGAAGAATTTCATTAGAGACCCTGGAGTTGTGCCAACCATTAAAGAGCCAATGGAGATTTTCTGTGATAATGAAGGAGCGGTTGCCTTGACCAAGGAACCAAGAGATCATGGGAGATCTAGACATATCGACAAAAAATACCACTTTAGTAGACATCGAGTAGAAGGACACGTCGTCCTTAAGAGGGTATCATTATAAGAGAATCATGTTGATCCCCTCACAAAGGGTCTTTGTAGGGTTAAGCACGTTCAACATGCGAGGAGCATTGGTCTGAAGGATAATATTAGTTTTAGTGATTAGATAGATATTTAGAAACTTGTAACAAATAAATGTAATTGACATTTGATGATTAAATAAATAGAGATTTGTTTATAAGTATTGCTTACTATCTTTTGTCAATTGTTTATCATTATGTTTCGCTTTTGCATGTTTTACTTCCCGAATAATTAGATTATTCAAATATCCACAGTCAATCATACTTTGGAACAAATATTATTTTAAAACGTTTATATATATATATATATATATATATATATATATATATATATATATGGGAAAAGGGAATATACATTACAGCCCCACCTAAGCTTAAGTACTAAACCTCTTGAAAATACATTGTTTTACTATATAAAGATTACGGTTAATGGATTCACAATTAATACTTCAAGATGTAAATTCAAGATCAACACAATAGGGTTTAGGGTTTAGAGTTTAGGGTTTATGTTTAGGGTTTAGGGTTAAGGTTTAGGGTTTAGGGTTTAGGGTTAGGGTTTAGAGTTTAGGGTTTAGTGTTTAGGGTTTAGGGCTTAGGGTTTAGCTTTAGTGTTTAGGGTTTAAATTTAGGGTTTAGGTTTAGGTTTAGGGTTTAGTAATGTTCACTTGGATGAAGTAATAAACGATAATTGAGGAAAGAAAACGGAGATGATAAAACGATAATGAAAGAAAGAAATGTTATGGAGAATGATATATTTACCAAGTGAAACCAAACCGGGTATATTTAATATGTTAAAACGACATATTTTAGATGTGTAATACCTAAGCTTAGGTGGGGCTGTAATGTATATTCCCTATCCCCTATATATATATATATATATATATATATATATATATATATATATATATATATATATATATATATATATATTGTTAATATAGTTTAGGTAACTTACAATGTCTTTCCTGTTACACATATAAAATAAACAAAACTTTATATGAATGATATAACTTTAATTTGGTATATTTATAATAGTACAATGCTACAATGGGAACAACTGCATAGTATAATGAGAACAAATGACAAATAAAAGTAGGATGTTATAAAAGATAGTAAAATTGATCTATTATTTTCACTCTACAAGTGGTGTGTTTGAGGAACTTTTTATTGTATTATTTACTTTACCATAAATGACAATGTACACTACCAAAATTTCCATAAATAACAACGTACTTTACCAAAATTCTTGATTACAACAATGTACGTTGCAACAATAACATATATGATTTTGCATCGACGTTTCAAGTCACTACATGTGTACCGTGTAGTACACCATATAATGCATCATCAGTTGTATAGACATTGATATTATATAAACAATAAATGATAATTCATTTAAGTTGCTTGTAAGATAATTGGATAAATGTCGAGTTAATTAGGTGAATGTTACCTTTAGTTAAAGATAATAGTTTAACAATATAACACAAGGGTTAACTAATGAAAGTATATAGTTATAAATAAAAAAAGTAAAATCGATCTGCTGTTTTTAACTCAATATACCTGACCAACAGATGGGTAAAACACTAATAAATATATCATCAATCAAATCATAGAACTAGTTGGGGCATTTTAGAACTTAAAAAGTGCCCATTAAAATAAATTTTAAATCTATAACACTCTAATTTTCAAAGCTTTATTTAATATGGTTTTCAAAGCAATAATAAGACTTAAAATTGGTCCAACAAAAAATACTTGTTTCAAAATTTACAATTCAACAATTTGGGTGTTATAACTTAATACAACAGCATAATTAGAGTAAAGCTAACATAATTACAAAAGTTTTGTTCTCATTATGAAATAACGACGCCAACAACAACAACAACAAACAACACAAACAGTTTCAACAACAAAAATAATAATATTGATAACAAAAATAATGAGAATAACAAATAATCTTATACGTCTCTCCTCAGGTATGTTAACAATAATTAGTAATTATCGATTGGTTTCCAGCAGAATAAGGTTTTAAAAAACGTTTTTCTTCGTTATTTTATCGCTCTTTTCCGGCCGATGATTAATATTAACAATAAAATATTTTCATTGATTCTCCTTGATATTATATCGGTAATTTCCAATATATTTTCGACGAATTTAATTGTGTTTTTTCTTAAGGGTTTTTCCATCAGAATTTTTCCTAGGAAAATATGTACTTTTATAGTAGTGCCCTTACTCTGTATTTTTTTTTTTCAAGTTCATCTTGAACTCAATTAAAACCGACAAAACATGTTTATTGTATCATTTAAAATGTGTTTGAACATGCTAAATATCACAACCTTGATCATTTTCATAGAAAAGTAATGGCACACTTGTTTATGTATTGATTTTCGTCCTTAATAATATCAAAATATCATATTTGTTTAGCCTAATATTTAAATATCTTATATATTTTTCATAAACTTTCAAAATATTGTATTTACCCAAATCATTTTTATAAACATTTTTAAATATTATATAATTATTTTTATCAGCTGACTATTATAGACCTCTTATAAAGATAAATTTGAATATCATTTATACACTTCCATAAATATTCAAAATATCTTATTTACCCAAATTATTGTTTTAATAAATTTTATTAATGAAAAATTAAATATGAAAAAGCGATAAATCAAGTAAAATTTTAGATTGAATAGGGATATATATAATAAAGTCCAAATATTTTTCATCGATTTGACAAGAAAGTCATAAACTTTATTTTTTTGACAATAAAACCTAACTACCGGAAGTTTTTGACATGTTTCCCATTTTTTCCGGTTAACCGGTAATTAGGACTTTGTTGTCAAAAAATAAAATTTAAAACTTTCTTGTCAAATCATGAATTAAGACTTTACTGTCAAAAAATAATGTTTAGGATTTTTTTTTATCAAATTGTTGAAAATATTGGGACTTTAGTGTATATATCCTTTTTTGGTTAGAAATTTAATGGCATGATAGTCTTTAAACATAAGAGTTATTGAAATCTACTTTGGTCAGCTAGATTCTATTGAAATTATTAACGTTTTCTTCTTGTTAAATAATTTTATTTTAATCTCAACAAACCAACATTGAAAAAAATGGAGATAATAAAGAAAAAAAGAAAGAACCAGGGTTGTGATGACTTTTTGCAGTCCTAAATGGAGAACTAAGAAATCGGAAAAAAAAATGGTCCTTCTTATCAATTCTCCACATTCACACCCTTTTGACTAGGCGTGTTATTAGCAAATACCTTTTATCAACTTAGTTTAAATATAAAGTCTTATCTGTTTTAGTTGTTGTACTTATCTGTAAACATATGTACTACCTATATATACGTGACTAATAAATCAACTATATTTAGTGGAAATTTATTGTTTACATGGTATCAGAGCAATTACGTATTCTATTAACTGATTAACTGGAATGATAAAACCTTAGCTAGGTGATTAGACTAACAAGAATTTAAAACCAAACATTCATTAAGAACAAAACTGAAGAATCTAGATAGAAACACAAATCAAAAACCAGATCTAATGATCAATCACATGAAAGGTACTTGTCTTTGCAAAACTGAAAACTAAGGTTTTAGCCAGACATGACTAAAATATGATGAAAACAGATAAAAAGAGACATCAAACAACTAATCTTACTATTGCTTACGTGATAGTAAACCTATGTGTTGTTTGTATTTATACAATCTGTCCCCACTTATCAGTTTAAGATTTGACGGCGAACCAAGAAGAATGTTTTACAAGTCTTTTCACTCTCTCTTGCTCTTTGTTTTGCATTTCTTTCCCTTGATTGTGATTGTATCAGGGTAAAGACGATGACGGTAACAAAAACAGCGGTGTCGCGACGAAAATCACAATTAAAACATCTTGGGCTATAAAAATACACTAAAGTCCCAATATTTTCAATTATTTGACACGAAAGTCCTAAACTTTATTTTTTTTACAGTAAAGTCCTAATTCACGATTTGACAAGAAAGTCCTAAACTTTTTTTTTACAATAAAGTGATCATTACCGGCTAACCAGAAAAAAAATGGGTAAACGTGTCAAAAACTGTCGTTAGTTAGGACTTTACTGTCAAAAAATAAAGTTTAAGACTTTTTTGTTAAATCGATGAAAATATTTGGACTTTAGTGTATATAGGGCTAGGTTATCATGTGGATGGACAACTATTGTATGGACGTGTGGATAATGCTATTTTATGAAAAATACTAAGAGAATATGTTGTTTAATAACCTGAATACGTTCAATCTCACATAACTATTGATATTTTAATGGATTCTCGCCAATTCTAATTCATTTTTGTTCTCATTCATCGTTTTTTATTTATTTTAATTCTTACAGAATACGACTCAATAAACATCCTGATAACATTCTGACAGAATGAGAATAATTAAAAAAATGTATAATAGCCTTATAGACGATTTAATTAGTGAAAATGCTTAATAATTAAAATAGTTATATAAGATTGAACATATTCATATTATCAAACAACATATTTTCTTTGTAATTTTCACATAATATCATTATCCACACGTCCACACAATAGATGTCAATCCACATTTGAACCTAGCTCAGTGTATATATTCCAACTGAATATGCAATTATATTAGGGAAATTGTGTAAACTAACCATTATAAACGAGGTTTTCAAAGAAAATAATCATATTTTTTCAGTTTTTGAAAAATAATCACTTTCTCCGGAATGTCTAATTCCATAGTACTATTCATATTCCAAAATACAACTAATCTTTTTTCAGTTTTTTTTTTTTTTTAAATTTATTTTCAAAGAATTTTTTTTAGGATTCCGAATGCTACATTTCGTAATGTTTAAAGTCATCGTTTTTCAATAAAATTTCTAATTTTATGCACTCATATTGTATATTTAGTTCATATTATTATATTTGTTTAATTTTTTGTTAAATAAAGACAAAAAAACAATTTTTTTCTTAAAATTCTAGAATCGTTCTTCAGATTTCAGACTTGTTCTTGAAATTCCGGAGTTTTTTTTATTGAATCCAAAATTTTAGTCCAAAATCCGGAATTTCATTCTGAAGTTTGTCAAAAAAAAAATGTTTTTTCTTGATACTGAATACTTGAGTTCGGACAAAGTGGTTATTTTTGCAACAAAATAAAAAAAAATTAGGTTATTTTTTCAAATACATATTAAAAAGTGTTTAGATTATTATAGTATCTCATTTTTGAGTTTAGAAAATAGTATATTTGACCTAAAAAAGTTAAACTATTGGTTGCATTGGGTATGAAATTATTAATGAGCATGAAGTATGCAATTCTCTCAAGGTCTAGACCTCCCAAAGGTTCAGCGAAAGAAAGAAGCCACCTTTTCCACTTACTTCCCCAACATCCTCTTAAAGCTTGTCACCTCAGAATATACACCACAAGAAGTAAGGTAATTACCAGCGACGTTAATAGCGGCGACAGGGAACTTTAGCGGCGACTCAAGCTTGCATCGCCGCTAAAGCTCTGTGTCGCCGCTAATAGGTCATCGGTAATGCTCTACGATCCGAATCCGTGGTTACCCCTTCTGGTAAATCCCAACCGTCAGATAAACGTTCTAATCCAATGGCTGGGGGCTCTCTCACGCAACTTCAATACCGGCGATACTTTGTCGCCGCTAAAGGGTAAAATTGTCGCCGCTAAAGTTCGTGAAAAAAAGTAGGATAAATTCCCTTATTTGGTGTCACCGCTAATACTAATTTGTCGTCGGTAAAAACCTCTCGTCTCCGCTATTGAGTGTAGTCGGTAAAGGTTGACGAAATAAGACCCACCAAGTATCCATTTCTTTCTTTCTACTTCCTTCTTGTTCCTTTTGATTAACGTCTTCTTTGTCGAGCTTCAACCGACGATCTTTTCCTACTACACTGTTTTCCCTTCCTCCGCCTTCAACCAGCGGCCAGCCACCACAGCTAGTGTTTGCCACCTAATTCCAGCGACAGGTTGGCTACTACCGGCGATTTTAAAGCTTCACCGGTGACGGTGAGCATCCCTTTCTTTATTTCTCTATTTCTTTCTCATAAAACTTCTATTGTCAGCTTATAGTCGACATTAATTTCTGAAAAATGGTATTTTCGGTTTTTGGAATTTTTTACTGTGTCACCGACCAATAAAGCTTGATTTTCCGGTCACCATTATCATAGGTACCTTTCTCCTTTAATTTCGAGATTATTTGCAAAAAATTGTGTATTTGTGCCTATTATGTGAAATTACCTATATTTGTGTATATTTGGTGTTTTTATGTATGAAATTTAGATTGTATGTATGTATGAAAAGTGTATTTGTATGTATGTATAAAATGTGTATCTGTATGTATGTAAGAAATGTGGAATGTATGTATATGTGTATTTGTATGTATATATGTGTATAATGTGTATTGTAAGTATGAAATGTGTATATTGCAATGCTATAGTGGAAAAAGAACAAATAAAATAGGATGTTATTATTGATAATGTTATTTAATGTATATGTGTATTTGTATGTAATGTGGATTGTATGTGTGTATAATTTGTATTTGTATGAATGAAAACATGACATTATGTATGTATATTTGAATTTGTATGCAATTTTGTATGTAATATGGCTTGTATGTATTTTTTGTAAAAAAAGAAAAAAAATAATGTGCGTTGTAAAAAAAACAAATAAAGTATGAAATGGAATTATTGTAGGATGCTATTATTGAAAAAAAAAACAAATAAAGTAGGGTGCTATTTTTTGTAAAAAAAGAATGTGGATTGTAAAAAAAACAAATACACTATGTAATGTATATTTGTAATAGAAATTGTAAATGTATATCTTCTAATTTTGTAGGAAATGGTGTCGATATGACTCTTGCTTTCTTACACCATGGCTACTGTTATGGGTCGTGGACATCGGGGTGATGGAGTTGAGGAACAATCTTTCCCAGGCGGTAGAGGTCCTGGTCATCATGAACTGACCATGAACAGGATGATAAGTCTTATTATGAACTTTTATTTACTACTTTTATTCGGTTATTATAAAATATCGTTTCTAATAATTTTTAATTATATTTGTAGTAGTGCCACATAGGAAAGTTCGAGGAAAAGCGAAAACATTAAGCTTGAAAAAGCGCTCTTACGGAATAAGGGCAAACCGATTGACATGTGCTACGATAGGGATATGACAATTGATCCCGTCGGAGAATAGAAGGACATGTTTGCACGTGAAGTTGGGAAAATAGTGTGGCTGATGGTCACTTTTGATAAATGGAATTGGAAAAAAGTTTCCCCCACAATAAAGGATACAGTAAAACAACACTTAGGGGTAAATTATCTATATAAAAATATTTTATATGTTTAACTCTGACTGGTTTTACTTGACTAACTTTTTTTTGTAGACAAAGTTTGATTTGGATGATATGTCTCGGGATCCAGACGCTGCCTGATATGGAGGTTGAAAATTGGAGGAAAGCAATTGAGTATTTCCAAACGCCTGAACACATAGCTACTTCTAAAATGAACAAAAAAGTTTGTGACATGCAAACGACTGTGAACCATTAGGGGTCGAGCTCATATATCAGTACTTGTTATAAGATGGTAACGTACGATATATTTAATTATTTTTTTAAAATATAATCTAATTATTAATATTAAACAGAACCTAAAGATGTTGGAAACGTTTCGTAAGACACATACCGATAAAAATGATGTATTTGTTATTGTCGATGCGGAACAGCAATACATAAGTATTTATTTATAATTTTATCATATAATTAAGTATTTATTTATAGTTAATTGATAATCACTTTTGGAAAACACAGAATCGGTTAGTGGAAGAGCTCTTAGAACAAACGCAAGGGCCAGAAGGTGAAATAGAGTTAAAGAGCACTCAAGAAAGAGCTACTTTCGAGAGAGTATTAGGTGAACGACATAACCATATTAGAGGCATCGACCGAAAACCTGTTATCCCGCCGATTACACAACCATCGACCACCACCACAGTCATCACGACCATCATAGGTAAAACAAGATTATTTAATTTCAGTAAATGCATGTTCATTTGGTAATTTTGGTTTGTGGTGATTATTTGGTAAAAGCTTTGGTAATTGGTTTTTTGTCCCAAATGCAAGAAATAGCAATGTACTTCGGTTTTTTGTCTTAGTTTAAAAATAGCAATGTACTTTGGCATCAATAAATGCATGTTGATTTGGTAATTGTGTTTTTGTCCCAAGTGCAAGAAATAGTAATGTAGTTTTTGGTATTTCTTGTATTCAAGTGCAAGAAATAGCAATGTACTTTGGTATTTCTTGTATTTAAGGTTATTTAGCACAAAAAGAGTAGAATATTTAATTTCAAAGTCTTATGAATCTATATAATGATCAATAAATGCATGTTGATTTGATAATTGTGTTTATGTTTTAAGTGTAAGAAATAGCAATGTACTTTGGTTTTTTTGTCCCTAGTTTAAAAATAGCAATGTACTTTGGTATCCATAAATGCATGTTGATTTGGTAATTGTGTTTTTGTCCCAAGTGCAAAAAAAGGAATATAATTTTGGTATTTTTAGTATTTAAATGCAAGAAATAACAATGTACTTTGGTAGTTTTTGTTTATGTTTGACAATTTAACTTATAAGTTTATATATGTTTTATTTATTATATAGTTGGAAAATCTTCGGGCAATGCTCAACCACCCGACGTGTAGGGATGAGCTTTATGCGTTTTTTCACTCGGGGAATGATCAAGGAGGAAACGATGGGAACGGAAGTGATGGTTCGTCGAATAGTTGGTTTGTTTTTTGTATGTTCGACTTGTCGTGACACTTTGGTACTAGCTTGTTGTAATTATAAAACTTTGGTTGTTTATTTTTGTATGAAATTAATTATATATCATGTCATTACACTATTTGGTACCTAATCCGATATTATGTATTTTTTCTGCATTTAGTGTCGTTATATATCGGTTTTTTTGTACCAAAATCATTGATTAAAAAAAATTAAAATTGTTAATATCGGCGACAATATTATTAGCTGCTATATGGGTATTACCGGCATCAATAGCATTAGCGGCGACACATATCGACGACAATTTGAGCAATAGCGACATAGCAGTAGCGACAACATTTTACCGACGACTTCCATAATCTTTAGCGGCGACTTTTGTCGCCGCTAATTCTGTTTTTTCTTGTAGTGAGTTGTAGGAAGACTGTTGTTGAAGCACGAATGTATTATGGTTAATCCATATTTTCTTATAATTATAATGATTTTAACTTATGATTAGAAAAAATTTAAAAATGTTTAAAAAAAATATTTGATAAATATGATATTTTGAAAACTTATGAAAAATATATATTATATCTAAATGTTAGCATATACAAATATAATATTTTGATAATTATTAAAAATATATACGAAATTCTCCTTGTATATATTATTATCAAATTCCAACCTCTTCCATTCCCTTTATATTTCTTAGGTTGGACGGTATCATGAGCGGGGAAGGCCACGGGAAGAGTCCCGCACGGCGGAACACCGCACCGTCGGTGCAGGGAAGGCTGAGGGATTCCTTTGCCTCGTTCTCCCTCCTTCGTTGATTAGTGGAAATTATTATTATTTTTTTTTTGAAGTAATCGTTAAAAAACGGTAATATATATATATATATATATAATATATATATATATATATATATATATATATATATATATATATATATATATATATTACCAACGGCTATGTGCCTTTAAATATAATTTTTTTTTTGATTTTTTTTAGCTTCTACAACCACTATAAATACTCATACTCATTTACCTTCAATCAAACCTTCAAACAAACCCTCTACAACCTCTATTTTCTTCAAAAAAAAAAATGAATCCCGACAATCAAACCTCAACCTACGATATAAGGAAAAAACTCATTTTCGAGTTTAAGCACCCCTACTCGAAACATTTTTGCTATCGATTCATCATCACAAGGAGTTTATCGTCCCCAACTCGATTCTCCCATTCAATCTCCACTACAATTTCAATACCAAAATGTTAGACGATATTACATGGTCCATGTTCCAATGATACTCCGCAAATGTTTTCAAACTTTGTTGTTTTTCCCGATCAACATTCGCCAAATCAACCTCAAACCCAAACTCAACCCCAATCCCAAACCTAAACTCAAACCCAAACCCAACAACAATTCCAACTTGTCGATGAGTTGGATGACTCGGAAGAAGAAAAGATGGTTCTCGAAACTCAACCCACATGATCCCCACAATGACGCAAAGGAAAACAACAAGCGCACAAGGGTGTCGCACAACCGGGAAGACAAATGCCGACAGCATGGCTTCCACAAGAAGAGCTAGTTTTGGTAAAAGCTTGGGTTGACATTTCTGAGGATTCGAAGACAGGAAATGCACAATCGGGGGAGCATTTTTGCTTTCGCATTTTAGAACGGTTTCATGAGGAGCTAGAAAAAGAAGACGACTACCGTACGAAACACCAACTGAATTCGAAGTTTTGAGAAATAGCAAATGGGGTTTTAAAAATAAATGGGTTGTATAACAACCTAAAAACCCAACGAAAAAGCGGCCAAGGCGACGAAGAAATACTTCAAGAAGCTTTGCAATTTTACCTTGACGAAGTCGGAAAACCATTCAAGTAGCATGATTGTTGGAAATTATTAGTCAGATGTCCTAGGTGGAAAAAATATGAGCAAGATTTTATTTTTGGAGTACAACAATCAAAGTGAACGAAAACGGGTTCTAGTGGTTACACAACTTCCTTCGATGCGCGAGTCGGTCTAGATTTAAATCAGGAGGACGAACTCGAGCTAGAAGAAATTGTCAGACCGATGGGTACGGGCAAAGCAAAGAGGAAGGGAAAAGGGACTTTTGTGGGTGCATCAGATTTCAGCATTGACGTTGACGAAATGCGGAAAATAACAGCGTCATTTGATCGTTATAATCTTAATTTCTCTGAACGTTTGGCGTTCGACAAAGAAAAAGAAGAAGCAAGGAAGAAGGGGTGCGCAGAGAGACAAGAAATAGAGGATATGAAGTTTTTGATGGAAAACACCGACCATCTCTCGTGACCGACTCTCGAACTCGTGATGAAGAAGAGGAAAAAAATTATGAAAAAATATTTTCCATAGGTTGTTGACAAAAATGAACAAAGATAAACAAACATAATTCGAATGGACATAAATGAACAAAGATAAACAAACATAATTCGAGCATATATAAACATTAATGAACATATAATATAATAATATAATCAGATACAATAGACATATATGAACATAAAAGGAACTTATATGAACAAACAAAAACAAACGTAAACGAACAACATAAACGAACGTTCACGAACATAATTGAACAAACGAGACAATTGTTCATGTTCGTTCGTTTAACTAAACGAACGAGAATTTGTGTTCATGTTCGTTCATTAATTAAATAAACGAACTTTCCGCCGAACGGTTCACGAATAGTTCGTTGAACGTTTGGTTCATTTACAGCCCTAGTTGTTGTTGGTTTGTTATTTTTTGTTTGTGTTTTTATTTTTTTTTAATTTCTACTTTTTTAAATCTTAGGTTTATTGTAATTTTTATTTTAATTAATGAAATGCATTTTCTTTTTAATTAAAATTTTTGATTGTTATCAATTTAAAAATTAAAAATCATAAAAATGAATTAATTTTATTTTAAAAAAAAGTAGTTAGGAAAGCTTCCCACCCATTCTTTGGGGTTAGGTGAGGGAAAGAAAAATGAAAGAAATGGTGATGTGGCCAATAAAAAAAGTGAGGAAAGTTTCCTACCCACACCCTCCGGTCTAAAACTATGTTTTCCTTTTTACGGGACAATTAAGATGTTTTTATTGTAATAATCATTTAAAAACTTATTATCTTTTTTAAGATGTTATTTATTAGTTTAAGGACTTAAAAAACACACACACACAAAATAAATAAATAAATAAAGACCAATCAAAATCAAAATCAAAACCACAAGTTTGTTGTGTTTTTTTGACAACAAGTCAACAACTCTATATTTTAAAAGTTATAGTTTGTAGCTTTCAGTTGTTAAATAAACTGTATCGTATAAACTATTAGTAATTTTATAATGACTTCACATATTTAAAAATACAAGTATGAACAAGGGTATTCATTACTTTTATGACAACTTAATAGATTAAAATCAAACGTCACACAACACCCCAAAGAAAACGTTGAAATAATGACTAAGGTTTTTTTTAATGTTCCTTTTCAAATCAAAATTAACGACAACAAGGAACTAGAACAAATTTACACTTTACTCTAAATTGAACCACTCAAGGTGAAGGTTGAAGATGATCAGCTTCAGACATATGGCTGTTGCTAAAAGCGATTTGGGATTCCGGCTTGTTGTCTTGTATCTGTTGCTCCTGCTCCTTACAGGTTTCCAGAATTCTCAGGGGCATTTCAATAGACATGTTGCGTTCTTCATTTTCGGTGATTCACTTTTCGATTCTGGAAACAACAACTACATAAAAACTACTCCGGAGTTTCAAGCCAATTTTTGGCCATATGGCGAATCATACTTCGATCCGCCAAGTGGAAGATTCTCTAATGGCCGTCTCATACCTGATTTCATCGGTGACATATAAATCTCAAACAACTGCAAATCTTTCTTTTTTCTTTCAATTTCTTGATTATTTATTCTTAATTTTCCCTCTGTTAACAGCTGAATTTGCTGGATTGCCTCTCATTCCTGCGCATCTCGACCCCCGTTACCATAATAATGGATTTCTTTATGGAGCAAATTTTGCGTCAGGGGGATCTGGTGTATTAGTTGAAACCAATGCGGGATTTGTATGTGTCGTCCCTTCTTCATACCCACCATTGAATTTTCTCATATATCGATTTCATATATAAATCAATGGATGCATGCAGGTAGTTGATCTCAAAACTCAGCTCCAGTATTTCTACGATTTAGAAAAACGTTTTAGGAAGGATTTGGGTGGTTTGAAAGCCCAACAACTGTTGTCCGACGCTGTCTACTTGTTTGGCTGTGGAGTCAACGACTATGCAGTCCTCCTAAGCAACAACCAGAGTAGTCATCATCATCAGCAGTACGTTGAAATGGTGATCGGAAACTTGACCGATGTGTTCAAGGTAAACAGGAATTACGTTTCTAATTAATTGATTACCTCAATATTTAAACAATTCTTTTTTCTTAACTTAAAAAGGGAATCCTTGAAAAAGGTGGGAGGAAGATTGGAATCGCTACGATCCCGCCATTAGGTTGTTCGCCTATAGCTCGTGCACAACAGCTAGGCAATACCTGCAACGAAGAATTAAACACCTTAGCAAGTCTACACAATCGAGCACTATCCAAGAAAATGAAAGAGCTAACAAAACAATTTGAAGGATTCATGTGTGCAAACTATGACCTCTCGACTGCTCTTGCCAAACGGATGAGGAACCCATCAAATTATGGTACTCGTAGTGAGTCCATCTCATTGCTTTAAAGGGAAAATCACTTATAAACCCACCCAACGAAGTTTTCAAAGTGTTTAAAAAACCTAATTATGTTTTGTCTGTTTAAGAAAACCCAACAAACTTAATATTTTGTCTAAAAAAGCTCAACTAACTTGCACTTTCGTTCACTTCTTATTTAGGGTCAACCGGCTAATTAAAGTTAACGAATGACATGACTTATAACGTGTAATTAAATATCCGAAAATGACTTGTAAGACCAACGAAGTTTCAAAATCGTTCAAAAAAACTCCAATCATGTTTTGTTTGTTGACAAAAACCCAAAGAACTTACGTTTTTGTTCAATTCTCATTAGAGACAACTAGATTCATTACGTATACAACTAGTTGGCAAATGACATGATATTATATTTAATGACATGGAATAAAAATATTAGAATTGCCCTTTATATATCGATTTAGGGCTTGGCGAAGAGAAAAACGAACGACGTCTGTGTCCGATCTCTTGTAATAGCTACTTCTTATTCTTCCTCTCAATCGTTGATGTCCAACTCAAGATCTACAAAGAAGATATTTAATGATGAAAGCCCTTGTGGATGTGGACGCCCTTCTTGGATTTGGACATCTAGAACGGAGGATCATCTACAGAAAAAAGTCCAGGGCTTGTTCGAACAGATGGGCAAGTGTAATTGAAAGCTTTATAATGCTCATATTCTATCTATTTGTTTGGTTTCTTTCGAAACAAAAACTTATTAAAATGGAAATGATAAAGCTTTCAATTACACTTACCCATCTATTCGAACAAGCCCTAAACATTATCTTTGGATGATCCTCCATTCTAGATGTCCAAATCCGATAAGGGCGTCTACATCTACAAGAGTTTGCATCATCAAATATCTTCTTTGTAGATCTAGAGTTGGAGATCAACGATTAAGAGGAGGAACAACAAGTAGCTATTATAAGAGATCGAAAACATACGTCGTTCATTTTTCTCTTCTCCAAGCCCTAAATCGATATATAAAGGGCAATTTTAATCTGTGTATTCCATGTCATTAAATAAAAAGTCATGTCATTTGTCAACTAGTTGTATACCTAATGAATCTGGTTGCCTCTAATGAGAATTGAACAAAAGTGTAAGTTCGTTGGGTTTTTTTTTTTCAACAAACAAAACATGATTGGAGTTTTTGAACGATTTTGAAACTTTGTTGGTCTTACAAGTCATTTTCCGATATTTAATTACACGTCATAAGTCATGTCATTCGTTGACTTTCATTAACCGGTTGACCCTAAATGAGAGTGTGTAAGTTAGTTAGGATTTTTAGATAAAAGGTTAAGTTCGTTGGGTTTCTTGAACAGACAAAAGGTTAAGTTCGTTGGATTTTCTTGAATAGACAAAACATAATTGGGGTTTTTTGAACGGTTTGGAACTTCGTTGGGCTTATAATTCATTTCCCCTTGCTTTGAATTCATGAAGTAATAATTATGAAAAATTGTTGGAATTTGATGGATGTGCAGGTTTCAAGGTAAGAGACACTGCATGTTGTGGTAGTGGTCCTTTACGAGGGATTTTTAGTTGTGGAGGCAAAAGAGGAATACAAGAGTTTGAATTGTGTGCTAATCCTGACGATTATGTCTTCTTCGACTCCACTCATCCCAGTGAAGTTGCAAGCCGCCAATTCGCAGAGCTGTTTTGGAACGGAAATTCCAAAGTCACAACACCTTACAATTTAAAAAACTTGTTTCAAGGTACTTATTGTTCAAATTTAAGATATGACTCCTATAGTTACTTTCTAAAACAGTGATTAAACAATCACTTTAGTATGTTCACAGGGTGAACGTATACATTATCTAATGATTATAGTTAGTTGGTTGATTAATGATTATAAGTAGTTGGTTGTTTATATGAGAATAACCAATATATCCAATATATACATCTATACATACACATGTGAGTGAACATGTGAATGATCAACATGTTGGGTTGAATACTATTATTGATCATTTACAAGTAAATTATTATCATACACACTTAACTTACTAATGACTTATCATTGTACACGATAACTATTAACAAGTAAAAGTATTTTGAGGGTATGTATCTGGATGTTGATCTCTATATATAGAGAATAAAAGTTTATGAAATTTGATGTATTTTATATTTCATACAATTATAAAGGTGTTAAAAGAAAAATCAAATGAAAAATATAATTGTTTAATCGTAAACCTAGAACTATTAAATCTAGGCACTTTAAATGTAATAAGTACCAAATTCCTAAAGGAATGAAAAGTCATCAAACATGGCCCTTAGATTAGAAACGATTAAGGCTTAATACTAGTTATTAGACCTTCATGTATTCACATCACGATGGAGGTTCGTTGCCCGTGTGTCTGGCCACCACGATCGTGCATACCACCACAATCGTGGTTGGCCACCACGATCATGTATACCACCCTGTGTGCATCGTTGTGGTCGCAGCGTGGTTGGTTGTGGTGTGAAGTAGAGGAAAAAACATCCAAAATTAATGAAATCAAAGGTGTGTGATTATTATGCATAACCATCTTTCTTTCATAGGAATTTAACTTCATCTATATTAGATATTTCAGGTTTGATTTGTTAAGAAATTCTTAATTGAGAGGTTTAAATGATAAACTAGGCCAAGTTGGGTAAAACCGGAATAAACCTAAGTTTTGGTCTTTGAATGTATAAAATATGAAACCTCTAAAAGGCTTATACTTTAATGTTTTAATAAAGCTTCATTCCTAATATGAGATTTGAAATTCTTGGTATTCTTCTAACAATTTCATCAAAGAAGATCATCTAATGTATACTTCTATCCATCTACATGTTTAATATTTTACTTGAGTTTTTGAGATTATATAATCGAGATTCATCAATTAGTTGTTTAAAAATGAAATTATATTGATAAGTTGGTGATGTTAAGGGGGCAGAACACAAGCTTTAATGTAATATGACCATTCAAATTGAGAAAACTTGTGACAGTTAGTTTATTTGGTGAGATTTAACTTTAAAATTATGTGTTAGAGAAATTGTATAGCATATTAGATGAATTGTAGATCATTTCTCATGTACTACAATCAAATTGGATGAGAAGAATAACCAAATGGTTTACTTTTCCCCATTTTGGGGCACCATACACATTACATAGTTGTGAAAATGGCCTTGTACGAAAGTACACGGTCATACAATGTAACATATGTGTTTTTTACTCGTATTTACCAGATATATTTTATGACTTTAGTTCTATAAGTTCTCGATTATTAAATATAGATAAGTCATGTTGTAAAACATGAAAATCCCCAAAATCGATGGTATTAGTGGTTGTGGTCTACCTTTTTATTTCTAAAATTGGTGGTGGTGGTGGCCAACAACTCGAAGGAAGCAAGATGGTTTGTCTTCGGCGTAAGGGTTAGACTTCGTAGCCACAAGTAAATAGCAAGCAAATTGATTGTCATTTGTATGGCAGCAAGGACCCATATTCACAAAACAAGAAAGGGAAAAGTGTTATTTTGATTAAGATGCAATACTTGTGACAAGGGAATAGCGTCAACATCTTAGTGACAATAGCGGCGACAATGATGTCTCCTTACAAACGTCACCCCAATTCTGCCAACAAGAATAAAGTAAAGCCATTGATCTTAAATTTGACGAATTTTATTAATTTGAAGCAAAACACATGGATCAGAAGAACTTGATAATAACGACGCGAAGTATGTCTGGTAAATTGTCACCTATATAGGCGCACCTTTTATTTCCCAGATTTCTTGTATTGACGTATATATTTAGAATCAATATTTGCACGAGAACTTAGAAAAAAATTTTTGCCAAAAATTTTTCTAAACCAAAATCACCACACAATTTTCACAACATCGTCAGGTCGGTCATACATCAAAACAGTAGAAACACACGCAGAAAACAAAAACGAAAACATAAAGATGCATATACGCATATTTAAACATGCACATATAAGCATATTCAAGTGAGCGCGCGCGCATATATATATATATATATATATATATATATATATATATATATATATATATATATATATATATATATATATATATATATATATATATATATATATATATATATACTACCTAATAAATAAAATAACTCGTGTCACATGCCATTTTTCTAGATTATTAATTCAAAATTTTATCTTTTATTTTCATGTTGCCATGTGACAGTCTCACATATTTTTCTCCATTAATTGAGTTTTTTTATTTAATTCAAATAAATCAAGATATTTATTAAATTTGAAATTTGAATTTTGAATTAGGTTATGAGATTTCTTAATATATACAAGAACCACCTATACAACAATTTAGAATATTTATTTTGCTATTATATCTAAAATTTTGAAACTTTATTTTATTGACATATATTATGAGAAAATGTAAATAATCTCATATATATTCTAATATATATATATATATATATATATATATATATATATATATATATATATATCAAATGTCATGATCTCATTCATTTTGCCACAATCAATTTTTTGGCTATAAAATTGATATATATATATATATATATATATATATATATATATATATATATATAATAAATGAAGATAATTTGGCTACGTGTCAATCTCTAATTAGTTTTGACACTTGACATTTTGTGATAATTTTTAAATAAATAATATCCACATGTCAATTTATGATTTTTTTTTCTTTTTTTAAAATTAAAAAAAAACTACATAATATTTATAGTTATATATGTAAAGTATAAAATGTAATAAATATTATACCAAATTGCAATTATTATGTTTTTTCATTCCTTATTTCAAAATTTTATTTTAGAAAATACTTATTATTTATATTTTAATATTTTTTTTAATCAACCTGTGTACTACACAGGCTTTACACCTTGTGTGTGTGTGTGTGTGTGTATATATATATATATATATATATATATATATATATATATATGACAAAACCTCATAAATGGTCCCTATTGTTTCACAAAATTTGAAGTTTCGTCCATAATTTTAATAAACCTCACGGATGGCCTATGTGGTTTCAAAACTTTTAATGTTTAGTCCTTATGGATCACTTCGTCAGTATTTGTTCGTTAAGTAAGGGCATTTTCGTCATTTCACTGCTCAGGGACCATTTATGAGGTTTTATATTATTTATTTTAAAAAATGAAATTCAATGTGTAAGGGCACCCTCTCTCTCTCTCTCTCTCTCTCTCTCTCTCTCTCTCTCTCCAACGACATATCTTTTTCTTCCCGCGAATTAGTCCCAGATGAACAAACACAGATGTACTCTAGCAAACCCCCCCCCCAAAAAAAAAAATTATAGGTTTAAGTTTTTTCCACTTACTCCCGCCTCCCTTGTATTCGCACCTCCGATTCACGATTCCTCAACATTCATCCTTTTCGATCGACTGTTCATTCTCCATCTTCCTACACAAACACAAGGATCTATCTGCCATCACCACCTCCAACTATCTATAAGTTCATTCAAACGCGAAGCCACACTCCTTCGCTTGTTTTATATTGAAATCGGTATGACATTCCTCTTGTGATGCCTATCCTTGATCCTCCCCCGGCGACATTACCTCAATAAAAGCCTACCGTCAGTGCCGCTTTCCTTCAGCCTTTCCCCTCCGCCAGCGCCACCATCCTCAACCTCTCGGTAAGCTCTGTAAACTCAGACAAACCCCTCCCTATACTTTAAATTGATTCCATTTTTGTTTATAACGATACAACCGAATCCTGGTCGCCTATTATGTAAAGTTCTCGTTGAAGTTTCTACTTGTAGAGTGGGCCATCAAGCTGCTAAGCCACCATTAAAAGGAAATTATGGTAATTTAATTATTTAAGTTTGTTAGAAGTTCTCTTATAGTAGCCTGGAGGAGGTTAGTTTTTATCATCGTTTTTCATTTGGAATATTAGTCAGGAGACCCTAGCATCTCGAAGGGCTAGTGAGGTCATTCGTATGCTCTTGTAATCTTTTGGTTATTGAAGGAATGAGATTGGCTTCAATCATTTAATCTCACTGTTATTCTCTCTTTTGTTAGCTTCCTTTGATCATTCATATAGTCCTAGACTTCAGTTCATAGCAGGTTTTGGTGCCAGAGCAATGCTCTTTGCAATGTTTCTCTAATCATAAGCGGATCTAATATACATCCCGAGGTAGCCTGAGATGCGCCTCACAAAAATTTCAGTAGTGTAATTTTTTTCAGAATTTTTTTTTCTTATTGTATACTACGCGAATTATTTTGTTGGGGATACCCCTTTACTTTGACTCTGGCTCCACCACTGTCTCCAATAGTCGAAGTGTTGGAAGAAATAACAGAGAGAGTTTGTGGTTCAATCCCGAAGATTCAGCAAGTAGTTGTGAGCCAAGAAATGAGTTAGTGGATGCAATCGTTTATCGATAAGATAACGGAGATGATGATTCAGAATATATGGGTAAAGATGTAATGGATCTTTGGTTTTTAATGACCTTCCTGCCGTTATTAAGAGAGAGAGAGAGAGAGGGCTTACATATTAAATTTCATTTTTTTTCTTTTTATTTAGAATAAGAGAAAACCTCATAAATGGTCCATAGGGTATTGACATGACGAAAATATCCTTCACTTAACAGTAGAAAGCTGACGGAGTTACGCATAAGGACTACTCATTAAAAGTTTTGAAATCATAGGGACCATCTGTGATGTTTATTAAACTTAGGGATTAGACTTCATATTTTGGGATACCACATGGACCATTTATGAAGTTTTGTGTATGTGTGTGTGTGTGTGTGTGTATATATATATATATATATACATAGAGAGAGAAAGAGAGAGAGAGAGATGGCAATGGGGCGACTTGGGTTGGGATTGGGTTCAAACCATTTAATAATTGGGTTGCAAATTTCAACCCAACTCAACCTTTTAGATAAATGAGTTGTCACCGGGTTGAGCCGTTTATGTAATTCCCAATCCAACCTATTAAATAAATAGGTTAAACTTGGGTTAACCCATTTAAAATAAAAAGTAAATAAATTAACTAAAGATTACACCACTTAAATTAGTTCAAAACTTAAATAAACTTTAAAAGTATAATTAAAGCACAATCTCAATTCACAAATACAAAGAAATTGTTCAAATAACATTAAAGATATGTAATTTCTAGATTTGAAGAATGACTAGTGTTGTTGTCGCAAAGAAAAAAATTAAGAATTAGTATAGCATATTTTAAAACATAAGTAATAATACAACATAGTAATCTATAAATTAATACTTAGATTAATACATGGTAATATTTAAATAATTATTAAATTAAATATATATTAAATGTAAAGGGGTTGGAGGGTTGAAAACGGGTTGACAACATTTACCCAACCCAACATATTTAATTAAATGGGTTAGGCGGGTTGACCCATTTATCCAAAAGGAGTTGAAAATCTCAACCCAACCTGCTAAATTTGGGTTGGGCTTGGGTTGGGTTGGGTTGATTTTGCCAACTCTCTCTCTCTCTCTCTCTCTCTCTCTCTCTATATATATATATATATATATATATATATATATATATATATATATATATATGTTCATGTGTTTCTAACATTATTTGTGTGCTAGAATGCACCAATAGGAATTTAGTAAAATTAAATAATTATTTGATTATACAAATATAGATATTAAATGATTTCCATAATTTTATGTATATTAAATGATATCCATAATTATAATTATCTTTTTTATGGAAACTAATTAAATTCGTCATTAATGCCGGCAATAGCATTCTTTCAGAATGAATTCGCATATATGTTTTCATGTATGGGTTCATGTTTTGTTTATGAACTCAATCACTTAAAATACAACAAAGTTGCATTTACTCTTATTCTTCTAGAATAAACTCTCATTCTACTAGAATACACATCTTGTTCTCACATCTATTGTATGATAGAATACACATCTTGTTCTTCATTCTAAAAAAATATTATTGTTAATATTAATGACGAATTTAATTAGTTTCAATAAAAAAAATAAACTATAATTATAGATATCGTTTAATATATATATATTGTGGAAATTATTTAGTATCTATCTTTATTTGATTAAATAATAATTTAACTTTACAAAATTCCTATTGTTCATTCTATCGTACAATAGATGTGAGAAACATTTGAATATATATATATATATATATATATATATATATATATATATATATATATATATATATAGAGAGAGAGAGAGAGAGAGAGATAAAAAGCATTTTCAAACCCCATAATGCTTAACTCATGGCCCAAGTTTCCTTTTTCATAGAAGAAAGCAGACTTTCTCATTTCCACAACCACACATACGGGGAGTTTTTTACTAAAATGGAGTTATTAAAAAAACTATTTACCAATTTAGTATAGTTCTAAAAATATTTACCAAAATAGGGTTTTTTTCTTCATTTTACTTTTATTATTCACTGTTATTCAATTTTTCTTATTATCGTTTTACTTTAAATATCTTTTTTTGCTATCTTTTTAATTTTATTTTTAATATCAGTTTTTTCTTGTTTTAAAAATCAGTTTTTTTTAGGTGTAGATAAGTATAGAATATACAAAAATAAATATTTATATATATGACTGCATGTCTTATAAAAAATATATTTACTAAAATAGTGTTTTTCTTTATTTTTCTTGTATTTTTTAGTTTTTTTTTATTATCTTTTTACTTTAAATATTTTTTCCAGTTTTTTATTTTATTTTTCAAATATTAGTTATTTAATTTTATTTTTAAGTCAGTTTTTTATTTCAAATTTTTAGTTTTTTTAGTTATGTTTAACATAAATGCTTTGACATTATTTTTACAAATTATACAAACCATTTTGAACAACAAAATTTAGCCATCTTAAATTAAATTTACCATTACACATACTATGTTCTTTAAAATGCAAAAACTTCAACATTATACAATGTTTTTTCTAAGGTAAAAAAAATTCCAAAAAACATCTTAATCACTATAGAAACGTTAAAAAAACTGAACAAATAGGCATCTAATGAACCAAAATAACAAGTGTGCACTAGATTAGTTATTCCGAATTTTTATGATTATTTTCTATAATAAACCTAATGATTTTTCAAATCTTTTTATGGCTTAGTATTTCCATCTTAAAGTTTTATATATAAGATCATATAACAATAAAAAAAAAAAAGGTAATCAAAATATAAGATCATATAACAATAAAAAAAAACCTTTGTTACTAAAGTATATAATTGCGTTATAGAAATAATAGCACAAAAATATTAGTGGTGTTAGATATATTACGTTGATTTCACATGTAGTCATATATATAAATATTCATTTTTGTATATTTGTTATACTTATCTACTCTTTAAATTAAAAAAAAAAAAAAAAAAAAAAAAAAAAAAAAAAAGACTGATTTATAAAACTCATAAAAAACTGATATTAAAAATAAAATTAAAAAGATAGTAAAAAAAGATATTTAAAGTAAAAAGATAATAAGAAAATAGAAGTAAAATGAAGAAAAACACTATTTTGATAAATATTTTTATAACTATACTAGATTAGTAAATAGTTTTTTCAGTAACCTTATTTTGGTTAAAAGATGTTGCCGAACTCCATCTTGCTCTTTTTTAATTACACTTTCATTTATTTTATTAAATAAACCAATCAAATGCTAATTTTTTTCATTAAACACTTCCATTTATCTTATTAACTAAACCTATCAAATGTTTATTTTTACCAGTAAATATGAGATACTAGTTATCATTTGTATTTAATCAAATGAAGAAACTTTAGGATATTCAAAAATAGATCATGAAAAATGATGATAAAATCAAATAAAAAACTATTACTTATTAGATTCACCTCAATTAGTAATAAGTCGTTAGGTGCTAATTAATAAATGGAGGGCGAATTAAGAATTAACGTTTGATGATATTCATATGTTTGCTAATTATATGTTTAATAGTTAAGAGTTTATATATATATATATATATATATATATATATATATATATATATATATATATATATATATATATATATATATATATAGGTTCAGGTACCATTCTAATTTTGTGAGACCGTGAGACCAAATCTAAAAATAATTTTAAAATGCAAAATAAATGGAAAAATCCAAAAATTCTTTTTTTAAATATTATTTTCGGAACTTGATTTAATAAATAAAAAAAATCCCGTTTTTTTTTTTTGAAAAATACGTAAAATATTCTAATAGAATATTACACTGACATATTGTAAAAAATAATTTTAAAATGCAAAATAAATGGGAAAATCTAAAAATCTTTTTTTAAATATTATTTTCGGAATTTGAATTAACTAAAAAAAATTAAAAAAAAAATTCCATTTTTTTTTTAAAAATACGTGAAATATTCTAATAGAATATTACACTGCACATATTCTAAAAAATAATTTTAAAATGCAAAATAAATGGAAAAATCCAAAAATTCTTTTTTTAAATATTATTTTCGGAACTTGAATTAAGTAAAAAAAATAAAATAAAAAATAAAATAAATAAAAAAATACGTCTCACGGTCTCACAAAATTAGACCGTCTCACATGAACCTAACTCTCTCTCTCTCTCTCTCTCTCTCTCTCTATATATATATATATATATATATATATATATATATATATATATATATATATATATATATTGGCAATAAGTATAATTAATGTAGGAATTAGGATTGACTAGCTTCACCATCCTTCTTTAGCATGTATGAATTTGTAATATGATTTTTGCTAGCTTCCTTTTTATAGTTGATTTCGTTGTTCCAAAAAAAACATACATAAATGGTCTCATTGTTTAACGTATCCAAACGGAATAAACAGATGTTGATTAAACCAAACTTTTTTTGATTTAGTTACAATTAACTTAGAGATATTAAAAAATAATTAAACTGAAAAAAAAATCAAACTGAATGACACCCTTGTCAAATTCCCACATTGACTCTCGTAATTACATTTATGTAAAAATATCTCAAAATAACAACATAGTTCATACAATGTTTAAAAAAAGCAATTTTTACCATTAATAACAATCTTTTTCCCAAATTTAGTATTCCTAAATTCGTGTTTAACATTTTCCAGGTGAGACTTGGAAGGCTGAATTGATTAAAAAAATAGTCAACCCTTTAGGGGATGATGAAGATGATGGTGGCATTGGGAATTTGGTTGATTCCCGGTAACAACCTTTTCAATTCAGTTTATTATATTTATATAAGAACAAGATTATATGTGTTTTTGTTGTACTTTTTATAAATATTAACTAGACGAATATCTGCACGTTGTGCAGAATACAATGATATATTTGAAATCTTTACAAATATATCTTTTTTAAATATATCAATGATGTTGTTAGTTCTTGTATAATAAATCTTATAATAACTTGGTATAAACATTATTCGTTTTGAATTATATGATAATATAGACATATTTTAAAATTCTATAATCTTAATTCTCTCAATGGTCTCTAGCAGCAGGTTACTAATGAATAAATTACATATAATATAAGGTTTAATGAAATTTATAGTTGTTGTTAGGATTATATTTTAAAAACTTTATTTGCTTAAGATTTTAATTTCTATTATTGTAATTATTTAAAACATTAAATATTGTTTTTGTTTTTAAAGATAACAATATAATTTTTTTATATAATTTTACTTTTAACTATTGATGTTATAAGTTATTTAAAATAACGTATTTGGAAACCCTTAATTATTTTAATTTGATTTCAGAAATTTAACTTTTTTAAAATTTATTTGATGAATATTGTTAATTTATTTGATTGAAATTATTTAAAACAACAAATATTGTTTTTGTTTTTAAAGATATCATTATAATTTTTTATATAATATTACTTTTTATCTATTTTTATTGTATTCTATTTTAAGCTATTTATTTAAAAATTCATAATGATTATAAAAAATAATTTTTTTTGTTAATTTAGGATTACAATTTAGGTTTAACACTATAATTTATAATTTCTAACTATTTGTATAATAGTCTCTCGATTTTTTTTAAAGTTTAACTGAAATATTGATTGAAGTTGATCATTTAACATTATATTGAAATTAATAATTTAACAATTTTGCATAAAATCATCAATTATACAAAAGTTGTGACTTTAAAATGATAATTGCTCACATACGAAAACATATTTAAACTAATAACTTAACTATAATATGTTAAAAATTTAAAGTCATTATTTTATAAATAGAAGTAAAATATTATATTTCAATATTTTGGTTTAGTTAATTTATGATTAGAATTTAATTTTTACATTAATTTAACATTATTAACCAATTTATAATACTTATTAGAAAGAATTTGAAAAGTCATGAAGGTTTCAAACACATGTGGTGCAAGTAAAAATGTTTCTTTTATAAGTATATTAGGCGAATACCCACGTGTTGCGCAGAAACACCTATATAGCTGAAATATTTACAAATATATGTTTTTTTAAATATAACAATAACATTGTTTTTAAATTTGATATAGTAATTTGTATATTAAATTGATATAATATATTGATTATTTTGAATTATATTATAATATATACATCTATTAAAACTGTATAATCTCAACCGTTTAAATGACTTCTATCTGCAAGTTACTCATGAATAAAATTAAATATAATATATGGCTTAATGTTATTTATAGTTTTTTTAACTGTTAATTAATTTTTTAAAATTTATTTTCTTAACTTTTTCATTTCTATTATTATAATTATTTAAAACATCACACATTGTTTTTTGATTTTAAAGGTAACAGTATAACCATTTATATAGAATTATTTTTAGCTATTGTTTTTGTAAGTTATTTTAAGCTACTTATTTGAAAACTTTTAACGATCATACAAATATGTTTAGGAAATATTTTAGTTAAATTGAGATTATAATTTAGTATTTGCATTTAGCACTACAATTTATCACTTTTAACTATTCACAAAATATTCATTGTGTTTTTTAAATGGAACTGAAATTTATATTTAAGATGACATTGTAATGTTATATTTAAATTAATAGTTTAAGTATTTTGTCTAAACTGTTCCAAAGTTGTAGCTTTAAATTGGTAATGGTTTACATACAACAACATATTAAATCTAATAAATTAAGTATAATATGTTAAAAGTTAAAGACATAATTTTATAAGTAGAAGTAAATATATTATTTTAATATTGAAATTTAGTTTATTTATGATTACACTTTAGGTTTGATATTTATTTAAACTTATTAACCAAATTAATTAGAAACACACTACAATTTATCACTTTTAACTATTTACAAAATATTATTTGGGTTGTTTAAGTTAAACTAAAATTTATATTTAAGTTGGTCCTATAATGTTATATTTAAGTTTACAATTTAAATATTTTATAAAAATTGTTCAAAACTTGTAGATTTAAAATGATAATGGTTTGCATCCAACAATATACTAAAACTAATAAATTAAGTATAATATCTAGAAAGTTAAAAAACATAACTTTATAAGTAGAAGTAAAGATATTCTTTTAATATTGAAATTTAGTTTATATATAATTACACTTTAGGTTTGATATTTATTTAATATTATTAACCAAGTTATAATCATTATTAGAAAGAAATTGAAAAGTCATGGGAGTTTCAAATAAATGTGGTGAAAGGAAAAATACATGGGAGTTTCAAATAAATGTGGTGAAAGAAAAAATGTTTCCTTTATAATATACTATGACTATGCGAATATTTGCGCGTTACGCAAAATATTATACTATAATTAATATATGTTATTAAAAATAGTTATGTCTGTATCATTGAATTTGAAATAATATTTTTTTACACTGTAATTGCTTTAAATATAGAATAAGATAGATACATATTTAAAATAACTAATCTCAAGATCGTTTATTCTTGGACAATATAAAATTTCAATAAATTTTGATTTATTGTATTATTTACTATGATAATTAATCAATTTGTATAGTTATCTTTTAGATTTTTATTATATTAATGATATGTATCCAAACATGTTTTTGTTCTCTAACAATAGTAGTTTGATCTATCATTTTTTCCTCATAAAATACATCAATAAATATTTTTTTTCCATTCACCTACATAAATAAAAAATTGCAATCTATATATAAAATCAGTTAACTTTGAAAAAATATTTAATTACATGTTTACATAAAGACAAATGTCAGTAATGAAATCATTTAACCTACAGAATATCACGCCACCAAATATACTTCATGTCATCTAGGCATGATAGTCATGCGGGTAAGTCGGATTATGGGTTGTCGGTTTGATGTTTGTCGCTTAACTGAATCGTATTACTTCCGTTAATCCACTTTTTGGTTATTCGGTTCCAGTTTGAAACAATTCGGTTTCGTTACTCAAAAAACACACTAAATTCAAATTGTTGCATCCTTTTTCTCTTACTCGCGTAATCTCATCAACTTGTTTAATATCATATTTGTTATTATATTTTGACAATCATTAACTTGGTCAAGCTTTACACTCGCGTATATCGAATCATGTGAATATATTATATATCATATATCAATATAGAGATATACTATATAGAGTGAAGTGTATGTAAGTACTTATTTGAGTAAGAATATTAAATCACCCAAGTCACGTGTTTTAATGAATTAATTAATATAATACTATAATGTTTTTAATTAAAAGTAATTATATAAAAGACCATCACATTTTAAGCCTATAAGGTATTTATTCAAGTGAAAAAAAATTAAGCACACGGACTCAATTAAAAATGCTCTAAGAATGAGTAATCTTGTTCTTCTATCAACTGGAAGAAATAATAATTAGAATCCTAATTATTATCCGGAAGTAAAAAAAATTGTATGTAGACAAATATATGGTTGAGATGTATAACAACTCTAGATATTGGTTTCACTGGAGATGTGAGAAACAACCTTTGAAAACACACAAATATAATACAAAAACTTCATCAAAAGTGTGAAAAAGATTAATAATAAGAATAAAAAGACTACAACTATTAAATCAATAACAAACCTTATAACAAAAGAGTCCAAAATTTTTAATGTCAATATATTCATTGATATTTTCTGCAAGGAAATGAAATTATGCATACACATAGGTAACGATATATTATGAGAAAACCTTGATAGTGCAATGACCATGAAATATGATTAAGTATATATAAGTTAAAAAATGAACATGATTTAATCAATTTGTTTCATAAA
This sequence comes from Lactuca serriola, assembly GCF_051521515.1. NCBI lineage: Eukaryota > Viridiplantae > Streptophyta > Magnoliopsida > Asterales > Asteraceae > Lactuca > Lactuca serriola. Next base: position 335,742,531 of record NC_136412.1, read on the forward strand.
ATACACTACTAGAAAAACAGCCTTTTACGACGCGCAATGCGTGTCGTAAAACACTCAGACGACGCGCAAATGCGTGTCAAGGAAGGCCCTGTCATAACGACAGACGACACGCTTTTGCGCGTCGTCTATAGACGACGCGCATTTACGACACACATTTATGACACGCAATGTGTATCATTAAGGCCGTTGTCAAGAAAGGCCATGTCATAAATAAAGATGACACACATTTTTGCGTATCGTAATTTTATTTTATTTTTTAAAAAAAATTATTTATAGATTTACTAATTTTCAAATTAAATTTGCATTTCATGTCTCATAATAGAAAATAAAATACCATATACAAAAAATAAAACACATTGCACAAAAGTTAATGTCATACAAAAATACAATACATTGTAATACGTTGGTATTAAAGGGATCTAATTGTACATTGCTATTAAGAGGTTTTCCCTAACTATGTAACCTATTTGTACAACCAAGACCAAATGAAAGTATCCACAGCCTTCTTCCAGCTGTGTTAGATTCCAGACGAATTAACCTATATATTAATAAAAAAATAACATTAACATATAGCAATAAATAATAATAATAGCCATAAGATAAGTAAGTAGTTCCAGACGAATTAACCTATATATTAATAAAAAAAAATAACATTAACATATAGCAATAAATAATAATAATAGCCATAAGATAAGTAAGTACCCTTACTCTGTTGGTTGTCTTCCTTATTAAGTTGCACCAGAGGAGTTTCTTAGTTGACCAATGTTTTGACCAGATACCCCAATTAACCCGCCAGCTTGGCACCCAGAAATTAACAGTCTTATAGTATTTGCTGCCACATGTCCTGTTGCAATTTTCAATCCTTCAACATTTTGATCATCCTGCAATGAATAGTTGCAGAGAGTCATTACATCAGTAGAAAACATGTATGAAAAGGTAAAACATGAACTAAAAGGACTGAAAAAAGAAAAATATGAAACACCCACATGCAAAACTATAAGGCGAATTTAAGCTGGTTGATTAGTTTTCAAATACCACAATGTTATAATTAATAAATTGATATTTACATAGTTACATAACATCTACTTAAATGTCTAACGCAAATAACACATAGGTCTGAGTATTACCTGGGATTTGAGCATAACAAATCCTTACAATCTTGATTTAAGGATACCCTTGCTGCATTTGTTTACCAAGAGAATGTCTAAAATACCCCTCCATAACAACAATACTTTGCAAACAAGTAATTTTTTCTTTAAAGTTTAAACTAGAATGTCTAATTATTATACCCTTCAGTGATGACAAAATTTTTATAAATCAACAATTTGTGAGTGATGAAAATTTGAAAATGGATAATTAGGTAATTTTACCTCTCTCTAAGAAACTGCTCATACGAGATATCACCAGGCTTTGGGGGGCTCACCATTGTCAAATATCTGCCTAGGAACATTGGGACTGAGTGAAATCGATGCAACCTGTATATTTCATCAACTGTCTGCAACATCATATATATATATATATATATATGCAACACTTTATCCGGGGGTGTTAATGGAAAAAAAACTAAGAAATTTAAGGACTAGTAAAGTAAATTTAAGATTAAATGAATTTGTTTAATAAATTTCAAAATGTGGGGTTGGGAGTTTTCTTGGTAAGGGTAGAATGGTACATATTTGATTGCAAACTTTCCCGAACTCAATACAAATCAAACACATGGGAAAGTTGAGTTATGAAAATTACGTTTAAAAGATATAAACATGGGGAGGGATGTTTGTCATCTCAAAGTATCCACCATGTTGTCCACATTCACCTAAGAATGCTTTGGAAACAATGTGGAAAGAAATAAGCTCTAGCTCCTTGCTAATTGCTTCACCCATGTCAAACAATACCTTCAATTCAAATCATCAATATATAAAAAGTTAAATACAATAATCTTGTATCTAAAGACAAAAATGCCTTCTCTCCTGATAAATGAATATCATACCTTTCTAGAACTTATAAATGGGCGTTCATCTTGATAAACTTCATCTCCAAGCAAAACCAAGCTTCCTTGGTGACAAAATCAGCTTATCAACCTGTAAAACATCAAAATAAGCCCTTTAACATATACATTAGTACAAAATCAAATTCAAAAAATGTGATGCTTTATATCGTTCATGCTTACAGCTTCTGGATGGTTGACTGCAAAGTCAACTGCTGCTCCAAGACTCGGTCCCACTAGCAACATAGGCTTCCTAATGTAGGATTTCCAAAACTAAATCATATTCAAAACAAAACACAATCACATTTTCATTGCTTCATATACCATGTAAATGGGGCCCATAAGAACTTGACTAGTAAAATATGATTGGGAATTTTTTAATTTACTACACAAGTTTACCTGATAGAGGTGATCCCGCTTGGATTCTACATTACATAGTGGAAGCTTTTCTGATAAAGTGTAAAAAAATAAAATAAATAACAAGAAACAAAATTAAACTACAAGTTTGCTTTTATAATCCAATATATGAAGATGAAAAAAGATAAAAAGATAACCCATGTTAGAGAAACCCCATCCCAGAATATCAACAGCAAGTGAAATAAATGTGAAGGTAAGCAAAAGGTATACTCAACTCAAAAGAACACAATATTCTTTGCAAGTGGCATATACCTGTCCATTAGTGCAGTACGCTTTGAATTTGTAATTTGGATAGTAAACATCTGTTTTCTTCATACTCTTCCAGACCACTGCATCTCTCTAATTCCGATCCAATGGGCAAAAAATAGTACAGCTTATGCACTTTTATGGCAGAATCAAATCCTGCTGTAACAAGAAGAGAAGAGCTTGGATCATACAAGCATTGCCATACTCCCCTCCCTCTGTATAATAAAGTAGCACAATTTTTTAGCTATAGTTTGGTTCATCCTAAGTCAATTAAGTTTGGTTCATCCAGACTAGACAACATCACCCATTCAGTCATGTCCATGTTAAGTCAATTAAGTAAATGAAAAATAGTACCATTGCTTTAAGAGTTTCATAAATGGTAACATAGTTTGATTAATTACGAAACTAACCTTCCTATCTTCTATAGGCTCAATAAGTCTCATACATAGGTTACCAGATGATATTAAGTCCTCCATGTGTAAAGTGGCTGAATGAGAGACGAAATGACCATTTTACCCTTGCACTACAAAAAACAATTTTTAAAGTGACAAAGCTGTCTTTCTTCTTTATTTCCTCCCAACTTCTGTCACGTTCAAACTGGATAAATAATGTGAAATTTGTTTTTTTAAATGTAAGGGTAAAATGGTCATTTTGTCTCTCATTTAGCCACTTTACACATGGAGGACTTAATATCATCTGGTAACCTATGTATGAGTGTTTCTTTGTTTCCTTTTTACTTGATAAAGAAAGACAGGTAAATGAGGGTTTCCTTATTTAGTAACGACTTAACAAATTTTGCCCTTATGTTTGTCAAATAGCATGAGGAAATTTAAATGGATTTTCACCTTGACATCTGAAGATGTGGAAACTGGGAAAGGATTCGATGGTCTTTTTGCATCATCATCAGAGGAACAATCTGAGAAAAAAAAACTGGTACAATATTTTTGCCTCTTCAATTGCCATACCCATGCAAGAAGGATGAAACCTGCACAATTTACAGAACAAAATAAAATAAACAGACATTTGCTTTTTATTCAAGTAGAACAATTGCTTATTTATACAAAATAATTGCTTATTTATACCCATGATTGTATATGTATCTATAAGGTATGTATGTGTGGTGTTATGCTTATGGGTATATATGGAAATGGATATGATTCCTTTCTTTATACAAGTAAAATACACAACGCTACAAAAACATCAAAGCAAATAACTACCCTTTTAAATGTTTTATTACGTTTAATTATAGAAACTGATTATGAGAATATTTTGTTTCTTTTATTACAAAGTAAATCACTAATGAGCGTAGATGGGTAGTTGCGTCATTTTATTTATTATGGCAATAATATCATCATTATATTTGTACTTTAGTAGAAGTAGAAGTCTCCTCTATTATAAATTCATTATTAGCCCTAAGGGTGCCCAAAGGTTTCAACTTTCAAGCATGGGAAACGTTCTTTTTTATCCAACATTATATCGTTTTGAGACAAAAGATCATCATACCAGTCCTTGCATCCTTCGATTGAACCATCAAGTCATCAGGGTTGTAGGGCATTTCACATTTGCAGTACCTTCATGTCAAAAAAGAACCCTAATTCGCACCATTAACAGAAAAAACGCTTAGATAAGTTGTCAAAATTAAGAGCAAGATGTAGGACTCACACTGCAACACGATCAGGGGTGGAACCACCGGTAGCAGCCTTGTACTCGAAGCGACAGAAGTAGTCTTCAGTGCCAACATTATCAAGTTTCGTGTAGTTCTTGAAAGAGTGAACTATACATTTCCCTTTAATTGTATGTGCACTCTGCATATCATAATGATCAGGACAATAATACCACCTAACGCAAACCTTCACACTGTTTCTATGATCCGCTTCAAGCTTTTCAACTCGAGCAACGTATGGAGGCTTATCAGAATCAGATGGCCGCATTAACACACAATCTCCAGCTGCAAAAAAAGTCAAATCCCCGTCAATACTAGTCGAAGCTTCAAAAATCAACACTTTAACCCTAGATAACAAACGCATGCGATATATATACACACAATCTCGAATCCCCTTTCTTTTGAATAGGTAAATGTTCAAACACGTCCTGTATCTGCTGCCTCAACACATCAATTCCACGTTCATCTGAAGCGTTGAGCTCCAAAACCATATTGTGCATCTGCGTCCCGAAAAGCTTTCTAGCTACCGCAAGAATCGTCGATGTCTTGCCGATGCCCGGTGGTCCATACAGTAACAAATGAGGCATTTTTTTCTCACTCGTAAGCCTATCAACTGTTCGTCAAAAAACCCCAGTGGAAAATTTTCATTCCTTAAACAGTTTAAGAAAAAATTGAAGCCTTTAAATGAAAAGAATAAACAAGTCGCATACTGGTATCGACTATGTCACGATGAGCCGCGACGTCGGCGAGAGATTGAGGCCGAAACTTCTCGACCCATGGAGTGGCTTTGCTGTGGGCTGGTGGGGCGCCGCCGGAAGTGACTACAGAGTTTCCCTTGTTGCCGTTAGGTCCTATAGACGGATTGACTTAATCTATGTCCATCGGAGAAATCACTTCGGCCATTTTCACGCTCTCACGACGATTATATGAGTTGTTGAGGTGTATAGAAGTGATGGTATCGTCATTAGGGTTTGTACAGAGAACGGATGAAGAGAATGAAGGGGATTGAAGTGGGGTATTAAAAAGGGATTGAAGTGAGGTATTAAAAAATTTAAGTATTTTGAGTGGATTTCATTTCCCCCCTTTCAAGAACGCGGGTTTTGAATAAAAATTATAAAGTGACATTCACAGAGGGCGCACAAGTGCCCTCCGTGTTTTTATTTTTTTTATATGTGTCATTAATTTAAGGGCACGCAATAATGCGTGACCTAAATCATTAAATTTTTTGAAGAGCCGACATTTTTTTAATGTCACTCTCTTTTGCATAACATAAATCAATGAGTGTCGTGCTTTGCACGTCGTAAAAGGCTGTTTTTCTAGTAGTGATACCATTAAGGATATGTAAATTACAAAACTTTTTAATGGTTGTTATTAATTATGTGGAAAATGGAAAGTTTTTGAGGTTTCAAATGCATATGATGCAAGAAAAAAAATGTCTCCTTTATAAGTATCAAATGAATGTGGTGAAAGAAAAAAATGTTTCCTTTATAATATAGTATGATTAGGCGAATGCTCGCGCGTTGCGCAACAACACCTATATAGTTGAAATCTTTACAAATATATGTTTTTAAATATAACAATAACTTTGTTGTTAAATTGGATATAATAATTCGTATACTAAATTGATATAATATATTGATTATTTTGAATTATATTATAATATATACATCTATTATAACTGCATAATCCCAACAGTTTGAATGGCTTCTATCCGCAAGTTACTTACTCATGAATAAAATTAAATATAATATATGTTTTAATGTTATTTATAGTTGTTGTTATTGTTAATTATTTTTTTTTAATTTATTTGTTTAACGTTTTAATTTATATTATTATAATTATTTAAAACATCAAACATTGTTTTTTGATTTTAAAGGTAACAATATAATTATTTATATAGAGTTAATTTTAACTATTGTTATTATAAGTTATTTTAAGTTACTTATTTGAAAACTTTTAACGATTATACAAATATGTTTAGGAAATATTTTAGTTAAATTGAGATTATAATTTAGTATTTGCATTTAGCACTACAATTTATCACTTTTAACTATTCACAAAATATTCATTGGGTTTTTTTAAGTGGAACTGAAATTTATATTTAAGTTGACACAGTAATGTTATATTCAAATTGACAATTTAAATATTTTGTCCAAACTGTTCAATGTTGTAGCTTTAAATTGATAATGGTTTACATACAACTACATATTAAATCTAGAAAAATTAAGTATAATATGTTAAAAGTTAAAGACATAAATTTATAAGTAGAACTAAATATATTATTTTTGTTCGATAAGGTGTCTAAGTCCGTAACTATATTTGGTATGTACTTGACTCGACTCGGCATGTCTATTTGGGTTGCACTTCACCGAAACAATTTGTATGGATAATCATTTGAGAATAGTATATATATTTATAATTTATTAATATATTATAAGTTATAATATATTAATATGAAATCATATTACTAAATTAGTATTGCTCAAGAATTAATTTGGAATTAATTTAGTGATCAAAAGAGACTAATTAAATATGGACTGTTATATATATAGAATGGGCTAAGCTTGCATGGATAATCCATGAAGTTTTTAATCCATGGATCCTATGGAAATGAAAGGTCATGGGTATTAGGGTTTACATGGATGTAACCTATTCCACCATACTATATAAAGAGGTCTTTGGCACATGAAATGACACTAGTGTGTGAGAGAACAAGGGTGGGTCGATTTCTACTAGTGCATACTATTCTCTCAGGTTTTCCAAGTTGTTTTGTGATTTGTGATTCCACTTGAGGCATCCACATTATTGGTGCTAGGCTTTTGAAACTCCAAGCAATCAATCACAAGAAAAGGTATGTCATTCTACTAACTTTTTATATTACAAGTACCCCTTGGTATGCTAGTTAGGATGAGAACCTTGGAAAAATCATGTATAATAGAGAAAACATAGATCCAAGGTTTCTAGGGTTGCATGTACACCATAGGAGTGTTAGAATGCTCAAAACCCTTCAATTTTGATATTGAAATTTAGTTTATTTATGATTAAACTTTAGGTTTGATATTTATTTATATTTTATTAACCAATTTATAATCATTATTAGAAATACACTACAATTTATCAGTTTTAACTATTTACAAAATATTCTTTGGATTGTTTAACTTAAACTAAAACTTATATTTAAGTTGATCATGTAATGTTATATTCAAATTTATAAATTAAGTATTTGATACAAATTATTCAAAAGTTGTAGCTTTAAAATGATAATGGTTTACATCCAACAATATATTAAAACAAATAAATTAAGTATACTATGTTAATAGTTGAAAAACATAACTTTATAAGTAGAAATAAATATATTCTTTTATTATTGAAATTTAGTTTATATATGATTACACCTTAGGTTTGATATTTATTTAATCTTATTAACCAAGTTATAATCATTATTAGAAAGAAATTGAAAAATCATGGGAGTTTCAAATGAATGCGGTGAAAGGAAAAATGTTTCATTTATAATATAGTATGATATGATAATATGATGATTAGAAGAATATTCGCACGTTACGCAGAATATTATAATATAATTAATATATGTTATTAAAAATAGTTATGCGGGTATCATTGACTTGAAAATAATTTTTGTACATTGTAATTACTTTAAATATAGAATAAAATAGATGTCTATTTAAACTAACTCATCTCAAGAGTGTTTATTCTTGGATAGTATAAAATTTCATTAACTTTTGATTTTTTGTATTATTTACTATTATGATAATTTATCAATTTGTATAGCTATCTTTTAGAATTTTATTATCTTAATGATATATATCTAAACATGTTTTTATTCTTTAACAATAGTAGTTTGATTTATTATTTTTTCCTCATAAAATATATCAATAATTACTTTCTTCCATTCATCTACAAAAATAAATTTTACAATCTATATATAATATCAATTAACTTTGAAAAAAATTATTAATTACACGTTTACATAGAGACAAATATGAGTAATGAAGTCATTTTACCTGAAGAATACCACACCAGCGAGTATACTTCATGTCGACATGATCGTCATGCGGGTAAGTCAGATTTCAGGTTATCGGTTTGATGTTTCCCACTTAACCGAATCATATTACTTACGTTAATCCGCTTTCTTGTTATTCGGGGTCCAGTTTGAACAAATTCGATTTTGTTACTCGAATGACACACTAAATCAAAATTTTTGCATTCGTCTTCTCTTACTCACATAATCTCATCAACTTGTATAATATCATCTTAGTTATTATATTTTGGCAGCAATTAACTTGGTCAAGCTTTGCACTCGCGTACATATAGTCATGTGAATATATCTAGGCCTGACAATCGTGTCGTGTTCGGGTTGGCGTGTCGCGGTTTGGCGGGTCAAAATATGTCAACCCAAACACGACCCATTTAAATATACGGGTCACGGGTTGGCGGGTCACGGGTTGGCAGGTTTGGAACATAAACCCATAAATGACCTGCCAACCCATTTATTTATACGGGTTCACAGGTCGGCGGGTTCGTGGGTCCAAATTTTAGACATTTAATTCCTAAACATCCAAATGAAAATTAAAAACATTCATAGAAACATGTTATAGGCTTAGCCTTATAGGTTATGACTTACGACCTTAGACCATCCACCATGAGTCATAATGTCAAAACAATCAAATGGTCTATGAATCAATGATATGTATTATATAATACTTATTAAATATTAATGTTTGATACATAAATACATTTAAAAATAAAATATATTTTTTATTAAGAATACAAACGTGTTGGTGGGTCAACTCGTTTATTTTTTGAGAAACTCATATATGATCCGTTTAATAAATGGGTTGGCGGGTTGAAAAACTCAACCCAAACCCATTTATTTTGTGTCGTGTCGCGTGTCGTGTCGAGAATTGTCAGCCCTAAATATATCATATATCATATATTACTATAGAAATATACTATATAGAGTGAAACGTATATAAATACTTATTTGAGTAAAAATATTAAACCACCCAAGTCATGTGTTTTAATGAATTAATTAAACATAATACTATAATTTTTTCTAATTAAAAGTAATTATATAAATAATCATCACATTTTAAACCTATAACGTATTTATTTAGGTGAAAAAAAATTAAGAAAAAAGGCTTAATAAAAAATGCTCTAAGAATGAGCAATCTTGTCATTCTACTCAATTGGAAGAATTAATAATTAGAATCCTAATTATTATTTAAAAGTAAAAAAAAAAAAAAAAAAAAAAATCTTTTAGGTATAGGAATATATGGTTGACATGTATTATCACTCTAGATTTTGGTTTCATTTAAGATTTAAGAAACAATCCTTGAAAACACACAAATAGAATACAAAAACTTCATCAAAAGTGAGAAAAATATTAATAATAAGAAACAAAGGCTACATGTACTAAAACAATAACAAACCTTACAACAAAAGAATCCAAAAATTTTAGCGGCAATACATTCATTGATATTTTCTGCAAGGAAATGAAATTATGCATACACATAGGTAAATATATTATGAGGAATCCTGTATGGTACAATAGCCATGAAAAATCATTAAGTATATATTTGTTACAAAATGAACATGATTTAATCAATTTGTTTCATAAAATACCATTAAGTATATATAAATTACAAAAGTTTTGAATGATTATCATTATTTATGTGGAAAATGAAAAGTTTTGGAGGTTTCAAATGCATATGGTGCAAGAGAAAATGTCTCATTTATAAGTATACTAGGCGAATGCCCGCACGTTGCGCAGAAATACCTATATAGTTGAAGTCTTTACAAATATATGATTTTTTAAATATAACAATAACGTTGTTGTTAAATTTGATATAATAATTTGTATATACTAAATTGATATAATATATTGATTATTTTGAATTATATGATAATATATGCATTTATTATAACTTCTTAATCTCAATCGTTTGAATGGCTTCTACCCGTAAGTTATACATGAATAAAATTAAATATAATATATGATTTGATGTTATTTATAATTGTTTTTATTGTTAATTAATTTTTTAAAATTTATTTTCTTAATGTTTTAATTTCTATCATTATAATTATTTAAAATATCAAACATTATTTTTTTATTTTAAAGCTAACAATATAATCATTTATATAGAGTTGTTTTTAACTATTGTTATTGTAAGTTATTTTAAGCTACTTGTTTGGAAACTTTTAACGATTATAAAAATATATTTAAGAAATATTTTAGTTAAATTGAAATTACAATTTAGTTTTTGCTTTTATCACTACAATTTATCACTTTTAACTATTTATAAAATATTATTTAGTTTTTTTAAATGGAACTGAAATTTATATTTGAGTTGACATTGTAATCATTTATATAGAGTTATTTTTAACGATTGTTATTATAAGTTATTTTAAGTTACTTATTTAAAATTTTTTAATGATTATATAAATATATTTAGGAAATATTTTAGTTAAGTTATTTTAAGTTATTTTAATGATTGTTATTATAAGTTATTTTAAGTTACAATTTAGTTTTTGCATTTATCACTATAATTTATCACTTTTAACTATTTACAAAATATTATTTGTTTTTTTAGTGGAACTGAAATATATATTCAAGTTGACACTGTAATATTATATTTAAATTAACAATTTAAGTATTTTCTCCAAACTGTTCAAAAATTGTAGCTTTAAATTGAGAATGGTTTACATGCAACAACATTTTAAATCTAATAAATTAAGTATAATATGTTAAAATTTAAAGACATAACTTTATAAATAGAAGTAAAGATATTATTTTAAAATTGAAATTTAGTCTATTTATGATTACACTTTAGGTTTGATATTTATTTAACCTTATTAACCAACTTACAATCATTATTAGAAATACACTATAATTTATCACTTTTAATTATTTATAAAATAATATTTGGGTTGTTTAAGTTAAATAAAATTTATATTTAAGTTGAGCCTATAATGTTATATTTTAATTAATAATTTAAGTATTTTATACAAATTGTTCAAAAATTATACCTTTAAAATGATAATGGTTTACATTCAACATTATATTAAAACTAATAAATTAAGTATAATATGTTAAAAGTTAAAAAACATAATTTTATAAGTAGAATTAAAGATATTATTTTAATATTGAAATTTAGTTTATATATGAATACACTTTAGATTTGATATTTATTTAACCTAATTACCAAATTATAATTATTATTATAAAGAAATTGAAAAGTCATGAGAGTTTCAAATGAATGTGGTGAAAGGAAAAAAGAATGGGGGTTTCAAATGCATGAGATTCAAGAAAAAATGCTAGCTTTATAAGTATGTAAGACTAGGCTAATGCCCGTACATTGCACAGAAACACCTATATAGTTGAAGTTTGTACAAATAAATGTGTTTTTAAATATAACAATAACATTGTTGTTAAATTTGATATAATAATTCGTATACTAAAATTGATATAATATATTGATTATTTTGAATTATATAATTATATATACATCTATTATAACTACATAATTTCAATCGTTTGAATGATTTATACTCGTGCTTACACATGAATAAAATTAAATATAATATATGGTTTAATGCAATTTATAGTTTTTGTTATTGTTAAATAATTTTTTAAAATTTATTTGCTTAATGTTTTAATTTCTATCATTCTAATTATTTTAAAACATCAAACATTGTTTTTTGATTTTAAAGGTAACAATATAATCATTTATATAGAGTTATTTTTAACTATTGTTATTGTAAGTTATTTTAAGCTACTTACTTGATAACTTTTAACGGTTATAAAAATATATTTACGAAATATTTTAGTTAAATTGAGATTACAATTTAGTTTTTGCATTTATCACTATAATTTATCACTTTTAACTATTTACACGATATTCTTTGGTTTTTTAAGTGGAACTGAAATTTATATTTAAGTTGACACTGTAATGTTATATTTAAATTAATAATTTAAGTATTTTGTCCAAACTGTTCAAAAGTTGTAGCTTTAAACTGATAATGGTTTACATACAACAACATTTTAAATCTTATAAATTAAGTATAATATGTTAAAAGTTAAAAACGTAACTTTATACAGAGAAGTAAATATTATTTTAAAATTGAAATTTAGTTTATTTATGATTAAACTTTAGGTTTGATATTTATTTAACCTTATTAACCAACTTATAATCATTATTAGATAGACACTATAATTTATCACTTTTAACTATTTACAAAATATTTTTGGGTTGTTTAACTTAAACTAAAATTTATATTTAAGTTGACCTTATAATGTTATATTTAAATTAATAATTTAAGTATTTTATACAAATTGTTCCAAAATTGTATCTTTAAAATTATAATGGTTTACATCCAACAACATATTAAAAATAATAAATTAAGTATAATATGTTAAAAGTTAAAAAAACATAACTTTATAAATAGAAGTAAAGATATTATTTTTATATTGAAATTTAGTTTATATATGATTACACTTGAGGTTTGATATTTATTTAACCTTATTAACCAACTTATATTTATTATTAGAAAGAATTTGAAAATCAATGGGAGTTTCAAATGAATGTTTTATAAGTTTGTTATACATTAATTCTTTTTTCTTGGTTTAAGTATACTTTTAAGACAATCATTGTATGCTGTGGTTGAAATTTTATTGTAAATTATGTTAGATTCATGTTATAGATCATATGTTATGGAATGTGATATAGATAATATTTAATTAAATATTGTATATATGTTTGTATGTTTGTGTTGCTTCAAAGCAATAATTAATTAAAAATCATGGATATGTCATATTATCCATATGATCCATGTAAGTCTCTTTTAAAATGCAAATTGTCTATCTTATCACATTATATTTTAGTATATGTTTAAAATTTTAAGTATAATAATAAGTGCTTTTTAAAAGTTTTCTTTCACTTATTAAAAATAATAAGTGATTTCAAAATTAACGAACAATAGATATGAATTATAAAATCAAATTATAAAAATCATGGATATGTCATATTATCAATGCAAGTCTCTTTTGAAATGCACATTGTCAATCTTATCATTTTATTATTTAGTATATATTTTATATTTGAATAATAATATTAAGTGTTTCTTAAAAGTCTTCTTTAACTTATTAATAATAATAAGTGGTTTAAAATTAATGAATAATAATTTTAAATGATAATAACATCAAATTATAATTACATAACGTTAGCTACAAATAAATTGTATTTTAAATGAACATCATTAATGAAATTAGAAAATAATTGCATAAGTAAAAATTTAAATTAATCAATCATAACAATTGTTAAAAATAATACTAAATAGATAATTATATTTAATTCTATTAATGAGGAATATGGGTTGATATCAATGAATATTATTGTTTAAAATAGTTGAGATTTTATATATATACATATATATATATATATATATATATATATATATATATATATATAAGTGTAAAAATATTATGGAAGAGTTAATGTCTATAACATAACCATTATAAGCATATATTTTTCAATATTCTAACAATATATTTTTAACCTGCGCTACACAACGTGCAGGAATTCATCTAGTCATATTGATAATTCAACAAGTCTTTCATTTATGATAATGTTTCTACCTAACAACATATTTAAGTTAATAAATTAATTAAATTATATGGAAATATGAAGAGTTGTGAGTTTCAAATTGATATGGTGAAAGGAAAAATGTTTCTTTTATAGTATGGTATGACTAGTCGAATGCATGCGCGTTGCACATAAACACCTATATAGTTGAAGTCTTTTCAAATATATGTTTTTTAAAATATAACAATAACATTGTTGTTAAATTTGATATAATAATTCGTATACTAAATTGATATAACATATTGAATATTTTGAATTATATGATAACATATATATCTATTATAACTGCGTAATCTCAATCCTTTGAATGACTTCTACCTGCGAATTACACATGAATAAAATTAAATATAATATATGGTTTAATGTTATTTATAGTTGTTATTGTTAATTAACTTTTTACAATTTATTTGCTTAATATTTTAATTTCTATCATTATAATCATTTAAAACATCAAACATTGTTTTTTTATTTTAAGGTAACAATATAATTATTTATATTTAAATTGTTGGATGCAAAAGTTAAAAGTGATAAATTATGGGATCTAAACCATTATCATTTAAAACATCAAAAATTGTTTTTTGCCTAATGTTTTAATTTCTATCATTATAATTATTCAAAACATCAAACATCGTTTTTTGATTTTAAAGTAACAATATAATCATTTATATTTAAATTGTTGGATGCAAAAGTTAAAAGTGATAAATTGTTGGAAGTAAACCATTATCAATTAAAGCATCAAACATTGTTTTTTGCTTAATGTTTCAATTTCTATCATTATAATTATTTAAAACATCAAACATTGTTTTTTTATTTTAAAGGTAACAATATAATCATCAACTTTTTCATTTATCACTTTTAACTATTTACAATATATTCTTTGGTTTTATAAATGTAACTGAAATTTATATTTAAGTTGACACTATAATGTTATATTTAAATTAACAATTTAAGTATTTTGTCCAAACTGTTCAAAAGTTGTAGCTTTAAACTGTTAACTGTTAACATACAACACCATTTTAAATCTAATAAATTAAGCATAATATGTTAAAAGTTAAAGATATAACTTTATAAGTAGAAGTAAATATATTATTTTAAAATTGAAATTTAGTTTATTTATGATTACACTTTAGGTTTGATATTTATTTAACCTTATTAACCAACTTATAATCATTATTAGAAAGACACTACAATTTATCAATTTTAACTATTTACAAAATATTTTATGGTTGTTTAAGTTAAACTAGAATTTATATTTAAGTTGACCCGGTAATGTTATATTTAAATTAATAATTTAAGTATTTTATACAAATTGTTCCAAAATTATATCTTTGAAATGATAATGATTTACATCCAACAATATATTAAAACTAAAAAATTAAGTGTAATATGTTAAAATTTAAAAAATATAACTTTATAAGTAGAAGTAAATATATTATTTTAATATTGAAATTTAGTTTATATATGATTACACTTTAGCTATGATATTTATTTAAACTTATTAACCAACCTATAAGTTTTATTAGAAAGAAATTGAAAAGTCATGGGAGTTTCAAATGAATGTGGTGAAAGGAAAAATGCATGGGAGATTTAAATGAATGTGGTGAAAGGAAAAATGTTTCCTTTGTAAGTATACTAGGCGTAACCTCACACGTTGCGCAAGAATGCATTTAAGTGGTTAAAATAATTATGGGATAAAATAGTAATATGTTAAAATTTACGTTTTTAGTCATGTTTTGGGCATTAACTGAATTATCAAATAACATAAAAATTCATCAACTTATATTTTGATACTATCCAATATAGTTCATACATTATAAACTTTACTTTTACCTTTATAATATCCAATATATATTATAAGTTTTTGTATAACATTAATATAATCTACTTTTCTTGTGTCCGATAATATTTTATGGATAAAATAAGAAATAAGTTGTTTTGAATGAGTTATTAATAAATAATATTGAACTAATAAACTATGTATTACACTATTTATATTACACCAAAACATCAAATGTTTCATATATGAACTTTCAAATATTAAACATTGAAATTAAGAATGAAGTCATACGAAAAATATCATTATACATAAATTTCATCAAGAGTTTTAAAATAAGTCGATTAGTAAATATGATATTTAATTTTAATTACATATTTTGCAAAGCGTACGTTTGACTTTATGTTGGTGCGCCGAGAATCCTCTTCTTTAATTTGTACCTAAAAAATTTAAGGTGAATAGGAATATAAAATAGATACTGAAACATCCCAAAAATATAAGCCAAAAATTTCGTTTTTAAAATCATTTAACAAACATAATATTATCACCATAAGATAAATTCATCAAGCATGTATCTCGAAACCTCATAAAATCTGTCAACATATAATAGTCTCATAATAAATATCAGAGTAAGCTCCCAGGCTAATAGATTGTGGTGTGTACCATGCCATCAGCTCGAGCCCTTCCATTTGCTAGCTGAAGTACCTGAAAACAAAACTGAAACTATAAGCATGAAGCTTAGTGAGCTCCCCTAAACTACTACATACCTTACAAAGCACATATATCAAATAACATAACTCTAGGACTACTCCCACTGCAGCGGGACGAATCCCGACATCGGCTTACCCGACATCCGACCGCATCGAGCATCGGGCTCACTCCGACATCGGGCTTACCACGGCACATACATAACATAATCAAATAATCTGCATCGGGCTTGCCCCGACATCAGATCAAAGCCCGGAACAAACAACATATAACACATAAACTAGCATACATTAGGCTTGCCCCGAAATACATAATACACAGCATAATGACTAACATGCATCAGGCTTTCCCTGTCATCAGGCTTACCTTGGAACACATAACATATAGCATAATCACATATACTGCATCAGGCTTGCCTGGAATCGGACCGGAGACCGGAACATATAACACATAACACATAAACATGCATGAATCACAAAGATATCAAGCATACATAACTACTTCTCGAGATCACCCCGACATCGAACCGAAGTCCGGAAACATATAAACTGCACCGGGCTAAACCCGAAATCGGGCTTACCTCGGCATACTATACTACTTAAACGGGTCGGCCTTGGTGCCTTAGACCCGTTCCTACTGGAGGAAAACTCACCTCACACTGCTGAAGTCTTGCTGACAAAACCCTAGCTGTTGGATGACAGATTCCCGAATCTGTCAACATCAAAATAACACCCAATTAATAATTGGGTTCCATCACATATACTCATAAGTCCATGACCGAAAAAAAACCGAAACCGAAAAAACCGAAACCGAAACCGAAAAAACCGCATTTATACGGTTCGGTTTCGGTTTGGATATTTAGATACCCGCGGGTACCCGAACCGATCCGTCATTTAATATATATATATATATATATATATATATATATATATATATTATGTAATATTGTAATATATAGTAGCCCACTAGCCCATATAAATTAAATTCCCATCAACAGCCAGTAATGACCAATGACCCAAATCATCAACAATCCTAATTCCTAAATCAGGAAATCCGGCCTTAGACGTTCTGATCAGACATTGCTAATGCCTAGAGCCCTAGAAGAATACACGAATCTACAGTTCTACACTCGCTCTCGCTAGTCGCTACACTCGCTGCTCTCGCATCTTCTTTAGTCGCGACTTGCGCCTCGCGATTAGGGCATTTGGCTGTTCTTCACTCCTACAATCGACGAAGCCCTTCATCAAGAGTTGAATTGAACGCAAGAGTCGGAAGACGGAAATCGCCATTTGCCAGTGCCTTCAAAGTTCAAACCGCTCTTCTTCCAATCGGCACTCGGCAGTCGACATCCTCGGATTTCTCTGGTTTGACACCCCTTTCCTTCTTTCGTTTCTTATTCTTTCTGCATTTGCCTTACTACATATGCCTTAGCTGTTAATCTAATAAAGTGATTAATGCTTTTATTTTTTTGGTTCGACATATACTCGAATATTTAGTTGTTAATGATTTTTTTTTCTGTTAATGACTTAGTTGTTAATGTAATATGATATTAAGATTTTTGATTTTTATATACCATGTTATTTATACGAATGATGAACTGAACTTAGTGTATGATATGTTTATGTATGTTTTTGACTTTCTGAGTTTCTGTAATCTAAGTTCTGTCTATCTCTAATTATCTGTGTAACCTGATTTTTGTCTACTGTCTATAATAGAAACAAATGGCTGAAATGGAGGTTGATGGTGATACTTTACCAACACAACAATCTGGAAGTTCAAATGCAAGTGTTAATCCTTCACCTACAACAGATTCTGCTAAGAAAGTGGATGAAGGAAAAAAGAATGAAAAGAGAAAGCAAAAATTAGAAACTTCTGAAGCATGGGCTCATTTTAATATAGATCCTGATGATCATGATTACTCTGTTTGTAAGCATTGTAGTAGACGATTGCATTGTCCTAGTAAGAATGTAACTAGTTCTATGCGGAATCATGCTGCACGTTGCACTAAGAACCCTCATAACATCGATAAAAAACAAAAGCTATTGATGTTTCAAAACCAATCTTCTGTACAAGAAAGTGGAGAAACTGTTTCTACATTTGTCCCTTGGAAATTTGACCAAACCAAGTGTAGATATTTGTGTGCTAGAATGATCATTATTGATGAATTACCTTTCAAGACTGTCGAACATGAAGGGTTCCGTAACCTTGTGAACATGTTGCAACCACAATTTCAAATCCCCTCAAGAACCACTATTACTAATGATTGTTTGGAGATATACAAGTCAGAAGCAGAAAAGTTGAAGAAGTATTTTGCTAAGAACAGACAACAAGTTTCTTTAACAACATATCTGTGGACTTCTAGGCAAAATCTTAGTTACATGTGTTTGACAGCACATTTTATCGATAAATATTGGACCATTCATAAAAGGATAATCAACTTTTGTCCGGTTTCTGGTCATTCCGGTGAGATAATTGGAAAATATGTGGAGAAGAACTTACTTGATTGGGGAATTGACAAGGTTTTCACGGTTACAGTTGATAATGCTAGTTCAAATGACCTTTGTATTCGATACTTAAAAAGAAGACTGAATGCATGGAATCATAGTGTGTTAGATAGTCAACATTTGCATATGAGATGTTGTGCCCACATTTTAAGTCTTGTTGTCAAAGAAGGTTTAAAAGATGTAGACACAAGTATTGCTCGTATTCGATCAGCTGTGAAATATGTTAGGTCTTCTTCGGCTAGGCTCTAATGCTTTAAGGGATGTGTTGAGAAAATGAAAATCGAGAGCAAAAGCCTTGTTTGTCTTGATGTTGAAACAAGGTGGAATTCAACATACTTGATGCTAGAAAGTGCCATCAAGTTTCAAGATGCTTTTGATTTATTGGAGGAGCAAGATAGTAAGTACAGGTCTGAGCTTTTATCATTGAAGGGGTTGCCTAAGGAAGAGGATTGGGAGCATGTTAGGTGTATGTTACCTTTCTTGAAAGGTTTTTATACATCTACTTTGCGTATTTCTGGCTCTTTGTATGTAACTAGCAACAACTATTTTCATGAAGTCTTTAGCATTGGAGCAATGATAAAAAAAGATGATAGCAAGTGATGAGGGTTTTAAAAAGATGGCTGCTAAAATGAAGGAGAAATATGATAAGTATTGGAGCAATTCATCAAACATTAATGTGTTTTTATTTATTGCTCCAATTCTTGATCACGATACAAGTTAGGTTATGTTTCCTTCATTATTAGCCAAAGTTTTGATGAAGAAAAAGCCAAAAATTTGTGTGATCAAGTAGAGAAAGTATTGCGAGACTTGTATGCTCATTACTTACATGAAGTTGGAGTTACTAATGAAAATCCGACTACTAGTTTCAGACATTTTGAAGAAGAGATTCTTATTGATGTTGATGATGATCCGACAACTTTCTTGAAAACCAATACAAAAGATTGTTTGAAGAGAACTCAAGTGGTATAGGTAATTTACAAGTTGTGTTTCTTTTAGTTTTGTTAGTTATACTTACATAATTAATTTTTTGTTTACTTTAATATTTGGTGATAAGTGTAGCTGCAAAATGCAAGTTGGATTGGTATTTGAGTGAGCAATGTGAGTCTTTTGACAACAAGTTCAATTTACTTAGTTGGTGGAAGAAAAATCAAGATTTCTGGTCATCGCGGCAATTGCTAGGGATGTTTTGGCAATTCCAACTTCAACTGTAGCCTCAGAATCTTCATTTAGTACCGGGGGACACATTCTTGATGCATTTCGTAGCTCATTGACCCCCAAAACAGTTGAAGCATTGATATGTTCTCAAAATTGGCTTAGGTCCAAAAATGTTCCTATTGATATTGAGGAAAGTTTTGAAGCTCTTGAAAATTTTGAAGCCGGTATGACTTTGTTTTTGTAGCTCTTATAGTTTCATGTTTTATTCAATCTAATGTTTAATTTTTTGTTGTTTCAGAAGTGAAGGACTTACCTCAAGCTATATCCACTCTTACTGTGGATGATTGAAGTTTTATGATGGTAAAATTTTATATTTTTTTGTGCTTTAAAATGTTGTTTATATGCAGTTTTTTATTACAATTTTATTGCTGTTTTCTATACATTTTTGTGCTGTTTTCGTGTGTTTTTAAGCTGTTTTGTGCAGTTTTTTGTGATGTTTTGTGCTGTTTTTTTTTATGTTTTTTTTAACTGTTTTGTGCAGTTTTTTATGTGCTGTTTTGTGTTTTTTTGAGCTGTTTTGTGCAGTTTTTTGTGATGTTTGTGATGTTTTTTAAGTTGTTTTTATACTGTTTTATATGTGCTGTTTTTTTTTCTATTTGTACTAAATATATATGTTTTTTTGCAGGTTTGGTGCTTATTTTGAGACGAGTTGCTGTTTTTTATTTGTCGAAGGGATAATGGAATGTTTTTTATGTTATCAAACTAGTGTTAAACACTTTTAAAATATCTCTTGTTGAATTATTTTGTTTTGGATGATTTTGTTTTGAATGAATATTTTACAATTGACTTATTGTAGCTTGTACTTTTTGATTAATTTTGTTTTTTATATTAAGCGGGTAACCGTGAACCGAACCGTGGTTACCCGCCTTTAAACGGTGCGGTTCGGTTCGGGTTTTTGCACAATTCGGTTCGGTTTCAGTTAGTGCATATAAGGTACCCGCCCCGTGATAATGGTTTACAATTTTATTACTATCCGAGCCGAACCGCCCCGTGAACACCCCTACTTGGGGTAAAAGACTGTTTTACCCCAATCTTAGTTTGATTCAACTGAAGTCCCAACTATGGCCTGATTTTCCAAATTGGGCCCAAACCCTCCTATGGACCTTACCCTAAAGCCCATCTAATTGTTCTAGTCCATATGATCATTCTTGGATGGCCCATTAACAATCCAATTACCCAAGCCCAATGGGAAGGCCCAACACAAAGCTCGAGTGAAATTAGTGTTTCACATGAAATTACAACTAGAGTTAAGTGTTTTTCACTTAATCCATTAAGTCCCTCACTCTACTAAATAAGTCATATAGTGTGACTGGGCTTAATACACAATTCCATACCAATGGCCCACATGTAGGCCCTAATATGTCCAAGGCCCAAATACTCACAATTAGGGTTTTCTAAACCTTAATTAGGGTTTCCAACCAAACATGACCCAATAGGCCCAAAGTTATTCTTTAAGCCCATTGGGGTTTTACTAGTGGGGCACCACCCACTACCACCTCAGGTAGTGGTAGTCAATGGCGGCTCACGGCGGCGGCCACTACCCTAAGGTGCTGGTTTTCAATTTCTTTCCATTAATCTTTTTTACAATCACAAAGTCAATCTCCAAAATAAACACATACACTCTAATGCTAAATATACACACACACACAACCACCTAATGGTGGTCAACGGTGGCTCGTGGTGGCGGAGGCTTTTCCATGAACCTTGGCTAAACAAAACACACATCAATCTCATGACAACCGAAAATAGTGATAATGAATGAGCACACACCCATAAATACACCCACAACCACCTCTCAAGGTGGCTAGTCGCGGCGGAATAAGGCAGAAACGACAGCCATGACGGCGTAGCAGCAGAAGATAGCGGTGGCAGCGAGATAGCGACCACACACACACCACTTTCGAGATCCGGAGGCAGCCACCCACCTGGTGGCGCTCATTGAACGACAGCAACGTCACTCTTGACCGACGGTGGCGACGTTGCAACGACGGGATAGGATGGCAGCCGGGAAGGCGGCAGCGACTCGGAGGGGAAGAACAGCAGCGCTACGACGATTCTTAAGGCGGTTGGGGCATGAAAGCTTCTAAGGTGGTGGTGGCTGTAACATGAGAAGAAGAGGGAATGACGTATGACACAAACTTCGTCACCCGCTTGGTCGTCGTCGGCGAAGAAGATGTTACGATTTGCAGCGACGGCTAGGGAGGGAACGGTGGTGGAGAGGAAATTATGGAAAGGTGGCGTCGGTGAGGGAGGCATTAGGGGAAAGAAGATGACGACGGCTAACTCTTGAGCTAGGGTTAGGGTTACGGGTCTTATATACCCCGTCCATTTAATAACTTTCCCATAATTACAGTTCTGGTCCCTCCCCATGGGATCTTTTCAAATTAAATCCAATATTTTTCCTTTTGCCCCTTATTCCGTAATTTCTTTGATAATAAGTCCAAATAATTACCGAGCGTACCCCCGCTTCTAAAATTCTTCTCAAATCAACTCCGTAATTTACTAAACAGCCCTCAACTATCAAAATTCTTCACAATTTAGTCTGGGAGTTACATTTATTAATTTATTTGTTTATTTATTAATTAAACGGGGTGTTACAAATATTAGTAAGCATTAATATAAATAATTAAAAAGGGTATGTGGATTTCCTACCAACGCTTAAAGACAACATACCTCTCTAGTTGTCACACCCCCAAACCGGAACGGCGGAAACGTTCGGGGGCGGAGGACGTCATGCTTAGTATCACAACACATGAATCATAGTAATCAAAGTAACAAACAACCATTGCATTAATATTAAAGTGTTTACAAAGTATCAGAGTCACATAAGATTGACTCCAAAAGTAAATAACAAAACAAAGACATAAAGCTATTATGCTCCATCTTCTAAATCCCTGAGCGTGTACCTATCTACTAGTTTCCTGAGAATACAAGTTATTTTGAAAGAGTAGCTCAACATTTAAGCTGGTGAGTTCATAAGCATTTTTGTTATAAAAAGTTATACTCTATGTTCTTTAGAAAAGTATGCCAGTTCCTCCTGAAAATCCTATATTTTCTGATGTGAAGAAAAGATAAGTAAAATGACTCTACAATTCCTTTTATGAGTACTAAACGGATACAAGTTATATACAATATAGAGTAAACAGACAATCGATTATGTGAATCTGCCCTGAGACAACAACCAAACAAGGAACGGGAAATGAGGCAGAAGTCACACATCCCATTGTTTGTTAGATCGTCATTGGATATAACCCTGGCGTATTCATTTGGTACTTACGGAGTTAACTTTAAAATTTCTTTTATATTTGATGAAAATATTCCTTAAAAAGTCATATATTTCCTTTAGTAAAATGAGAACCACAATAGTTCCTTCTATAATCACTTAGTTTATAATAGTTATATATAATCTAATATCGAACGGATAGTTAAATGTGTGAATCTTCCCTAAGCCCACAACCAAACAGGGAATAGAAATGAGGCGGAAAACACACATTCCACTGCCTGTCTGTGACAACCCGAAATTTTTTTATTTTTATAAGCTCAGTCAGTCAACTTGACTGAGTGTCAAAATCATTAGTACAGAGTTCTAGCCTTGTTACATGTCATTCTAAGGAGTTTTGAGCCTAATACACTTAAGGAATAAGTGTTAGAAAGTACCCGCTAGAACCACAGTGTAGCAAAGCGAATCCTAACCCCATCTAAGTGAGTTCACGGCCACAAGACCATGAGTTTACGGCCGTAAACTCATAGGGGCCGTAAACTCAAGAGCATATATAAGGCAAATGGTCATTTTAAGTCATTTCTCTCATTTCCTGGCCAATCCTCCTTGGTTCTCTCTCAACTATCATAACAACAATCACCCTAGATCTTCAAAAGAGTGAGTATTCTATCCCTTGATTAGCTAATACATCTTATTAACTAGCTTCTTACATTGATTTCATCCATGAAAATCATGTTTATTTAGATACTTAAGAAAAACAAAGAACACACATTAGTGTTCTTGGCCAAATCGACTAGTTGAAGCTCCTATATCGTAAGCACTCTTCTTCTAGCTTGTTGTACACTAGATTACACATGTTTAGACATTAGAAACATCAAGAAACAAACGTTAGGAGAGAGTTCACGGCCAAGGATGTTCTTGGGCCGAACTCCCTTTTATGGTGCTAAGATGCCCCAAATTCCTTCCATAATCCTAGAGACTAGCCTAGCACTTTACCTTTATGTGTTTAGGACTCAAAGCAATCAAAATACCACCACCCATAACTGATTACGTCCGCAAACACATGCCAAAGTGGTTCATGGGCCGAAAACTCAAGTTAGGGGTGTTTTGATGCCACAAACACTTCCTAAGGCTTAGACTTGAAGTTAGGATGCTTCATTATGACTTTTAGGACCCTAAAAAACCCTCATAAACATAAATGGCCATGATTTTACAATTGTAAACTCATTAGGCCGTGAACACCCCAAGAGCTCCAAAGAAAGTGGTCTTCCTCATCCTAGGGTAGAGCTAAGGTCCCTACATCATGTGAGTGCCATTCTACCTTCCTTTGTTGAATCACATGTGATTCCAACACTTGGTCAAGGTCTTTTCTAGTCCCGGAAGGTGTTTCCTTTCATATAGTTGTTTATAAACACTATATTCATGTCAATATGTGTCCTTATATATCATTTAGGACTTATTGTGTCTCGGGACTTCATTCGTAGAACTTCTCATCCTTACACGCATACCCGTTTGAATCACCCACAACAGGTGAGTTCATACCACGTAATGAATCTTTTAACTATTTTAACTGTTTTAAGGGGGGGGATACAGGTTGAACACAATGTTAATTGTGTAAATGTTTATTGTTAAACATCTTTCAAAATGTTACTTATGTTAATTATAAGTTGTCAAAACATTTCAAAACTCGTTTAAAGTTATGTTACTTGATAGTTATTCAAAACTCCGTTTGTAGAGTAAATGCATAAGTTAGTAGAGAAATGAGTCTTTTCAGTAACAGTCCAAGTAGAGCATTAGTAAACTATTATAGGTATAGTTTAGGAGAATGCTATTCATTACTTCTAGTACAATGAAGCACACAAGGAATCAATACCAGAACAGAACAAACAGTGAAGAGAATCAAACAATACCATAACATAACAAACAGTGAAGAGAATCAAACAATACCAGAACAGGACATAACAAACAAGTTAGGTTGCTATAGCATGAGAACACACAGACATGATCTAATTATACCAATGTATCACTAACGCATTAGTGATAGTTATATTGGGTATACATGATCATATAACTTTAATGTGAATTACACGGCTTGCAAGGAATTGCTGGGGTTGCGTTTGGTTCCCTTAATCTCTTTACATTGAGAGCGTTTAGTAGGGGTTCTAGCTTTCACATTATGACCGTAATAAAACAAATATGTTTTTAGGTTATTAGTACATCCGCATGTCGTTATAAACGACATCTGTGTACTTACTTTTCCTATTACTTTCATAAAGTGTCAGTACCACTTGAAAGATGATCTATTTTCTAGTCAAGATAGTTATAAACTTGGGAGAATATACTTTAACATTTGACAAAGGAACAGTCGGGTTTAACACAGAACAGAAGATGCCTTGGTAGAAGGCTACGATTAAAGGTTAGGATCATAATGCTAGTTTTATGATTCCTTAATGTATACACTATAGGATACATATATGCTAATAGATTCCGACAGCTAATAGGATGTGTGCTCTTCGCTTCACTTCCTGTTCTCGTTGGATGTGGGCTTGGAATGAGGTCACACAATCTATTATCTACCCGAGTATATATATATATATATATATATATATATATATATATATATATATATATATATATGCTTAGTATACATTAAGTCATCATAAGGGTACCAGGTATGGATTAGGTCATAGGATACAGAGTCAAAGCATAATTTTTCTAGTACAAAACTTACTTGTCAAAGTCAGTACTTTTGGTATACAAAACTAGAGATTTCCTAGAAAAGGGCTTAATCCATTTTATTAAGCCAGTACAGTTTTAGAGACTTTAGGTGAGTAACTCTATAACACCTTAGTTTATACACCATGTTTATATATATAACTAATATCCAATAGATAGTTAAATGTGTGTTTTCCGCCTTACTTCTTGTTCCCGTTGGATTGTGGGCTTAGGGAAGATTCACCCAGTTAACTTTCTACCCGATATCAGATTATATATAGCAGTATAAACAAAGCTATTATAAAAGTAGTCACCGTAGTCATTATGTTACTATAAGGAATATAGGTTTTCTTAAGAGAACTCCTCATTAGATATAAAGGAACCATTACAAATAACTCCATGAGTAACAAGTGAATACACCATGGTTATATATGACAACGATCTAACAACCAATGGAATGTGTGTTATCCGCCTTAATTCTTGTTTCCCGTTGGGTTGTCAGCTTGGAGCAGATGCGCACAATCGATTGTTTGTTTACTCTGAGTATATATAACTTGTACCCACTTAGTACGCATAGAAAGGCTTGTAGTGTCATTTTACTTAACTTTCATTCATGTAGGAAATATAGGATTTTCTAGAGGAACAAGCGAACCTTTCAAAACGGAACTTACAACTTGCATCACTGTTACATATACATTTTCCACAACGCTTTATAGTTTACTCACATCACTTAAATCTGATGAACTCACCAGCTTAATTGTTGATCAACTCTTTTAAATAACTTGTATTCTCAGGAGACTATTAGACAGGTGCTTGTGATGGGACTTCAGAAGATGGAGCATTACAACTTCAAGTCTTGTTTTGTTATTTGTTTATGACTTCTATGTTTTGTGAACACACTCATTGTAAACACTTTCTTTCTAAATGAAATAGTTGTTCATTACTTGTTTACCATATACGTATCTCGTGATACTTGACATGACGTCCTCCACCCCCGAACGTTTCCGCCGTTCCGGTTTTGGGGTGTGATACTATCAGATATTAATTATATATAACCCTGGTGTATAAACTAAGGTATTATAGAATTAACCATTTAAGGTCCTTTATGTTATACTAGTTTAATAATACGTATTAAACCTTTTATAGATAAGTTTCTAGTTCCACTAACTCAATTGTGAAACATTGTTTTTGGTAAAAATGCTATTGTTTTCAGAAATTTCTATCGAAAACTGTTTATCTTAAAAGAATGATGTTTACCATAGAAAATCCTATATTTTCTATAAAACCGACTGGTTGTCTATGTTGTTCCAAGTTTGAAAAGTACAAGTATACTCAATATACTTACTTAAATGATATCTAGTTTTGTTGATATGTTAATACTGAATAAAGTCTTGGTTGTTTTGGAAAACATGATGTTACGATACTACCCTCCTATGATCACTTAAGACATACGAGTTGTATATAACCAAGACCGAACAGACAGTTGAATGGGTGAATCTGCCCCAAGCCCACAACCAAACAAAGAACAGGAAATGAGGCGGAAATCACACATTCCACTGTCTATCGGATTTCAGTTTTATCTAACACTATGGTATGTACTGAGTAATCACATAGTTATTATCCCTTAAGATTTGTAATAACTTATGTCAAAAAAATATATGCAATATATATAATTAGGTTATGTTAATAAAAGATGATTAGTTCAAAATTAATGGGTAAATTAGAAGGGAATTATGAGGTATAATGTCTAGAAACCGTCATCCATGATTAGGCCTTAAATTCGAGCAACTGAGTGTTGTATATTTTGGGACCACTAATAAATGTATATAAATAATGTTATCATTAATTTTATATTATTATGGAAATTATATAAAATTGTTGATGGACCGATTTTATTAATAAATAAAGATATACATTTACCATGTTTATCTTGTGGGAGTTCCCGGTTTGACTCAAGATCTCCTAAATCCCTAATATCTCTCACATTCGGTTATATCTCCATCTATATAAATACGTGATGAGAAGCAGATTTACGATATACGGAAATACATACAAGAAATCGTTTTAGGGTTTGCTGTGGGATTTAGAGAGGGTTCTTGAGATCAACTGGAAAACCCAACCCTAATTCTTCATGTCCGAAGATTATAATGAAATCAGGTATGTAATCGTTTTTATGTTTAAAGTTTTCTTTTGACAGATTCGAGAATCAAGATCTAAAGTTTTTGTTTCCGCATTTATGTTTTGGTTATCAAAATAACCAACAATTGGTATCAGAGCCTACTTGAATTTGTTACTAGAAATTGTTTTTGTTAGTATTGTGTTTATAAATTCTTGTTTTCTCCTCGAAGCAGAAAATTGTTTTATGTGTTACTTCTTTTGTTTTCTTGAGGCACGATCACAAAAGGTTGAGGATATGATATATGTTTCTTGTTCTTTGTGATAATTTAAGAAAATGTTATGTTTAAAGGCTCAATGATTCTATGATGGTTTAAATCTTGACCGGTACAAACTCTTTTCACTTTTGTGTATGACAACATGGCTTCCTTCAACATTATTTTAATGGAAGCATTGTACTGGGAGCCAGATTGTGTGTATATATATGTTTTAAACTTGGCATCTCTAAATGCATAGCTTGTAGTCTTTTATGATTTTGATGTAGACCACACACAATAAAAACTTTCAATTTGTTCTTTTATTTACGATATTTGAAGAAACAAAATAATTGGCTTAATATTTTTATTTTTATATTTGGTAGACATCAATTTATGGACGAATTGAATTAAATTGACATGCACATATTTATGGGCTGTAAATTGATTTGAAGTCGTAAGTTGTATTATTATTTTGGAGATCACATACTCATGTACTTGCTAAAATAAATATTGCTAAAATAAATAAATAATTGGCTTTAACACTTGTGTGTTTATATTATAGCAGCTTTTGTTTTGTGTTTTACCATATAATATGGTTTATATGCCATTTTCTGCTATCATGTGTCTACAATTCAATTATGATAGTGTTCATGCAATTTAATTCAAAGAGCCAATTTTTTTTAGCACCGTTAATGATATACGTATGAGTTATTATCATTTTTTGGGTTTTCAATAAAGTTATGGCATTATTTATTTATGTGGAAAATTTATTTTCACACTATATAGTCAATGTGATCCATTTTGTGAAAACTAATTATCTAAGAATCTAAATATTCTTTCGGTTTATGTGTTTATTATTGCGGATATCAATCGATCCAAAGGTAGATTGATATTTTTCTGCAAAAACACATATATGATAATAAACATGCGATAATTTTTAGGTTACCTGTCATTAATAAGTCAATCCAAAGAATGGCTTGTAAAATGACATGATTTATTGACGATGTTTATTATTAGATTTTATGGTTTGTGTTAATTAATGCGGATATTAATCGACCCAACGGTAGGTTCATATTTGGGCGGATAAACACATGTTTGATGATAAATATATGACAATTTTTTAGGTTACATGTCGTTAATAAGTCAATCTAAAGAGGGGTTTAGTAATTGACATGATATATTGTCAATTCTTATTATCAAAATTTATAGTTTATGCGTTTATTAATGCGGGTATTAGCCGACCCAAAGGTAGACTGATATTTGGCCGAATAAACATATATGTAGTGATAAACATGTGGTGATTTTTTGATTCCATGTGATTAATAAGTCAATCCAAAGAGGGACTTGTTAATTGACATGATTTATTGTCAATGTTTACCTCTAAAACAAGGATATCTCTTGCAAGTTAGTAAAACTGTCCAAAGACTTGATATTAATGTTGTGTTGATACCTTGTAACGATGTCATAAATTGAATATATTGATTACGGTTTATGGATTAATGAGCATAAAAATAGATTTGCCTATATATTCTCAAAACAGAAATTTGAATTATGGTATTATACCTGTTAACATTGATCACATTTATGATTCTTACTCAATGAGATTAACTTTAAGGAATGCAATGAGGACATTATGTTAGTTCTCAATTGCGTGGATATTGACCATTCATTTTGGATAGAGCAACATTCTTTGAGGATGTTGAGTTTGGGGGAGAAACAAGGTTAAAACATTGTCCTTAAGGAGGAATCAATCTTGATTCCTATTATTGCTTTTGATAGTATGCAAATTATGAATCAGTGATCGACAATGTTTTTCAATCTTCTATTTTGAATACACAAACCCAACAACCTCAACTTTGGATATCCTATGCGTGGTAACATATTTTCATCAATTTATTATCCCTTTTAGTTTTGGGGTAAATATAGTAAATGATATTGTGTATCACATATTAAGTGGGAGTAAATTTATCTTTCTGGTTTTGGGTCGATATCTATGTAACCCAAGTTTGGATCATAAGAAAGTAGCCAAATGAATTTTGAGATATCTATATATGACAAAAGGCTATATTCTCAACTATAGGAAATCAGATGTTTTGGAGATCATTTTTATTAAAAATTTGATTTTATTAGATGCCAAAATGGTTACCGATCCATATCGGGATACTTTTACATTTTAGCATGATGAGCCACTTCATGGAATAGACTTCGGTAGCATCTTCCATAATGGCATCATAATTTATAGTATGGAATATGGTTGCGAAAATTTGTCACAAGGCTACACATTATTGGTATTGAAAGACCATTAAAGTTGTGATAATAAATCAGCAATGTTATATTCCAATAACAGAAGTTCTATTAAGTCAATGCATATTGACATCAAGTTTCCTTCTGTTAAAATAATAGTGCAAAATGGAAATATATATATATATATATATATATATATATATATATCAAATATGAACAAACTCCATGAAAGCGGATCCGCTCATTAAGGGATCACCTCCCTAGGTCTTTCATGAGCATACTACACACGTTGGTGTGATATTTGGTTTTAGTGGGAGTTTTATGGTGCTTTATGTTTTGTTTAAGAACAATTATGTTTTTCTGTATAGAATTAAGAATTCGGTTAACTCCATTATTAGTTGCACTTAATTGAAGTTTGATCTCACTTCAATTTAAAGAGGAACTCGTCAGAAATCAATTTTGATTTTGTGATCACGCATCATGTTTAATCTATGTCGTTAGTTATACTTATATATATGTGACCATTGATGGTTTAGTTACGTAAATTGTAACGAAGACCGCTTTGATCCTATACTTGTATGATTAGTGGACGAGATTGTTTAAGGGTACCAATACTATGATAACACTCATTAAAGCGCTTATACAGTTATATATACATTTATGCATTCGTGGTCCAGGGGGAGATTGTTGGATATTTTGGGACCACTAATAAATGTATATAAATAATGTTATCATTAATTTTATATTATTATGGAAATTATATAAAATTGTTGATGGACCGATTTTATTAATAAATAAAGATATATACTTACCATGTTTATCTTGTGGGTTGAGTTCCCGGTTTGACTCAAGATCTCCTAAATCCCTAATATCTCTCACATTCGGTTATATCTCCATTTATATAAATACGTGATGAGAAGCAGATTTACGATATACGAAAATACATACAAGAAATCGTTTTAGGGTTTGCTGTGGGATTTAGAGAGGGTTCTTGAGATCAACTGGAAAACCCAACCCTAATTCTTCAGGCCCGAAGATTATAATGAAATCAGGTATGTCGTTTTTATGTTTAAAGTTTTCTTTTGACAGATTCGAGAATCAAGATCTAAAGTTTTTGTTTCCGCATTTATGTTTTGGTTATCAAAATAACCAACACTGAGGGGATAGTAACTGATGAAACCTTAGGCAATATATAGAGCTAGAGATTTCTGGTGGAAACCCCACTGGAATTGCAAGAAACGACTGAGATTTGAAGGAGAAATCGGGTGTGGAAGTTCTTGAATAGTTTTTGGAGTTTCTCTTGAAATTAAGGTATGATCATTCAATTCTAGCTTGATTAAGTTGCTTGATTAGGTTTTTCTGATTCTATTATGTGTTTTGGTTCCATACCACGTTTCTGTTCGGGCCAGATTCAATTGATAAAAGAAAATTGAATTGTTAAGTTCTTGAAAATAATAAAAAAATTGATATTGCTTACCTAGTGAAGTACTGAAAATTACTTATGGGTATATGTTTGTATGATGTGGAGATGATTAGAAGTGATTTTTACATATTTATTTGTCGTTGGATTGGGTTAAGTCAAAGCTTCAGTTTCTTTAAAAATGGTGGAAAGCAAACATTGAACGGGTTAAGAAGAAAAGGCGTCGGACTATTTGTTTGATATAACATCCATTTAAAAAGAAAATTAAAAAAAATACATAAAGAGTGTTAAATGTCCTTGGTCAAAGTCCTGGGGAAGATGCCCACCTGGCTTATTCATTAGGGACTACATCTTACATACTTGGCCCTTTGTTTTTTCTTGACTTGTCATTTCTTTTTACAACTTACAGATGTTACCTTGAAATATACAAAAGATGCCAATTATTTTACCGTATGTTTTTCTTTTAGTTTAAATATGTTATAATTATGGAAATGCAACTTTTTTGAAGAAATACATTATTTCATTGTTATACTAAGTATTTTCCAATATTAACGATTAAAGAGAAAACCCTGTTATTTAATTTTATATATATATATATATATATATATATATATATATATATATATATATATATATATATATGTGTGTGTTTCGAGAAGGTTATTATAAACACCGTATTAAACATAATTAAAATCACTATTTTGATCGAACGAAACACGTGGATAAAGGAACCAAAATGAGCACATATAGGATGTTTTTTTAGGATTTTTGTCTTAGGAAAATTTATTGGTGGAATGTAGGCTGCAAGCAGCGTGACAAGCTTTGGTTAAGACCTAACGCCAACAAGGTGAGTTTCGTGTGAATTTTATGGTTGCTTGCATGAAAAGTTGATTCTAAAATTATTTGCAATTATATGTTACTGTTGTTATTGCTATGCATATTTGTGTGAAATTTGTGAATTATTTCATATAAAAGGTTGAAAACGGTGGGTGACATATATATATAGGGAACATGTGTATTTACACAGTCTTATTATTAGTCGTCGTACAGGGTGTTAGTACGCGGCGGAGAGCTTACGCTCTATTTATCTAGCCGTAAGCATATTTGTTGTGCCCGGCGGAGGGACTTGTTCCCTGGAGATGACAGTAGTTTCCTAATGTGCCATCAAGGGTGGAAAGAAATGAAAAGAATTATATTGATAAATTGTTGCATTATTTTTATTTTATTGACGTCAATATGCATGAAAACCACGAACTCACTAGGCCCTAGGCTTACCCATTAGAATCTTTAAATGCACGCAACCTAAGAAATAACGTAGCAAGTGGCAGCGCGAATGGAAGGGATAAAGTTCAGACTTGAAGAATGCGACAAGTTTGGAGGAAGACGTAGTGCGCCAAGTGTTTACTTAAATTTCTATTTGCTTCCGCTATTATTATTAATAATTACATTAGTATTTAAATCTTGAATTTTGGAAGTTTTGGGACTATGTTAAGTTATATTGGTATTTTAAATTTGGGGCGTTACAAGATTGTTTATGAAAAGTATATTACTACGTAAATATATCGTTGGTATCTTTTATGAGTTTTACGACAATACTAATTTGACTAGTATAAAACACGACGTATTGTAGACGTCAAAAAGAATATGACATTTGTTACCTGCAGACCTGCCGGTCCGACTGTAACTAACAGCGAGGTGCGGGATTGCCAATCCTGTATAGATCTATACACAAATTCACGCTCTCCCTCCAGGAGACTCTGGTCGTAAGGGTAGACTTTCATTGGTACTTATAAGAGTACTTAAAGATGTTTCTCACAAGCTAGATTAACATAATTAACAGATAAGTTTATAAAAAGATGCTTGTGTTCCTTAAGTTAAACTTATTACAATTTATAAGTTTATTTCTACGTTCTATTCAAAGTTTCATGTTCTAAATACAGTTCATTGGTACAAGACATAATAAGCAATTTATATTTTAAAACACGAAATTTCTTGTGTTATACTTGTATCCCCCCATAAAAAATTTTAAAAAAGTTGGAAAAAGACATGGGGGTATGAACTCACCTTATGTGGTGATTCAAGTGAAGGTTTGATATAGGATGATAGGTTCCACGAACGAAGTCCCGAGACACAAATGAGTCCTATTTAGCATATTATTACACATATATGTATATAGTTAGTGTATATAACTACAAAGGTGCTTAGGAAACAACTAAGGATGCAAGGATAACTCACCAAAAGAGTGCTAAAAGCAAGTTAGAAGGCTGAAATGGAGTTCACGGCTAGGCTTGAGGTGTTCACGGGCCTATGGGGGTGTTCACGGCGCAATTGATGAATGGTTCACGGCCCGCTTGAAGGTTCACTGCCCAAATGATGAATGGTTCATGACCCAAAGGTGAAGAACACTTGAAGATCTTGTGGATTGGTAAGTGTTTGAAGGCCTTTTGTGGTATACCAAAGAGATGCAAAAGAAAAGGAGTGTTTTATAGGAAGAAGAGGTCGTTCTTGAGGATGATAATTGAGAGAGACTGGAAGATATCACGGCCAGAAATGAAGAAAATGAGATAAAATCGATCAAACACTTAAATATAGGGAAGTGATTGCGGCCGAGGAGTACATGACCGTGAACCGAGAGTTCATGGTCCGAAGATGTTCACGGTCCGAGGTTCTTGGTCCTGCTCACGGCTGCAAAGCTATGTGGTCGATGCGAAGGTTCTTGGTTCCTAAGGCTTTTCCCTTCCAACTATAACACACTTAGATACAAGGCTTCAAATCTTGTAAACCAATAATTCATCTAATTTAAGAAAATGGAAGGAATAAGTTTGACCAAAGTTGACTTAACGAGAATAAAATTTTTAGGTTGTGACATCATCCCCCCGTTAGATGGAATTTCGTCCCGAAATTAACTTTCTCAGCAGTACTCTTGGGGTCGTGCTCCTTTGAGTGGTAGAATACCCACTCGTAGACATGAGCAACTTTGCCCTGGAGTTCATGATAGGATTCATACCTGGTCCATCTATCAGTACCTCGTGTATACAAGTTGTATATAATTAAGATTAGTAAGACGGTCGGATGCGCGACTCTACCCTAGGTCCACAACCAAACAAGGAACATGAGATAGGGTGGAAACACACATACTAAATCCCGCATAATCATAATTATATACCACCCTCGCGTATACACTTAATAGTGATAGGTGGGTTATATTCGTCCTTAGCCTCTGTGCTTGAACTTGATCTATTGGACGAGTGGTAGTTCGGGAAGGTCTGATGAGTATACGCCAACATGGTTTCAAAGGGCAAGGTACTCCTTGCACGAGTACTTCGTGGTTTGGAATATGAGGGAGATGATTCTGAGGT
Organism: Lactuca serriola; assembly: GCF_051521515.1. Lineage (NCBI taxonomy): Eukaryota > Viridiplantae > Streptophyta > Magnoliopsida > Asterales > Asteraceae > Lactuca > Lactuca serriola. The sequence continues at coordinate 335,778,031 of NC_136412.1, forward strand.
CTGTGTCGGGTTGTCGTTACGAGTGATGTAGGTTTCATTAGTCGGTCGGTTCAGGTGATGGAATTTTGAAACACATGAACTTGGTATGGTGAGGACCATGCCAATCCATGACGAATGATGACTATGGACTCTTTATAGAAAAAATGTTAGGCCAATTTGAAAGAAACCTTTATTATACGATGGTGTATCCTGAGTGTGCTCGACAATGTATTCTGTGTAGGCTTTCTAGTGCTTTGTCGATATTACCACTGCCACAAAACGTATCGCAATAAGCGAGTACTAGCAGTGAAAGTGCTTTGATAACTAGTGTTGATACTTTATATTATGATCCTCCTTGGTACCTCTGATCGCTTGGCATATACAAGTTACGTATAATTTAGATGAATAAGACGGCCGACCGAGTGACTCTGCCCTAAATCCACAACCAAACAAGGAACAAGAATTAAGGCGGAATCACTCACTCTTAGTCTGCAAAATTTTAGTTATGCACAACCCTGATGTAAATACTAAGCCATCATAGCTCACCTATACGGATCTTTAGTTTTCTTATGAATGTTGTAACTTATTTCGGACGAATTAATAATTCATAATTATTTTTTTAATTTTCCTCGAGTTTTAATATTAATATTAATATAAACTTAAATCTTTAAAGAAATTTTTATTTAGAAGACGTACCATTGTTCGCCGGTGGTTCCGGGGCAACTTCTCCTGTGGTGATCATTAGAATTCGTCCGTCCACGCCAGAGTTCTTCGTTATCGGGCAGTCCCTTTTGTAGTGTCTTGTCTCACCACAACCATAGCAGGCCTGGTTTACTTCAACTCCGGGGATTTGGGAGATTGGTTGTGCCGGTGCCCTACATAAACGGCCAGTGTGCCCCAGCCTGCGGCAATTCATGCACTGCATTTCCGGTATACTTCGGTGTGGTGGTAGTTACACTTATTACACTTCGGAGAGTTCCAACATAACGACTAACAGGCGCTGGAGTGGCAGGTATTGTGGCGGCGTGTACAGTAACTACTTGTTGCTCCTGTGGGGGGTTCCTGTATTGTTCGCTCCTTCCTCTTGTTCCCTGACTTTCGTTTAAAGTTCCTTCCCTTTGCTAGCTCGGGAACGGGGACTACCACTCCATGGCGGACTCCATGGTCAATGAGTCTTTGGGCCAAACGTTTGGCGCTATCGAAGGTAGTTTGATTAGAAGACAGTACATCCCCTGAATCGGGGTACATAAACCCCAGATGTACTTTTCTATCTTCTTACTCTCCGGGGTAACCATCCCGTGGCACGGTGCTGCCAGGTCGCTAAACCTGTTAGTGTAGGCCACTATATCTGAGCCGACCATGGTATGCTCCTATAGCTCTTGCTCCAGCTTTTGAATTTCGCCTCTTGGGCAGTATTCTTCCAACATCATCTCTTTTAGGTTCTCCCAACCCATCGAGTCAGCCACTGATAGGGTCAGTGACTTAACATGATCATTCCACCATCTTAGGGTTCTATCAGAGAATGCGCAGGCAGCAAACTTCACTTTGCTCCCTTCTGAGCAACCTTTGTTACCATAGTTAAGACTAAAGTTTCGGAACTTAAGTTTGCAACTTTTTTCAGCAAAGCTTAGTAAAAATCCCTCCTTCGGCTACCTTGGATCAAGGGTAGAGATAGGAAGTAAGTCAAAGGTAGCAAAGCCGCGCCCCTTTAATATGATGAAGAGGGGCCGCCCTCTTTTCTTTTCCGCACCAATCCTTATTTACTACTACATCTTATAGACGGACTTCAAATTTGGTTGGTTTTTTTCATTTTATCCATTTAATATAACGAAAGATATAATATAACCAACGTCAACTTATTTATAGGTAAACCGATCAAAAGTATCAACACTAAAATATTATATGTGTTATAGCCAACATCAACCTATTTATAGGTAAACTGATCAAAAGTATCAACACTAAAATATTATGTTTGCTGAAAGTAAGAAAACAAAAATATGCAGGTCTTAGAATAAATTGAAAAATTACATGTTTAAATTTAATAGTTAAAAATAATTATTTTTCATTTGAATGAATATATATACGTAGAATCAGCACAGCGTATACGTAGATCAAGGAATATTCACGTGATCAACATATGACACTGCTCAAACGTGCATTTCTTTAATTACATATATATTATACATAAGTTTAGGAATAATGAATAATATAATAATTAATTAAAAGATTAATATTATGTTACATTTGAATACTACGACGGGACAAATCGACAAGATCGCGAGTTATCCATAATTCCAAAAATGTCGACAGCTTTGGATACTCCATATATATAGAAGATAAATTCCAAAAATTATTTCGGGTTTTATGTGGAAAAATCCTATCATTTTTAGAAATTTTTTGATAAAATTTTAAAAGTTTTTTTTTTAAAATAAAGGTTTTATCATTTTGGAAAAATCACATAATCTATTATTTCCCTTTAAAAAATATTTTTTTTGGTTAATTTGGATAAAAATAATGAAACTTTTCTGTTTAAAATTAAATTATTTCCATGTTATTTTAATTTTCTTTTAAATTTGAATTGTAAAAAATAAAAGTGACAGTTTCCACTATTAAAATAAATAACGTTAATGTAGGTTATATTTTAATTTTAACAAATTAACATGACAAAACAAATAATTATATCTAAAACCCAAAATAGGACAATTATGGAGCCGAAAGTTGCTCAAATTGCCTTTAAATACATATAATATACCAGGTTTTGAAAAATTATGTTATTATTGTAGTAACGTAGGCCTTTAGGAAAGCTTAAATAATAAAAAAAAATTAGCTTATTTTTGGTTTTTCACACTTATATGCTAAAAGAATGTTTTCATAAATCTCTAATAAATCTTTACAATAAGTTCTTGTAGAGTAAACACTAAAATCTAACTTATGTTTTTTGTTGCAACCTATCTTTTGGTAAAACTTGGACTACTATTGAAAACCATAATTCTACCGTGTTCTAACAATGACTCGAATCTTTTATTGAGAGTCCAAACCACACGTCAATAACAAATGTCAAATGAGACGCTCGTGTAACAAATGTAATGTCAATAAATTTATACTACTAGTCAAATGAAATTCCATATACTTCAACATGATATTAGTCCACATTATGTTATATGGAAGTATCACGACGAAAATACAGTTCATACGGTTGTAGAAGACATAATGTACAGTAACGAGATGGTCGATGTTATTGCTAATATTATGGGGGTGTGATTGAAAACGATACCAATCGCGACGAAAGGAACCTGAATACGAATACAAAGGATAGCGTTGTCTATGATGGATTTCAAAAGTTGTTAGAGGAAGTCCAATTAACATTATATCTTATATGTTCGTTTGCGTCCCTTGACTTTTTAGCAAAGCTGATGCATATCAAAGTGATCAACAAATGGACTGATAGTTCATTTGATTCAACTTCATAAGTTGTTGCAAACTGCATTTCCTTAAGGAAACATAGTCCCGCCGTCACATTATGAAGCAAAAAAGACACTTAAAAAGATCGGCTTGGGTTATGAGTCGATACACGTATGTAAATACGACTGATTTCTTTTCTGGAAAGAACACAAGTTGTTGCAAAAGTGTCCAGTTTGTATTGAAAGTCGGTAGGTTGATGAAACTACAAAGGGTAAGAAGGTGGTTCATAAGGTTTTGTGATACTTTCCTGTGACCCAAACTACAATGTTTGTACTATTAAGACACACAACTAAAGATATGATTTGGCATAGTAGCGGGCGATTCAAAGATGGTACGATGCTTCATCCCATTGATGGTATTTCATGGCAAAATTTGATATGAAGTATCATAACTTTTCGAGGTAACCTTGAAATGTATGTTTAGGGCTTGCTGCTGATGGTTTTAATCCATTTGGTAACATGTGTAATCCTCATAGCACATGGTCCGTCATACTCACCACTTACAATCTTCCACCATGGCTATGCATGAAAGAGGCCTCCTTCATGTTGACCTTGTTGATTCCTGGCTCCAAAGCACCCGGGAAGGACTTGGATGTGTTCCTTAGGCCATTGGTGGATGAGTTGAATCAGTTTTGGCATACATACTAAAGACGTAGAGACAAGTACATTCTTCAATATGAAAGCGATGTTGTTATGGACAATAAATGACTTTACAGCTTGTAGTAGTTTATCTGGGTGGAGCGGACAAGGATACAGAGAATGTCTGACTTGCAATGAAGACACTCCCTCATATCGAGAATCAAATAAAGTCGTATATGTTGGTTATCATCGGTTCTTAGATGTTGATCATCCATGGAGAAAAAGTTTGGACTATAACAGCTAACATGAGAGAAGAGACCCTCCAAGATAGTTTGGTGAGGAAGAAATACAAGCGCAACACGCTCGTCTATTGTTTCATTCATCGGGGTAAAGTAGTTGGCCAACGAGCCGATATTAAAAGAGATAGTGAGGATTTTGAGTTGAATTGGTCTAAAAAGAGTGTGTTCTTTGAACTTAAGTATTGGTGTTCTCTAGAGCTAAAGCATAACTTCGATGTTATGCATATTGAAAAAAATGGGTAAGAGTATTTTGGGTACTTCTCTAATGAATGATAAGTCGAAAGATACATCAAATGCTCAGGTGGGCTTGACAAAACTGAACATTCGAAAAAGTCAATGGTTGAAAAAAAGTGGCAACAAGTTCCTTAAACCCCATCCATCTTACTCGTTCACGAAAACTGGCTGCATTCATTTTTGTAAGTTTATAAGAGATGTGAAATTGTCGGATGAGTTCGGATCTAACATCAGTAAGAAAGTGAATGAAACAATACTAACATTATTGGGCTGGAATCTCATGATTATCACATTCTTATGCAACGTTGGATAGCTATTGGAGTAGGGCTTTTGGTCAACGGTACTTATACACCAATAGTAGAGCTTTGTACGTTTTTTTTATGAAAATTTTCTCGAGAACACTATCGGTGAAGGATATGAAAAAAGCAAAAGCAACCATTATGAATATATTGTGCAAATTAGAAGTGATACATCCTACTACATTTTTTGATATTATGGTTCACTTAGTTTTGCATTTACTTGATAAAGATATTTGCAGAGGTCTGGTATGTGTTAGGTGGATGTATCCCTTCGAATGGTATATGAAAAAACTAAAAAAATATGTCAGAAACAAGGCGAGGCTGGAAGGTTCTATCGCTAAGGGTTATGTTGTTGAAGAGGCATTATCATTTTGTTCGATGTACCTTGAAGATGTCAATAATCGATTCAATCGCCTCAAAAGAAACAAGGATGTTGTCATAGAAGAAATAAAGTTATGGGTGTTTCAGTCTAAATGTCAACCGGCTAGCGCAAGGAAAACGAAAAATCTCAGTCCAAAGGAGAGAAAACATCTATAATGGTTTGTGCTTGATAGTTGTGATGAAGTCAAAAAGTAAATTGTGTAAGTGTTCTTATTTTTTATTCATTTTCTATTTTTTATTTCTCCCTTTTTACTAATATATATCTTTTTTCATCAATGTAATGAATTCAAATCATTACATCTTGAAAATGATGAAAAACCCGAATTCCCTAAATGGTTCATTCACAAGGTCTGTGATATGTAAAAAAAAATCTCTAGAGTTTAACAAGGAGTTATCGTCTCTTTCAGTTGGTGTGCATGCGAATGACTTTACTTATAACACTTGCATAGTGAATGGTGTTAGGTTTATGGTATTTATGCATGATGCCCAACGATTAACACAAAACTCAGAGGTTCTAACCGAGGAAGAGAATAAGGAGAAATATTATGGTCAGCTAGAAGAGATTATAGATCTGCATTATCCTCATAATTATTCCACTGTACATTTTCATTGTAAGTGGTTCGATATTGTAGGAGTTAAATCTGATAATAATTTCACATGTATCGACCCACAACGCGAATTAAGCATCAAAGATCAACTCATATTTGGTACGCATGTCAAACAAGTGTTTTACATCCGAGAACCTTCTCGAAGTGACGAAAATAACGACTAGCGGTGGGTTTTTGAAAATGTTAATCATAGAAGAATTTACCGATGAACGATGTCGACCATGATCCTATTGTAAATGTCGAAAATGATTCAGCCGATGTCGTTCTTAGTAATGTTTCTTCTAATTTCACTCTTTCAATCAACTTTGACCAGTACTTTTGTAACATACTGATTCGGATGGTCCATGATTAGGGTTCGTGGGCCACGAGCCGCGCATGAGGAAGTCTCGGGTTGTGGCGAGTTTCTGTAATCGTAAAGCATCTCATCACCTTTCCGTAGGTGTGAGGATCTTTGGAATCGGAGTTATATCAAAGAAGCTATGGAAGTTTGAAGATTTGGCAAGATGAGTCCCTAAAGTGGAGAAGTGTGGCAGCGAAGTACATTGGGCGTACGTATGCGTACGCTTAGCGTACAGATGCGCGTGTTTCTTAAGCAAGAGCCACCTAGTACACTAGGCGTACTAGGCACAAAAGGAAACCCTAATTAACTGAAGTGTCCCTATAAAAAGAAAGATATGGTCTCATTTCTGGCCACCTTCCTCAGTTATTAAACCCTCTCAAACCATAATATCCGTTCTTGAACCTTGTGGTGGCCATGATGAGCTTGTTTGTGTTCTTGTGGACTTTTAAGAGTTAAGAAGGAGCATGGAAGGGAGTGAAGTTGAAGAGCAGGCTATGGATCTGAGCTTTCTTGGGGCTAGAGCACCATTTGAAGGTATAAAGCTCCAAGATTTCCCTCTATTTTTGTTTTGTGCATATTAGGGTCCATTTTAGGGTTTTTTGGTACCAAGCTTGAGGCTTTATGAGTTGATGCACTCTAGAGCTTAATAACCTATCCTTTTAAGTGTTTCTAGTGGTGGAGAACTATAAAAATAAGGTCTTGATCATGTGAATCTACCTATGCATGAGTTATGAGCATTTGGGTTAAGAAAGTAAGAGTTTTTATGTGTTGTGACCTTATCAGCCATGCAAAAGCTTAAAGTCGATAACTTTATAGAGTAGGAGATGTTAGGAAGTCCAGATCCAAGAGATGAGTTAAGGTCTTAACAGGTCCCCGATCAGAATTGTGATTTAAGCAAAACTGAGAGTACACCCAGCGTAATCCTAGTACGCCCCGCGTACTGGGCTGAGGTCCCCGATCAGAATTGTGCATGCATGAGTATGCTGAGCGTACCAAAGGAGGTACGCCCCGCGTAACCCCTCTGTGGGCTTTTGGGCTAAGTGATGTTTTGGGCCTTGAGTGTTGGGCCTGGAGTTTGGGCTTCATGCATAGAGTCTTGGACCGGCGGAGTGTATATATATGTGCTTTGGGGCCCATGGTTTGGGCTTGCCTTTTTGGTTGGGAATTGGGCCGTGTGAGGACCCATTTATTATTGGGCTTTGGTGGGCCCAAAGGAATTAGGGTATTAATGGGCTGTTAGGTGGTCTATCTTTAGACCCAATGAGTGAGAGGTTGGACTAAGCTCCTAATTGAGATTTATTGTGGGTTTGGCACAGAGTTAGAGTCCGGTACGTAGCAGCAGTGATTATAGGAGCTGTTCTTCATCCGAGGTGAGTCTTCTCACTATACTTTACCTAGAGTGGTCATTAGAGTTATGTGACAGAGCATTTTGTATGTTAGTTATATGATGTGATACACTGCATTATTTCTATGTGATTTATGTTGTGTATGTTCCAGAGTTTACAGAGTTAGAACCGGAAGGTTCACAGAGTTAGGACCAGAGGGTCCACAGAGTTAGGACCAGAGGGTCCACAGAGTTATAGCCTCGAGTGGCTAATATGTGTTATATGTGGTATTTTGGGGAACTCACTAAGCTTCGTGCTTATCGTGTTATGTGTTATGTGTTTCAGGTTTTCTAATTTGGATCGCGGGACGGCGTCGGCTTGATTGTACACACCAGAGAAAGAGTTAAGAGGATCATGGATTATCATTTTATTAAACATGGAGCTATGTTTTTGTGATTTAATAATGATGTTTTGTGAAATATGTACTGAGAATTATAATTTTTCAAAAGAAAAATTGTTTTGAAATTTACGGTGTTACAAGTTGGTATCAGAGCCTTGGTTTGAGGGATTTGGATGCACCTTCGGGTATATCTGGGCTCAAACTGAGGAATGGAGGAAAATTTTCAAAGTAAATGATTTTTTTTCTAAAAACAAGCAAGAGTTTCTAAAAGAAAACGAGAAAGAGCAGTGTGTACAATCAGCCAGAGCCCGGATAGTGATTTCCCAAAATACCTTTACCTTATGTTTTATGAGATATTATGAGATATTATGCATGCTATAGATAGGCTAGGTATTTCATATATTAGGACTAGAGTGGCCTGATTTGTGATGCCTTAGCCTAGGAGTTGTTGTTATCTGTGATGCATTTTCGAGTATGTGTTGAGTAAGAGTATCCAACGGGAATCCTTGTAAAGAGGGATTAGAGTAGAGGAGTAATCTAGGAGAGATACCTGGATGGGCATTGGTGGAACCTACCGAGAGAGTAGCTAGATACCGCGGCGGGTAGATTTGCAGAGTTCGGTGATATCTTTTGAGTATGAGTAGAGCTAATGGAGTTATCACCTAGAGCGGGTTATATGTGGTTATTCGACGCCCGAATGCTGCTTGCTTCGTGCTTTGTGGAACTCCCGGTGATGGGAGTAAGCTACTAAGTGAATGTGATGATATTCAGGAGGTAGATGACTGCCATCATAAGGAGTTTCTCAGTAGCTGATGGCGGAGAAATGTGAGAACCTAGGAAGTGGCCTTAGTCAGGTGAGTACGCTGACAGAGTAGAGCATTTTATTGGGGAACAAGCACGCGTGTTGAGATTGGTGAAGAGGAGGTTGAGCAGCTACTTAGGGAATCTGGAGTGGTCCGTGTAGACAGTATGGGTAGATGTGGCAGGTAGTATGGGCCCGTACTACTGAAAGCAGAGGAACCATACTCGATGCAGGGAGTATCCCAGAGGTTCTAAGTGGCAGATCGAGAGGTGATGTCATGGTTCGAGTACCATGATTAGTAGCAGATCGAGAGATGATGTCATGGTTCGAGTACCATGATTAGTAGCAAATCGAGAGGTGATGCCATGGTTCGAGTACCATGATTAGTAGCAGATCAAGGGGTGATGTCATGGTTTGAGTACCATGATGGGAAGCAGGTCGAGAGGTGATGCCATGGTTCGAGTACCATGATTGGTGGCAGATTGAGAGGAGACATCGTGGTTCGAGTACCATGATATGTGACGGTTAGTGCTTTTGGTTTTTACCGATTATTCCACAGTGATTATCTAGACCAAGGTCGGATGTGAAAGAGTATGGGTCCAGAAGGCCAGGATGAACGAGTTTTAGTGGAGCATCCCTAGATATGGAAATTGAGTTAGCTCCGAGGGATTGCTGGTGATATTCCAGAAAAGTCGCAAGACTCAAAATTGAGCAGGGACGATGCGTTATGGAAGAGTACGGTATGAGCTGGGCAGTCGGCCGATAGTAGAGACATCACCTTTGTGACCCAAGTAGTGCTATCTTCGTTCCTAAGGGATATGTATGAGGTGTTGAGATTTCGGTTTCTGAGTTGGGAGTGAGCCTCGTGGGATCGCACTGATGGTGATCTTCAATCATAGTATCTGGCAGTAGGTCTGTCGCGAGGGAATGATATAGCTTGAGCAGGTTGTCAATGGGGACTGAGACGGTCAAGGACCAAGATACCCCCTATTGGAGTATAGTAGCGCATGTGATAGCTGCAGCGTTGGACGATCAAGAGGAGTATATCAGGGTGGTGACTCTTATTGTCTTTGATGTGTATGGAGAGTGGAAATGTGGTTTCTGCTCTTATGATAAGGGACGTGTCGGAGCATGGGACGAGGAGTCAAGGATGAGGAGTATGATAGTTCATTATTTCCAGATTAGGATTCAGGGTTAATACTGGACATTTGGAAGGTCCGGTGAGGGTACGATGTGAGATTCTGAATGACTAGAGGCGGTCATGATGGTAAGTTCTGAGGATTCCCTATGAGATTTGGGTATTTAGAGTTGTTCGATCTCTGCCGAGGAGATCATCGAGCGTTGCGTAGCACCTTGCGAAACTGGGTGCGATGTTGCTGGTGGAGACAGTCCGAGGGATAGAGTGTTAGTGCACCAATCGGTGATGGTTTGAACCCTAAGTGGGGGAGGACCAGGTCTTTTGGTTGAGAGGATCAGAGAGCTGTCCGAGAACGGTTAGAGATCTTGATAAAGAGGCCTGCGGTGCGGATTTCTAAGACCAGGGTTATTGTTGGTCAAGGAGAGGTGCAGAGTGAGATAGTGCATGTGTTACGTGTTTGAGAAAGGATGAGTGTCTCCACGGCAAGTGGCCGTTGGTCGGAGACCTTGTGGTAGATAGGAATCCTTTAAGGTTAAATGGTGAATTCGAGGTGGTTGGCTTGTGAGGTTAGTTCGGCGGTTGAGAGTTTTTGGTTCAGGGCATGGGCTATTATATGCAGTATGAGAAGGGAAGAAGTTGATTAGTCAACCAAATTCAGAGTTGTTATGGGTATGCTAGCATGAGTTTTGGGCAATAGAGGAGGAAGTTTCGGATTTGTCACCTTCGTGTTTTGAGTCGTTGGTAATTTCTCTGTGTTTTAATTCGGAAGATGGAGTATTCCGGGGTATCCGAGTTCAATGTCCTAAATCTCGGATTATTTTGCGTTTTGAGCTTGAGATGCCAAGTGGGGGTATCGAGTATCTATGGTTTTGGTGGGAGGCCCTTCAACTATTTTACATCAAAAGGATTTATTTGAGAATGTGAATTGCAGCGAGAAAAAGAGGTTTTGTCGCGACGGTGGTCGTCCGAAGTAGTGTTGCTTAGCATGGATGGGTGTGCGTGCACCTATCTATAGATGATCCGTAAGGCATGAGTAATGATCGTAGTGTGGCGTTGATCTGAGAGTGAGATTCTGAAGTGGTAAGAGTTAGCGGGGTGAGACCGCGAAGAGCTGCAGTTCAATGAGTTAGTGATGAGAGAGGGTGTTGTGATGCTACGGGGAGCCGTAGTACTCACTGGTCAGAAAGAGGGTGTTGTGATGCTCACTGGTTAGAGAGAGGGTGTTGTGATGCTACGGGGAGCCGTAGTACTTACTAGTCAAAGAGAGGGTGTTGTGATGCTACGGGGAGCCGTAGTATTCACTAGTCAAAGAGGAGGGTTTCGTGATGCTATGGGGAGCCATATTACGCACTAGTTAGCGAGAGGTTGTTATGATGAAGCACTCTTGTTTAGAGCATGACGTAGAAGAGTCTTAGGCTTGAGTAGCCCTAATTTATGAGTTTTTGGGAGCCAGGTGGTCGGACCAGGGGCGAGACCGGGGTCTCCTCAATGATCGGGAATCATTGTATTCTGAGTAAGGTGTGGGCATCGCAATCCGAAGGAATTGGATAAGTGAAGTACGCCTGAGTTGCGGGTCACGAGTCATGAGTTGAGTGGGTCTTTGGGACGAATGGTTCCTACTTCGGGTCGGACCAAACTCTCGAGTTGAGTTAAGTTCGGGTGGCGTGTTGGATAGACGAGAGGAGATTCTGGAATCAGAGATGGATTCCATATTGAGGGGTATTGTTTATCATCTGATGTCTTAAACCTGTGTAGGGCAGTACTCGGGTATGGGAAGTACCGCGAGATGCATGGAATTTTGAGCAGTGAACGACATAGGTTGGGGCTGAGTTGACCTTCAGTGGGTGTATGGCATTCGCTTGGGGTAAAGCGAATTTCATGACTTGTGTGTCACTATGGATCGAGGTAGTTATTGTGAGAAGGGAGCCATTGAGACGGTTGAGATAATGCAATGGACCTTGGAGGTTCAACGGATGGGTCGAGTTCAGACCTGGTGCTCAGTGTTAAAAAGGGGTATGTGAAATGGAGCTGAGGCTTATGGTTATTTTTGTGTCTGAGGACACTTCTGAGCGAGCATGATTATTCTCATGTGTCTGGGGGCAGGGTGTTGAGAATTCACTGTTCAGATGGGTTAGTATAGCAGTTCAGTGAATGAACCCTGGTGGCATGTGAACCCTTCCGTTCTTTGGGGCGTGATCTAGATTTTTTGGTGCATTGGTATGAGTGACCGATAGCCAATTGTTGAATTTTGTCTTGTGAAGACAGAGGAGCAGTGAGTTATCAGAGTTTGAGGTTCAAGGGGCGACTATCATGGTGATAACATGAGTGGACGTTTTGGCGGCGAGCCAAGCAACTGGAGTTCCTGATTTTGGGAAGGTCAAAAAGGGGGTATCTTAGCGCAGAGATTTGGACTTTGGTTCTGGATTTGGGAGTTCCTGTTTGGACTCAGGCATCCATGGAAAGATAGTGGTGGGATATGTGGTCCTTTTTATTGGTGCCTCTTGGGTTTGGTTTCAATCTAAGTGTTGATAAGAAGCGATTTCGAGGGCGAAATTTGATTAAGTGGGGGAGAATTGTAACATCCTGATTCGGATGGTCCATGATTAGGGTTCGTGGGCCACGAGCCGGGTATGAGGAAGTCTCGGGTTGTGGCGAGTTTCTGGAATCGTAAAGCATCTCATCACCTTTCTGTAGGTATGAGGATCTTTGCAATCAGAGTTATATCAAAGAAGCTATGGAAGTTTGAAGATTTGGCAAGATGAGTCCCTAAAGTAGAGAAGTGTGGCAGTGAAGTACGCTGGGCGTACGTATGCATACGCTTAGCGTACAAATGCGCGTGTTTCTTAAGCAAGAGCCACCTAGTATGCTGGGAGTACTAGGGGGTACGCTGGGCGTACTAGGCACAGAAGGAAAACCTAATTAAGTGAAGTGTCCCTATAAAAAGAAAGAGATGGTCTCATTTCTGGCCACCTTCCTCATTTATTAAACCCTCTCAAAACATAATATCCGTTCTTGAAGCTTGTGGTGGCCATGATGAGCTTGTTTGTGTTCTTGTGGACTTTTAAGAGTTAAGAAGGAGCATGGAAGGGAGTGAAGTTGAAGAGCAGGTTGTGGATCTAAGATTTCTTGGGGCTAGAGCACCATTTGAAGGTATAAAGCTCCAAGCTTTCCCTTTCTTTTTGTTTTGTGCATATTAGGGTCCATTTTAGGGTTTTTGGTACCAAGCTTGAGGCTTTATGAGTTGATACACTCCAGAGCTTAATAACATGTCCTTTTAAGTGTTTCTAGTGGTGGAGAACCATAAAAATAAGGTCTTGATCGTGTGAATCTACCCATGCATGAGTTATGAGCATTTTGGGTTAAGAAAGTAAGAGTTTTTATGTGTTGTGACCTTATCAGCCATGCAAAGGCTTAAAGTCAATAACTTTATGGAGTAGGAGATGTTAGGAAGTCCAAATCCAAGAGATGATTTAAGGTCTTAAGGGGTTAAGACCCATAAATTGATTTAAGCAAAACTGAGAGTATGCCTAGTGTAATCCTAGTACGCCCCGCATACTGGGCTGAGGACCCCGATCAGAATTGTGCATGCTTGAGTACGCTGAGCGTACCAAAAGACGTACACCCCGCGTAACCCCTCTATGGGCCTTTGGGCTAAGTGATGTTTTGGGCCTTGAGTGTTGGGCCTAGGGTTTGGGCTTCATGCACAGAATCTTGGACCAGCGGAGTGTATATATGTGCTTTGGGGCCCTTGGTTTGGGCTTGCCTTTTTAGTTAGGAATTGGGTCGTGTGAGGACCCATTTATTATTGGGCTTTGGTGGGCCCAAAGGGCTTAGGGTATTAATGGGTTGTTAGGTGGTCTATCTTTATACCCAATGAGTAAGAGGTTAGACTTAGCTCCTAATTGAGATTTATTGTGGGTTTGGCACAGAGTTAGAGTCCGGTACGTAGCAGCAGTGATTATAGGAGCTGTTCTTCATCCGAGGTGAGTCTTCTCACTATACTTTACCTCGATTGGTAATTAGAGTTATGTGCCAGAGCATTTTGTATCTTAGTTATATGATGTGATACACTGCATTATTTCTATGTGATTTATGTTGTGTATGTTCCAGAGTTTACAGAGTTAGAACCGGAAGGTTCACAGAGTTAGGACCAGAAGGTCCATAGAGTTAGGACCAGAGGGTCCACAGAGTTATAGCCTCGAGTGGCTAATATGTGTTATATGTGGTATTTTGGGGAACTCACTAAGCTTCATGCTTACCGTGTTATGTGTTATGTGTTTCAGGTTTTCTTATTTGGATCGCGGGACGACACCGGCTTGATTGTACACACCAAAGAAAGAGTTAAGAGGATCCTGGATTATCATTTTATTAAACATGGAGCTATGTTTTTGTGATTTAATAATGATGTTTTGTGAAATATGTAGTGAGAATTATAATTTTTCAAAAGAAAAATTGTTTTGAAATTTACGGTGTTACAACTTTCAAAATGCCCAATCGGTTGAAGATGATATTGAAGTTGGTCCACTAACATGTATCATCAATAATGTGTCTAATTGCTCTATCTCATGTCTGTTGTAATGGGCCATGGAGGTGAAGGTGGTGACGAGTCACCACATCCGTTCCGTGGAGGTTTTGGTGATCACCAGATCGATGGTAATTAAGACTTATTCTAATTCAATGTATTTCATATTGTATATAAAAAATTATCTTGACTAATATTTTTTTTATGCAACTGTACCTCCAAAACGAAGAGGCATGACAGTAAACAAAAAAATGTATAAGTTATTTGAAACTAATGGCAAACGACCTCTGAAGATAGTATTTGACAGAAATACTTACATACCAATTGGGGAAGTATACGAATACTTCATTCGGGAGGTTGGGAACTATATTTTGTACGACATCGCTTTGGATAAGAACGCATGGAAAGAAGTTTCTGAAGCCGAAAGGGATGGCATGTTCCAGTATCTTTTGGTAAGTTATTTATAAATTTATATTTAATATGTTTAATTTTGATTTATTTTTAACTTCTCTATTTTTTGTAGACATGGTTTGATTTTGGAGTGATTTCAAATGATCCCATGGCTTCAGTTTTTTGGGTGTCACTGAACAATTGGATATGTGCACGGTATAGAGGCCTCAAACATATTGCAAAAAATCGTTTTACTGATTTGCAAGGGGATGTGGAGGTAGCAGGGGATCGATCCCCCAATGGTATGGATTCACTGCGTTGGAGTGATACTATTGACCATTTCTTAACAGATAAGCATAAAAACGATCCAGTGAAAACAAAGAATACTAGAAGAAGCAAGTAGTTAAGATTCATGGAGGGACATGCATCTACGATAGTGCGTGTTTTAAGAACGCAAGTTATAGTAATGTTTATTGAGTTATAACATATTTTTTAATGTTTATTCAAGTATACCATATTTTGTAATGTTATACGGAGTTAGAATAGACTTGAAGCATTTCATCGTGAGCATGTGAATAAACCAGGGCAATTTGTTGATCCGTCATGAAGTAGATTTTTTTGTGTTAGTTTTGACAATCTTCATGAAATAGAGAATGCTTTAGATGGTGAGTTTGCTTTATAGAATCAACACATAACCGATTCTAGTGGTGATTCGGACTCCATTAATTGGATCGTAATATTTAAGAATATGTTAAGTGCTCAAAGGGGGCATATGAGAGGAATTGAGCCTAAACCTATTTCTACAGTGGGTACAAGTGCTCCATCCCAATAACAATCACAATTACAAGCACCACTACCAACACAAGTACTTATTAAACTTGTAACACTCCAATCCAGGTATTCCATTGTTCACCCTCAAGTGTTTCAATTTTGCCAAAAATGGTCCTTTCCATACGCTGGTTGTACATCCGTGTACGCTTAGCGTACGTGTGTGAGAGCTTCAGGTGGTTGGGGCTCATATGTTGGGCGTATGAGCTTGTACGCAGGGCATACGTGGAAGATGTCTAAAACCCTAATTCTTTGACTTGCACCCTATTTAAACAACCTTATATCATTTGGACCAAACCCTAATCAGCCTCCATAGCCTCATTTCGTCCCTTAACCCCAGATTTTCATGAGAGTGTGATCCTTGAGCTTAAAGAGTGTTTTGATGGCCATTTTAGAGAGAATTCAAGAAGGAGAAGGTGGTGATCAAGTCTATGGTGTTATTGAGCTTCTAGATCCTGCATCTAGTTCATCTTGAGGAACTTCTGGAGGTATAAAGTCATAACCTTGTCATCTCTTTTGTTAGTTTGAGCTAGGGTTTTGTTATGAAGTCCCTTTTTGGTTCTTGGACCCTCTCTTGTGAGTTGAGCAACTCCAGAGACTAAATTTGTTAGATCTAAGATATTTGAGCATGCTTGATGCATAAATGTGCCATCTTGAAGGTTGTTTTAATTTCATGCATGAGTTTGAGGTCTTAAAACGAGGTCTTAATGGGAAGAATGAAGTATTGGGGGCCCTTATGGCATGCAAGGGAATAAAGTTGCCAACTTTATGACCTATGACATCTTAATGGACTCAGATCTAAAGCTAAACGTTGAACTCCCAAGTATTAAGAACTTAATGGTCGTTGCTGCATATCTTTCTTGTACGTCGGGTGTAATATCTTGTACACTGCGCATACAACAAATAGGCTCAGTACGCTAAGCGTAATGGAGTGGTACGTTGGGTGTACACACCCCAGATGGGGTTGGGCTTCGTGTGGGCTTGTAAGCTTTTTGGGCCTTATTCAGTTTCGGTCCTGGTCCTATTTAGAGTTAGCGGTCTGTTATTTTTGATTTGGGCCATAGTTGTTTTGGTTGGGCCTTATTGGGCCATGTGGCACATTAATAGCTTTTATCTTGGATCCTAGGCCCATTAGTAAAAGAAAGACTTTTAGGCCACCATGTAAGGACTTCGGCTTAGGTTTTTGGACTCTTTGACTAGGTTGAGTTATAATCCTAATTTTGGGTTATTTGTACCATTGTGCAGTGTGAGGTTTCGGAATGATAGGTAAGCAGCTATTGTGTTCAGCAGACTGAGGTGAGTCTTCTCATCATACCAATGGGTCGAAGGCACCAATGTCGTCCCATTATCTAATATGTAGTAATTAGTTGATATCCAATTGTATGCTTTTTGGTATGGATTGTTTTATGTAAAGACCATGGGGGAGCCCACGACAACTGGATATCAGACCATGGGGGAGCCCATGACATTCTAGTTAAAGACCATGGGGGGAGCCCATGACACTTGGTTATCAGACCGTGGGGGGAGCCCATGACATTCCAAGAAAAGATCATAGAGGGAGTCCATGGCAATTCATGTATGCCTTTCTATTGCATGGTTTTTATGTGATTTTATGTGTTGTGTATTTAAGGAAACTCACTAGACGTTTGCTTACAGTTTGTTGGGTGTTTCAGGTACTTCTAGCTTTAAGGGCAAGGGCCCGGCTTGATGGTGCGGTGTGTACTCTCCAGTATCTCGTGCTAGTGGTTTTGGATACTTTGATCTTTTAAACAATGTATTATGTAATGGAATTTTTGGGAAACAAATATGGATATTATTTCTAGTTAATAAATGAAAAACTTTACCTAAGTTTTTGGGTTATTACAAAACTCTTAAAGGATTTGGTAGCATTGCTATATTGTTAAGAACTTGATGCATTTATAGTAATTTTTGGTATTTTGATACTTTGCTTATTTGTTAAGTGGTTAATTCATTTGTTATGAATTTGTTAGTTTGTTAAATTGTTAAAGACTTAATTGATTTTGTGGTTTGATAGTTTGTTAAATTGTTAAGGACTTAATTTATTTGGTGGTTTGATAGTTTGTTAAATTGTTAACAACTTAATGTGCTTGTGACTTAATTTTTAAGTAATAATAATTGATTTTTTAGTTTGATATTTTGACTTATATACTTACTTTGTAGGATATGGATGTTAACACTTTTCTCCAAAACTCGGCGTTTGTGACGGCAATTGGAGACATTATCCGCTTGTTTAAGAACCAAGTCAACAAAGAGGAAAACAGCGATGGTGAAGATGAAGACGCATAGTATTTCTTGTTTTATGTTATGAATGATGTTGTTTTAGATATATTAGATAGTTTATGGATGATATATTTGATGTTTATTTTGAATTTATTAGATAGTTTATGTAATGTGGTATATTGATGTAATGTGGTATGTATTGTTTTATGTTATTTGATGTTTTATACAACGTGGTATGTATTGATTTCTGTATTTTTTATAAAATCTGTATTTTATAATATATAAATTAATATCATATATAAATTGTTAAAAAAAAAAACATAATCAACAACAACTTTTGCAACCAACATGCACCAATTGCGACGACGTCTGCCTCCAGGAAGCCTTGCCAGAAAAAACTTCGAACTATGGCCGAAATATCAATAGAGATGACGCTAATAGTGACACCCAAGGATTTTAGTGACGACACCTATTAGAGACGACATTAATTGTGACAACAATTGAGTATTAGCTATGAGGTAATAGCGGCGACCCTTTAGCAATGACATGTAGTCGCTAAAGGTATAGCTACGACTTTAGGCTTCAATTGCAACATTTTTTGTCGTGAAAAGATTTTGGAGTGGGCTAAGGGTGGTACCGCTTGCTACACCGTCCTGTGTCCCAAACGATACCACCAAAAAGGTGCTTCAACATGTAAAATAACCTGTTCCACCATTTCTACTTCATGCTTTGATTAGTTGTATTTCATGACTATAAACTTGTACCGTTATATTTTGTATGTCTTGTGAATCAATTTTATATGCTTTTTATATTTTGTAAATTAGTTTTGTATGATTTTAATTAGTTTGTATTTATTTTAAAATATATATAAAAAAAAAATTGAATGTGTTAAAAGGCTAAGAAAAAAGGATTTCATATAGATTAGAAGGTGTAAGTGAGAGGATATAAAAATAATAATATGGCATGTAGGATTGGAATGGTGGGAAGAATGAACTCCATTTACAATTAATTAATTGAGAATACAATGTTTTGTAAACTTGTAGATTTCTAGTATACATAATATATTTTTAACAGTGCAAATTAACCATTTTGACAAAACAATCATTTCTCAAAACAAAAAATTTAAGGTGCATTTAGTTGCGGAAAAATGGGCCATTTTTTGGAAAAAATTTTCAAAAAAAATGAGAATTTTGAAAACGCGTTTAGTTCGTCTATTTTTCTAAATTTTTCACGGAAAATGAAAATTTTCCGTTTCTAAACACGTTTTCTACTTTTCTAAAACTGAAAATATGAAAAATGAATAAGCTTTAACTAAACACGTTTTTGAAATTTTCCAATGAAAACTAAAAACAGAAAACAAAAACTGAAAAGAGAAAACTGAAAACGGTTTTTCCGTAACTAAACGTGAACTAAGCATTTTTATTATTTTCTCTATTCAATATAGCATTCGTGTTGATAGTATAACACCGTTGTATCTTCTCAAAAAAGCATTATTAAATAATGAAATTTGTAGAAAATGGAAAGAAAGTAGGGGTTAGTATGTATATGAGACGCACGAGAACAAGATGCCATGAACTTGCCTTACACCCTTAACCTTTCTCACCTTTATCCATCCCATTCCCATCTTCAATACTCTTTCATGGCAGCGCCATCGCCATATCTCAATCTATATCTCCTCTGCCACCCATAACCAGTCATTCCGGTATTGGTGATTCCCCACTTTATGGCCAATATACGTCCGCTTTTAACAAACTTCATCTCCCTCCTCGTCATCGTACTCCACCTCGGTTGCTTCACCATCTACCCCACCACCCGTCACCACCACCACCGCCACCGTCCCAAACCACCCAGAAAAGCATCTGCTCCAGTCCCTCTGCTCCGTGTCACTTCCACCAAACTCAAACGCCATGGATGCCTCTCTTCCTTTTGGTCATTCATCAAACGAATCTTCTCAACCAAATCCACATCGCAAGTTACAGACAAGAAGAACTCGATTCATGTTCATCAAATACCTTCTCCAGCATCTTCAACCCGTTCAATTTCATTCATTCCACCAGACGCCCAATCCACAACCCGACCAGGTTCGCTCACGGAATCCGATTACCTTCCCATACGCAATGAAATCCATCCCTGCCTGAACTGCGGTGAGGTTTTCCAAAAACCCGGATTGCTTGAACAACACCAATCCATCAAACACGCTGTTTGCGAGCTTTTGGATGACGATCCCGGAAAGAACATTGTCCAGATCATATTCACAACCGGTTGGCCTGAGAAAACACCGATTATCTCCCGGATCATGAAGATCCACAACACCCGAAAGATACTTGCCCAGTTTGAAGAATACAGGGAGATCGTGAAGGCAAAGGCGGCGCGACCCGGTGATTCCCGGCGGAGGGACGAACGATGTATCGCCGACGGCAACGAATTGCTACGGTTTTACTGCACCACTTTCCTGTGTGATCTGGGGCAAAATGGTAATTCTAGCATCTGTGTTAACCAGTATTGTAATGTGTGTGAGATAATCGGATCCGGGTTTTCACCCAAACTGGATGGTATATCCACTTTATCGAATAGCTGGAGAGGACACGTGGCAATTCCTGATGACATCGAGGACGAGTTCGGGTTCATGAACGTGAAACGGGCAATGATTGTCTGTCGTGTTATAGCGGGTCGGATCGGTTGTGACAAAGGTTCGGGTGACAAAGATGACCCGGGTTATGATTCTTTGGTGGGGAGGGAATCTGGTGCGAGGCAGAGCAGGTTAGAAGAAGAAGACGAGCTAATCGTGTTTAATCCGAGGGCTGTGCTTCCTTGTTTTGTGATTGTATATACTGCCTGATTATGATATGGGTGGTGGATTTTTTGGAGTAGGATGGTAGAGTGGGGTGTGATGCAGACCAGAGAAGCTCGCTAACAGGCTTTGCCCCGACCCGGACTACAGCGGTGCTATGTTTACTGAAATTGTGGTATACGATATGATGAGTTGTACTTTTCGCTTTAACTGCTGTATTTTTATTTTTATTTTTTAATTTATGTGATTGGGCCTTGGCAACCGTAAAAGAAACCAATAATAGTCCACTTTTAAACGTGTAGAAAGTTAGGTTATAATGTCATTAGATATCTTTTGATATGCTTTTTTTTTCTTAAAGTTGTAGTCTTGAAAAATTAATAGATTTTGATTTCTTAATAATCTAATTGATGAAATAGGGATCAAGTAATAAGACAAAAGTTATTCTACATCAATTTTGTATTATAAATGTGATGTGGGCTAACGAAACATTAAAAACTAGTTATAATTGCTTAAAAACTACCTAATTACACAATCATTCTAATGTGCATGATGTAACACAATCATTCTGAATGTGCATGATGTAACCTAAAAAATTGTCATAAGGTTGATCGGGTTGTAATCTTAAATATGTTTTTCCAGTGTCGTAAGCAAGTCTCGATTAGATACATGTTACACTTATTCATAAGATCGTTAGTCATCTGAGGACTTGCATCCAGATACATGTTACACTTATTCATAAGATCGTTAGTCATCTGAGGACTTGCATCCTGGGATGTGACCACCAACGATCAAGTAGTATCGATGTGAAATAATAATCGGATCCTTCAAGTGGAAGGAAGATGATTATATGCATGTAAGAGAGTCATGAGAGAGATTTTGGCTTACTTTCTTTCTTCATTATGTCTATCACATGATGAATTTATAGGAGAAATACATTTTACCGTGGGAGGAAAGTATGAGAGTTGTACCTTAGGTGGCGAGAGTACTTTTGTCTTGGGAATGGGCGAATTGTATTATCGAACCGAACCATCATGACAAGATCGAACCAAACAGTGTTGCCGAACCAAACCGTATGAAGAATCATGTTTAGCCGAACCATGTTGACCTGTCCCTGAAAAAAGGTTTGATAAGGGATATATCAATAGTGCACATGCAACAATTATATCTTTCTTTCTATAACCATATTTCTCCAAACTATAAAAAATACGTTGACCTGTCCCAAAAAAGGTTTGATAAGGGATATATCAATAGTGCACATGCAACAATTATATCTTTCTTTCTATAACCATATTTCTCCAAACTATAAAAAATACGAACCATAAGCAAATGACCACATAATTCATAAATAGTATGTCTTGTTTACCAAGATATTTTATCATATAAAGTGAATCCACAAACTATGTGGGATTCTCATCACCTTTAGGAAATACATTGATGATATGTTTTTTGGAAAAAATGGAATATATCAATTGTAATATGGAGGAATTGAAATATGTTATGCCCTTTGGATGAAATCTCTTTTCTATTTGGTTTCTATTTTTAAGAAATTAAAAAGTGAATTATATAATATGACAAAAATACATTTTTATTGATTTTTTATAACTTATTATTATTTTTAAAAAAGTATTAAAATTTCATTTAATTGTAAACGTAATTTATACTGTTAGAATGTCAAACCCATACTTTATTGAATTTGAAAATAATATATAAAGCAAAAAAGATAGCTTTAAAAACTGAAAATATATAATTGTATTTCCTAAAAACAATTCATAGATGTTTAGCTTTTGAGCTAAGTGTAGTGTAACACCTGCGTTTATGCTAGATATTTTGTAGAAAAATATGTACTTATGTTAGCTAATAATGTAAATTTTCTTATTAATAGATGAATAAATATCTTCAAACATGATATAAGTTTATACAAATGTGATATATATATATATATATATATATATATATATATATATATATATATATATATATATATATATATATATATAGAAAAGGTGATTTATGAGTATTTAGTATTTGTACAAAGTTATTTTAGAACTTAACAAATTATGTTAAATAAACATTTAAAAATAAAAGTTTATTTAGCATGATCTGAACGAAACTTGTAGCAATCGTAATTATGAAGTTGTAAGTATAAAGAACGCAAAAATCGGACATTGAATGAGGAATATATGATTTTTTGAAGTGATATGGCCTTATTTAACTATGTATTTTATGCCATTATCCTAATATATTTGAATAAAAATACTATATTTTAAGATATATGGTAATTAATATACTTTGAGATGTTCAATTTATGATCAAATTGGAGGTAGGATGCAAAAGGAGTAGAAATGAGTTGAAAAAGACGCAAAAAATATGTTGGCAGCTTGACAGCTCTTTAGTGTTTTAGACATATCTCATGACTCTTAACTCCGATTGAAGAGATTCAAGATGTTCTGAAAACTAGACAAAATTTCGGACGACTTTCGTGTTTTTTTCAAAATTTTGATTCCTAGTTCCCATGTCGTGGCAAAGCTATTTCCACAACGTGGAAAATCAGAAAATTTCATATATGTGAAGATTCCATCTCCCACGACGTGGCAAGTCTTTTTCCATGCTATGATGTCATTGTAACCTATAAATAGAGTCGGAAATTTACCCTAATGATATATCTAAAAAATAATTCGTTCCCTACGAAAATAAACCCCAAAAGTGTCGTTTTAAGGGTTTAGAAGGTAGTAAGAGGGCTGTTAAGCTGATATGGAGCTGAGATTTGAAGTATTCGAGAGTTGATTCATGACAAGAATCATTCAGTTTGCTGTTTTGACCATGATTAGCATTCCATGTGATTTTATCAATGTTTTACTTTCTGATTTAGGTCTTCAATCCCCTATTGCTTTGTGTTAGACTAGATCAATCATTGAGATTATGGATTAATTTGTTATCCGGATTATTTATTCTAATTTCATTTATTAAGTTTTCTTGTTAAAGATCTGCATAAGTTAAAGTTTCAATCTTTTCTATTTATTTCTAAGTAGTATTAGGATTAGATGATTCATTCTAGCTTGATGTGCTTGAATCATATTGGATTTGTATGACTAGGATTTTGACCATAAACCTAGGGTTAAACAGAAAAGTTGGTAACTTTTATATGTGAGCTTATATGTGATGACCATTCATGTATATATTTGGTATTATGATCATTAATATCAGTTTATAATTTAAGTCCTGCATAATTTAAGCTAAACACTGATTTTCATGACTATTTATTCACTTGATAGCTGAGTTAATAGATTTGTTAAAATCAAAGGATTAGTAATCAGACCATGATGCTAGTCATATTAGGAATCGGTGAATAATAAATAAATATCCATTGCACTTAGTAGTTAACCAGTATTTTGAGATAAACTCCAGTCTAAACCAAAGTATCAGTATTGATTTGTTTCCATTCACTTTATCAAGTTAGTTTAGTTGTTGATGTAATTGAACTTTTATAACAAAACCCCCTTTTTATTGCTTTCATTTATTTGTAACATATAATCAAATATTCTAATGTTAATTTACTACCGTTCCCCTTGATCTCGACACTCTTTCTTATCAAAACTATATTATACTCGATCAAGTTCAATGTCTGTAAGTTGTGGTTTAGATGTGATAGACTAGGAATTATAAATTTAAAACTAGTGCATTAAAAATATATATCACGAAGTTTGCGTACGACAAGGTACAACAGTGTGTGTCATAAAATATGAAACAAAGATATGTTACTTAGAATGATCTTGTATGCTCAAGAGTCATATTAAAATGATATTGTTAATTAAGATATGATACAAATGGGTCACACTAACAACAACTTGATACAATTAATTATTTATTGGAATTTGATTGTAATAAATATTCAATAAACTCTTATAATTAATTGTAAATTATTTATTTCTTGTAATAATAATTTTTCATTAACAATTTACATAATATATCACATGGTATAATTTATTAAGTCATGTACATTATTTTGGACTTGAAAACCTTTTTTCTTATAGCCAAAAGCCAAAGTTTATATTTTATAAAAGAAGTTTACAAAATTTATAAATTTTTGTCTTCTTTTATATATCTTTAGAAGAAAGAATAAAAGAAGCATGACCTATTGATTTGTTTAATCAAAAGCATGGCTAGTTCTTAAAGGCATGGGTAACAAAATCCTTTTATGACATGAGATCTTGATTGGTTAAGGATTCGTGTGTATTGTTTTAGCTCTAAGAGAGTGCATGAAATGCTTTCATTTTTTTTATCTTTTCCTATGCCAAAATTGTGAGTATGCTTGTAATACTCATTCTCTCTTGTGTTTTTTTTACACTTAAAAGAACATTTGCATTTTTTTCTCTCTTTAAGCTCATACATTGACTATGAACTTAAAGCTTAAGAACTTAAGAGTTTAAAGACTAGCATCATCCTCAAGTTGGATTATTTTTGGTGTCTCAAAGGTTCATCAATTCTCCATCAACTTCCTAACCTTCATTTGAGGTTTCAAAGACTACAAAGGTTGTTGTGTTCTTCTTCTTTGGCTGTTTTTTTCTTTCCAAACTTTGCAAGAAGATCCTTGGAGGGTTGTAAACTTGTTTTATGTTGCTCAAAATATTAAAGTCTTCCGTTGCTAAAAAAATTGGTTTTGAAACTCATTTTGAAAAAAAAAACCAACAATTGGTATCAGATCCAACCTTGCAATTTTGGTTAGAGTTTATGATTTTTGAAAATCTTAGTTTTTAGAAAATATGGATAACTTGTTTTTGTAAGAAAATGAATTCATACATATTTTCTATGACTACATTATAATTGTTATTTTTATGACAAAAGTTTTCATACATATTTTGTCATTTAAAGTTGTCTTAGAAAAACAAAGGTTGTTTTATGTATATGTTTATATGTATGATGTATGTAAACTACCCAAGGACCCTTGTGTTGTGTTTGTTGATTTGTTAAAAAATGGTTGTAATATCTATTTATTCATATGGTATGTAATAATTAAATAGATTAGTTTTTTTGTTTATTTTTGTAAGAAATATATTAGTTTTTAGAAATAACTTATTTGTACAAAAATGTAACAAGAAATGAAGATGAAGCCATTTTTTGAAGACCACAAAGATAATTTTTGCAACTTTGAAGTATGTAAGGGAAAAGGCAACCTTTCTACAAATTGTTGTAAAATGTGTTGTTGTCAATTCCCTTGGAGCTGTTGGAGATAATGCAACATTTTCTGCAACCATTTTTGAAAAGTGTTGCATGTTGATGAATTATTTACCATTCAAGAATTTTTTTTAATTTTTGCAAGCAATAAATGTTTTCTCAAGTGGGAGCTTCAACAGTAACATTACTATAAGATTTTTTTGGTTTCTTTAAATGTCCATTTAGGAATGGACTTAGCTTTTTTTGTTGGCTCACAAAATTTTCATTAGATGGGTGGTTTATGCACATACGTTTATGCATGCTTGTTTTGTTTATTTTTTGTAATTATTATGTGTGGTTAATAAATTAGTTTTTCACATGCTAAAATAATTTTGAATGGAATAAACGTCACATGGAGTTTGGTTTTCAAATTTATAATGTGGACATAAGATGTCACAAGTGACTGTTTTAAAATAAAAAAAATGGTTTATAAAAACATTAATAATGACAAATTTTGAAATACTCAATTATAAGTTTTAAAATGACAAATTTTGAAATACTCAATTATAAGTTTTAAAATGGTGATTTCTGTAATTTATACGAACTCTAAATATATAAGTAAAAGGAAATTTTATTAAAGATATAAAAGGTCCTAAAGCGCTCAGACTCAAACTTAATACCGATTATTAAATTTATAATGGAACCGTGTTAAATTATATAAAAACTAATTTTTTATGTAGCCATTTAAAAGTGATTTTCTTTTGAAAATTGGTACCATGTCTTATTATATACATCTAATAACCATGATATCATATATTTTTAAAACTAAAATTATAAAACATAAAAAAAGACCCCTTACAAACCTCAAATCTATGCAATCCATTTTAAATAATACTTACACATCTCTTGTATGCACTAGTGGGATAAAGGTCACATAATCGGTTAGTGTTTTCTTTTGATGGTCGGAGTGTATTTGCGATTTCTATAACCAAGTTATAGGCTGATTACATAATTTTTTCAAATTGGATGATTTGATCGGAAATCTTTTATAACAAAGGTCACCTAAGAAAAAAAAGTTCATAGGCATAGATGGGATCAAATTTGTCTAATAAAATTTGTTGTTAGTGATCCCATAAATCTAGGAATTATATAGTAGAACATAATTGGTAATCGATATCTATCGGGTTGGATTCAAATGAATGGAATAATGGTCAGATGCACAGTCGATTCCCATCACCAATAAGCAAAAACAGAAGATGATAGATAGACTACCGATATATTGAAACTTCAAATTAGTGTGAGAAAACATGGTTAATTCAAATAGGGGCAGTAAGGAAGACGATGATACCACTTACAAGGGATAATTGGAAAGAGTGATATTTAAAGTAAAGGAGAAAGAGAGTACATTACACTTGTATAAAGCGTTAGAAAAAAAAATAAACCATCAGCAGAAAATATGAACCTTTTAGGGATAAAGAAAATAGATATCTGACTAACCTTTGTTGATTTCATCATGCAAGAAGAAAGTATAACGGTTCTTGTTCCCTTCAAAAGACAATTAACGGCGATGTCTAGGGTTTTTAGAGAAAAAAGAAGAAGCAAAGATGGCGAACTAAGCTCTTCCCGTTTAGTACGTTTCTACCATGAAGCAGATGAATCAAAAAGCTACTAAGATGTAGTGAGATACCCGAATCAAAGGAACATATGGTAGATATATGGAAGATAGGGTATTTAAATTTCCAATTTTGAATCCCTCCATTGACCATTGACGGTGTAAATAGCTGGAACAAAAATTATGAAATAGTTGTTGCTAGTCCTAATATGTAGGAACAAATTATGGAAGAACGAAATAGGCACAAATTATATCGATGGGTCTATAAGAAGACGCCAATTGTAAAAATAGAGATGTAGGAATAAGACAAGTGGCATGTTTAAGAGTCTTTTATTAAAAGAGAAGATTTAATTTTGGATGAAATTCTTGTAAAAGTCCACTAACATAATGCAGAAGAGGGTTTAACATAAAAGTATAGTCTTAGATTATAATACATGGGGGTTGGTTGCTTATAATCGTAATTGAAATACTTCATGATGTGATAAACGGTCATACAACACAAGGTAGATTGATACGATCATCTTGTCATTTCAAGTACGTTATCTTCCCATATATCACTACTACAAAAAAGAGCATTACTAACGGCCAAAATCGTCGGTAATTCGTCGCTAATTCGCTTTATCGACGGAATTGCAACAGACCAAATCTGTTGGTATGTTCTTGTCGCTAATTGTTTGTAACGGATTTCCGATGGCTACAATAAATTTTTAGCGATGGATTTTTCCGTCGGTAATTAGTAACTAATCACCGACTGAAATATTTTTGCAGTGGATTACCGACGGCATGTGTTTGCAATGAATTACCAGCATAATAACTCACTAACGGATTATCGACGGAATCCCAGAATAACTCACCAACGGATTACCGACAGATTTTATGTGACAGATTAGCGACGGATTTTGGCATTATTAAAAAAATTATAAATTAATGAAAAAATTAAAAATAACTACATATTGAACACAGAAAAATATTAAAACATACATCAAATCTATATTTTAAAACCTATCAAATATAAAAGTAAAAAAGTTTCAATATTCGATATACATTAAATCCATAAATTTCAAATACATACAAAACGAGACTAAATAATTAATTAACTAATTCGTACGTTTGTATTTTAATAATAGAAACTAAAATTATAAAAATTATTATACACTGGTTTTAAAACTGCTAATAGTTTGAGTGAGGGACTCAATAGAAGCTTGTTAAGAGAACTCCTTCCATTGCTCATTGCTTATTGAGCCTTCTTAAAACAACAATGCCTCAATAGAAAGCACATTTTTATTGATTGAAAGTGTCTGGTTTCATTCTTTTGACATAACCATTTTCTCTAATAGATTAAAATGTCTTTTGCACTATGAAACAAATCAGAAATTAACCGAATGTTTAGAGTTTTGAAGTACCAATAATATTTCTTCATTTGGGATAACATCTAAATCAAGTATGTCATTATCAACATCTTCAAAAGTGGAACGACGTGGAGTTGAGAATTTATTATTTATAGCATTTGCTTCTTGTTCGGTTCCCAAAATAGAAAAAAAAAAACAAATTACTGAAAAAGTCCCTGTGGTTTGCAAAAATTTCATGTTTGGTCCCTAACATTTCTTTTGCACTCGGATCCTCCTTATAGTTCATTTTATTTGCATTTTCCATCCCTACTTGATGTAAAAAGACTAAAAGACGAAATCCAAGGTGAAATCAAGATGAACACAAATCCAACGTGCTAAAGGGTTGCTTCGGTCAGAGACAATAGAAGGATGGGAAGGGGATTCATGTATGGTGTTTCTAGAACAAAGGGCATCAATGTATATGGCGTTTCTGGAACAGAGAAAGCATTGGATACCGGTGGTCTAATGGTCTGCGGAGTACATGTATGACCTTTCTGGAACAGAGAATGAAAAGGGTCAAAAGGAGGAGATCACCACTTGTGTTTTCTCACCGGTGGCAGTTGATGATTCTTTGGAGCACATAGTCGTAAACCGGACGTGAAGTGGTGGCATATATGGATGTCACCAGGGAGGGAGATGATGTCGGTGGCGGTATAGAATGGTAGCCAGAGTGTGTCGATGATGGTGTAGATGGGTTCGCCGGAGATGATATTGGTAGCTATAAGAGGTCGCTTGTAGATTCTTAGAAAAGAGGTTGAGACGGTGTATGCAAGTGGAGTTGTACTAGATACCAAAAATTGATGAATTAGTTAATTTACTTTTTTTTAATTATAAATAACAAACAAAAAAACTGAAAAAAAACATATAAAGGGAAGAAAAGTCAACATACAATATCAAAACCTTTGCATTTCAGATAGGTTTCCAGAACTATATTTGTTCCAATCTTACAAAAGAATGCAAGAACGTCAGGTCTACCCACAATTCTTGAAGAATCTTAAACTCCAAGAATGAAAGAAGATTTAAAGCCTTTAAAAATGAATGAGAAACTTGAACATAGAGATTTAATGGTGGAAATTCACAAGTTCTACAAAATCTACAATGAAAAAAATACGAAATTAGATGTCTTAAATTACCAAACATTACAAGCAATAAGTAAGTTCTCTAATCATTTTCAATAATTTTCAAAAATTGAGATTCAACACATGTGGGGTTTACATAAGAAACTAAACACATACGACCACAAATGATAACCCATATTTAATCAATTATCGAATAATTACATTAGATACTAATGTGTACATAAACATTATATTTACAATTTTAAACTAAAAATAATTTTGCATTATTTATTAGTATAAGTTATTTGTAAATCAAAAAATATACATACTATTTAGTTGCATATAATCTTTATGTAGAGCCTATTCATAATAGATTAAACCATATCAATTATAATGTAATAATTTTGTTAATTGCATTGTATTAGCCTCTTATTTGTTTTAAAAATCATAACTTCTCAATTAACCATATGCTTAAAAAGAATGTAAACTATTTATTTTACCATAATATATATATATATATATATATATATATAACCATATTAAACTACATACTTATTTCATTGCGCAACGCACAGGCATTCGCCTAGTGTATGCATAAATCGATACTACATTGCTACTCATACAATCCCAAAAATGAATGTGAATAGTAGCATGCCTAGTAATAAACATGTGTTCTCTTGAAAGACCAAACCCATTTATAAATCTTTATCTCTCGCATCGATACCATACACTACTAGAAAAGTGAGTATTAGCGACGGAAAAAATCCATCGGACACTACAACAGAATACCAACAGATTTTCGAAGGACTGGAGAGTTAGGATATTAGTGACAGTACTGCGACAACTTGGCGAAGGAATAAACTTTGTCGGTAATCGACGAAAATCAACAACTTTGTAATTTTGTCAGTAAAATTAACATTAGTATGTTATTATTTAAAATCGTGAGGGCATTTTGGTAAATCAATAAATCAAAGGCATGGGCTACACATCTACTTAACCCAAGCTAATTCAAAGTAGGGCTCCCATTCTTTCTTTGAACGACAATCTCACAACACCACCATTGAAGAACGACATAACCCTAGCCATCGTCGCCGTAGTTTGTGTTTCACCTCCGACATCAATCAATCTTCCCTAACATCTAGGTTTTTGGTATTGTACCATTCACCACTCTCTTTTCTAATATTCTACATGTCACCATCTAATTTCTTATGTAAATTTCAAACACCACAGTTAATAGAAAGCTGTTTAAGTTTCGGTGCATCTATGTTTACATCTGTATGTATTACCTTATGTATATAATCATGTTCTCATCTATCCATTTCCATGACTATCAGATGCTCGATAACATTCCCTAATAAAGGAAAATGGGTCAATATGAGCTTCTATGTGTATACAAACATGTTTTGGTGCATCCTTTGGAGAACTAGAGAAGTTAATTAATTTCTAAGTCATGGTACCTGATGTAATGATAGCTTACAAATTGAAATCTATATGTAATATGTTATTTTTTTACTTACCGTGAGAAAATTTAATATTCTTAATTTGTCTAAGGAAGAGATTGATTTTGTTCGAGAAATTTTATCTCCTACATGGGAGTTAAAGCTTGAATTCAGATTTACTAAAAGTAGTACAATACTTGATCCTTATAAAAACATAATCAAGTTTGAAGAATTATTCATTGACGTCAGTTTTCTTGTTGATACTTGATATTAGGATGCCTTCTTTGATTATCTTGAAGGAAATGATTGTTCTGATGTTGAAGTGTATGCAATTGTAGAAGGTTCAGTTGTTTACCTAAAATACCCTTGATGAGAGTTGAAGGCCCAGTGGCTGTGAGTCAATTAGTCAAATGAACTGTTTTACATGTACCCCATCAGATAGTTTTTGAAAGAATGTTAATTGAAATGCATTTATATTTTGTTTCTTATAGGTGGTTCAGTTGTTGGAAAATCCATATGTGAATCTTATAAGTTATGCGTCATTAGTCACCACAAATGCTAAAATCCAAACTTCTTCTTGAATTAGGATATAGTATGTATTGTTCAACCTTCTAATATTACAATTTTAGTAAATAATTATTATTCTGCCCTAAGTTCCACTTTTTTGGTAGGTTGATTTAGTTCCAAACTTTGACAAGTTGATTTTGTTCAACCTTCTAATTTTTTGTCCTTTTTCCAAGACTTTGGAAGGCATAAGTGATATATGTGATGGGAGTGATCAATCAGGAACACGGATAGTCATTGAGGTAGTTATATGAAATTCTTTTGTAAAGTAGTTTATGAAATTTTACAAACTTAAAATTTTTTCATTCAAACTTTTCAACTTAAGAGGGGTCTGATCCAACAATTATTATGAATAATCTCTATCGCTCCATTGCTCTACAGTCAAGTTTTAGCTGCAACATGGTTGGGTGAGTCGTTATTAGTTGGGTCAATTTTGTCCTAATTATGTCTTCAAATTTAAACAGGGTTTGACTAAATTTTAACTCTTCATATTTTACTCATCTGGTAGTATTCTTAATGGACAACCTAAACAAATGGGTTTAATATAATTGCTTAAGGCAACTTATGAACACACATGCTCTCTTACTATACTTATATATGACCTATAGTCACTATTTGTATTTATGTATGAACTACATGTTAGGTTTTGAATGGCTACAAAAAACAAACTTTTTGTGACAACCCAAAGTTTATTCCGTTACATTACCCCGTTATCATTAACGGAATATTCCATTTTATAAAAGTTCCGTTAATTGGAGGTCGCCAAATAAATAAATGTTTTATTTATTTATATTATATGTCGTTAACGTCGTGATAAAAGAAATAAAGACACTTACTTTACATTTCCATATTAATTTGAAAAAAGTTAAATTTTATTACGACCACTAAATCGGGTGCGACCAAAAGCCCCGTGTAACGGCAGTATCGGGTAGATTCCCACTGAGCTCCAACTCCAACCCATATATAAGGGGGAATGGACTTCATTCCACCCCTTTTACACTCTCTCTCTATACTCTCTCTCATAAAGCTCGTTTTCAACTCAAAACCGCGAATTTCCGCCTCCAAAACGTAAGTCTCCTTACCCTAACCTATTCTAAACATCATGGCTTGTGATTATAGCTCAAAATTCGACCATATAAGCTGTCAAAGAGGAGTTTACGGCCTAAGAACCTCCTTAGGCCGTAAACCCCTAAAAAGAGGCCAAAATGACCCAAATTTGTCCCTAAAAGCTTGGAAACTAATTGGGGATTTAACCTAGGAGTGTTTGCACCTTAAAACAATCAATTTTGGGGCATAAAAGAGGGTTTACGGCCCAAGCACATGCTTAGGCCGTAAACACCCTCTAAACTTGTAAAATCAAGTTCCAAACACTCCCAAACCACCCTTAGGTTTAATACATAAATTAGGGACTTGCTATTTCGGCTTTGGAACATTTAAACACATAGATTTGAGGGGTGAAATGGATTTTACGGCCCAAGCACATGCTTAGGCCGTAAACACCTCCAAACCATGTCAAATGGTAGTTTTAATCCCCCCAAATGGACTTATACTTCATTATAAATTACTAGGGTTGAAATAAGGGCGTTAAACTTTAATAAAACTAAGGGAGTAGGAGTTCACGGCCGTGAACTCCCATGGAGGTGGTTCATGGGCCGTAAACTCCCATTAGGTGTCCAAATGGTGCCCAAACTCCTTCATTTGACTTGGGAAAATACATAGGATTTATTCTCTATCACTTAAGCCCTTAAAACACCCAAGGAATGTGTCAACAGAAGCTTACGGCCGTAAACTCCCTTGGTTGGGGCCGTAAACTC
The DNA here is from genome assembly GCF_051521515.1 of Lactuca serriola. NCBI lineage: Eukaryota > Viridiplantae > Streptophyta > Magnoliopsida > Asterales > Asteraceae > Lactuca > Lactuca serriola. The sequence continues at coordinate 335,811,674 of NC_136412.1, forward strand.
CCATTTGGTCCCTTTAAATGACTTAAACCCACTCATACAATTTAGATTTGGACCTAGAAAAATTCCACGATCGAGATAAAGCCTTTAAACATCCTTGAACCCCTCACCATGAGTTTACGACCATAAACTCATGGGGAGTTTTCCCAGGGCCGTAAACACTATATGGAGAGTTTACTCTTGGAGAGTAAACTCCATTCCTAAGCCATTCACACCCTTAAATGTTACCCGGGACACCCCAAACACATAACCAAAGTGTTTTCCGCTCCTTAGAGTGCGTATACTTGTTAATTAGTATTAAATGTACTAACTGTATGTGAACATATGTTATCATATGTTAAATAGGTCACTAAGTGTGTCCAAGTCTTTACTTGGCACCGAGCACCCAACCGGCACCTTCGTCGGATCCACTTACACCAGGTGAGTTCATACCCCTGAATGAACCTTTTAAATGTTTTTACATGTTTTATAGGGGGGAATACAAGTTAAACATGCCAGTTATCATATCAATCACATGTGATTGATAACCCGCATGCACAAGGATTTACCACACCGTAAACTGTTTTACCGAGTAGGATACTATAAATGGTTTTTCTAAAATGTTTTCACTTGTTCAAAACTCTTACTTATACTGTTTTATCAAAGTTCATTTTAAACTGGTTTATGAAAAGTTTCCAAAAAATTTCTAAAGGTTTTCAAACTTATTTTACCAAATAACACCAAGTTGTGATTTTCTCAAGTATAAAGGTTTTTCTTCCATGTTTTGATACTCCCTCTTAGTTTAAACTCCTACTTGACAACGCTTTCACTTCGTGATGCGTTTATACTTGTTATTGCCTCTATTTCGCTTATACTTGTAGTCTCTTATGCCTATTAGACGCTCTTACTTCACTTGTTGTCGCTTCTACTTCGTGATACACTTATATTTGGTAACGCTTATACTTCACGATTCGGTTATTCCACACTGGACGTTTATACATCACGATTCGGTTATTCCACACGATTCGGTTATACATCATGATTTGGTTATACTTCACGATATGTCTCCACTTGTTACACACTCAAACGTAGTTGGATGTATGCCTATGCTTGTATAGATGCATATAAATAATGGTTGAAGGACTTAGGAAGGTTTGTCCGCCCTATTTCCTTTTCTTCGTTGAGATGTGGTCTGGTGGGATCGGATGTCCGTCCGAAGGTCGTTTGATTCATTAGTTATATATTATGTATACAAGCATAGACATATAGGTTTGCACTAGTCAGTTTAGTTACGTCTCTACCTCTAGTTCAACACTTATATTGGAAACCCACTACCCACTATTTGGGATGTATCTTCAGGACACGGCCTTCTCCGTCGTCTAGTTGGTAACCAAAGTCTCCTGTAGGGAGAGCGGACATTGTGTGTATAGATCTATACGGGATTGACACCCCCGCACCCTGACTGCTAGCTATAGTCCACGGCCTACCAAGCCAAGGGGTGACAAATGTCATATTTTATAGACGCTTGCAGGGCGTCAGGTACTCTAGTGTCGGTTAGTGTGGTTACGAGTATCCCAGGTTACCTTATAATTCATGGCCTTAAGGTAACGGTATTTTAATGGTATTTCACCTGCAATTTACACTGTATGCTGGAAACCCACTCCCAGAGTCACACTGTTCTTAGACCTTGCTAGCTGTATCTTTCATTTGATACTGTCTGGGGTCTGTATTCACTGTTTTTAGACCTTGCTAGCTGTATCTTTCATTTGATATTGTCTGGGGTCTGTATTCTCTGTTTTTAGACCTTACTAGCTGTATCGTTCATTTGATATTGTCTGGGGTCTGTATTCTCTGTTTTTAGACCTTGCTAGCTGTACCTTTCATTTGGTACCGTATGGGGTCTGTGTCTTCCTTTGTTAGACTGAGCCAGGCGTGTCGTTTGTTCGATACTCTCTCCTGGAGTCTATGATTCCTTTGCCTTAGTCAGCAGTCTTCACTGCTGAGGCATATGTTATTTCCCTGATCTCTCTTGCTTTCTTTAATAATCAAATTCTGTATTTTGATAATGATAGCGATTAAGGGAAAACTACTTTTTACCACATAACTCCGTCCACTCTTGGTAGAAGACTACTTTTATTAAAGAAAATATAGGATTTTCTTGAAAAGACACTAATGTATTGGATACTTTAAAAACTACCACTTTTATTAAAGTTATTTGGATAAAATGACACTAAATGCTTATGAACTCACCAGCATTTGTAAAAATGCTGATACTCGCTTTTCAAATAACTTGTATTCTCAGGTCAGCTTTAGACAGGTACATTCCAGGAGCTTCTATTGAAGACGGTTTTGTGCCAAGTTGTACTTATATTATTACTTGTATTACTTTGATGTATTGTAATGTAAACCATGTAAAACTATTACTATTAATGCAATGGTTGTTGTACTTTGATTTACTATACTACATATGTTGTGATACTTGACATGATGTCATCCACCCCAGAACGTTTCCGCCGTTCTGGTTTTGGGGTGTGACAGATTGGTATCAGAGCATTGTTTATAGTGAGCTAAGTATATCAATTCATAAAAGATATACAGCCTATAAATACATAGGGATAAAACACTCTGACCAAGAATTATACTTTAAAATATAACCATATTTTACCAAAGTATAAGAACATCCAGAATCTAACCACTCGAACACAAGTATCACAAGAAGAACAATAATAAAAGTCTTCGGATGTTGAGCATTACCGTCAAACCTGGGCAGTTATGTAATTGTAAGCTGGAATAAATGTAACCTGATCAACTACATTTATTCGAGATGCGATGAACATGTGCTTGGGAGTGATAGTGGTGTGCAACAGGTCTGAAACTTACCAACTAGGAATGTTAGAGCCAAACATAAAGTTAAAATACTATAGGAGTATTTTAGAACACTAAAAGACTCACGCTAATCCCAGAATCATGTTCAGAAGATAAGAAACAAACAAGAAATTAAAATACCATAGGGGTATTTTAGGATACATAGATAACCCTGTGTGAAGAACTAAAAAGATCCTTATTGATATACCTACAACTACAGAGGGTATACTCCCAAGGTTATATATAATAAGGATCCCACAGGCTAAGAATGTGTGGTTTCGCTCTACTTCCTTTTCCTCGTTGGGATGTGGATATAGAGTAGTATCGCATATTCGAAGGCCTATCGGATCTAAGCTATATATGATTTGTATACCCTGTGTAATCGTAGCAGGACTCGATATGGATCATCCAGTGAAATGTTAATAATCTCTTAGGATTCTTTAGACATTTCCATTCTCGCACGAACCTTGTAGAAAACCCTATCCACTTTAGTGCTTGACAGAAGAGTTGATGCAGACCTAGAAGAGGTTCATCGAGAAGATTTCCGGTTCGGAAATAAATGAACTGGGTTGAGACTATTGAATTCACCAAGTGCCTATATCTTTTTAGGGACATCGGTGAGAAATTTGCCTAAACTTCCGAAATTTCCAGTCATCCATCATGAAGTGATGACACCCGGAGTCGGATTCGGGAGTAAGGTGGAGTAGAAATTCAATGTGTCTTCATGAGAAAAGAACCCTAGGTAACTACCCGAAGGAAACCAACGCCGATTCCAGTCAAAGATACGAGGCAGACAGAGGGAGCCAGTACATGGAACCCAAGAAGTGTCTTCTCCTCGTGTTCGTCACGCTAATACACCCTTAAAATAATACAATTTAGTGAGTTAGTGGTTACACTACTCACGCTATGTGTTAGGTAAAATCGTCGTTTCCCGTTGCCAGTAACACGATTAGAGCGGATCCCCGCTCCTCTATTGAGAATATTTAGCCACAAGCCTTCATAAGCCTCTTTTTCCGCGGTTTTGTTCCGAACTGTTCTCAAATCTCTCCAGGCCAGAGAGTGAAACCTTTCCCAGTATAAAGGTAACGTAGTAGGAATGACTCGCATCTTATGGCCTTTTTCCGATACTCATACACCTACCTTGATTTCCAGGACTACATCATAGGGATGTAGGTCGACACTCAGACAACCAGTACCCGAGGCACGGGAAAAAATTTATGCCTAATACAGTCGGGACAGATATGTCCAGGGTTAGCCATTGTCTCCCATTATCTTGTGTTCCTTTCCATGTAGGAAAAACCATGCCTCCGAAGAAGCGTAACCAGTCCACAAGCAAGAAACCTCCTCTCTTATTCGATGAAGCTACGTTCCAAGCTGCAGTCTCGGCAGCCGTAGCAGCTGTCATGGCTCGCCTGAATGCTAACAACACCAATGTTAGCAAGGGCCCTAGCAATGGATAGCGGCAACCAACCCCTGCATACCCAGCCACCCAAGAACCTCAATCGAATCCACTAAAGAGAAAACTCAAGATCGAGGAGAGAGGTACCTCGGCTCAAGGACCTTCCAAAGGGCAACGAGTTGAGGCAGCCAATACCCCTGTCAATCCTTCCCTCCTGACTTCAAGAAGACCATACCTAGGAAACCTCCCCCGCTGTGGCAAGTGTAGCTACCATCATCATGGTATATGTCGGGAACTCTTATGTGCTAGGTGCAACATGAAGGGGCATACTGCCCGTGTATGCAGAACTCCAATGGAGCATATTGCATCAATCACCAATGTGATGATCAATCCAGTTTGCCGTCTATGTGGTGAGATGGGACACTTCAAAAGAGATTGCCCAACTGAAGGAAACAACAAGGACATAGGACGAGCCTAACTCTACTGCTTAGGGAGAAGCATCAAGGAACCTGGTAGATTTTTGGTACGTCTCTCAATCTCAGATAACTAACGCAAAATATTAAAAGTCTAATTCAAATGTAAATACTTCCCCATTAAGGCGAAAGTCGCAGCATTGTTATAAAATTTAAAAAATTCGTCAGGTAAAACTATAATGGCTAAACATATACGTTACGGCCATGTATAGTTAAGATGGATAGGCCTAGAGTGAGTGAATGCCACCTCGTTTCCTGTTCCTCGTTTGGTTGTGGATTTAGGGCGGAGTCGCTCAGTCAACAGTCCTCCCCCACCTTAACTATACATGACTAGTATATGTTAGGCGATTATAGAAATGTCTCGTGAGAATCCATTCATGAAAAAGGTACTCTATTCAGGAACACTTAGGACTCTCTATAGTTCCGCGTCGACTCTATCGGACCAAGTATCCGCGACAGTGATACACAGGACGAAACCTGAGATGCCTAGAACTTGTGTGCCTGTTCGGCGCATGACTCTATCGATCCTCATTTTATATCATGTCGAAGTATGCTAACTTCGACGACTCTATCGATCATGGTTTGACGTAGTGCAACCATGTGTACATCCCTAGTGCCGTGTAAAAAGAACTTTCTCCGTAGCCATGTAAGCAAATAAAGGTTCTTCCGAACCTAAACATAATACTAATAATCAAACCTAATGTGATCCGTCAGTCGTCCCTCTTATCTCAAACCTTCCGAAGTACCCAAGAGAAGGGTACCGTGCGCTGTTGACCGACCTCTCTTAGTCATATGGAAACCGAAGCGAAAGACACTGCAGGCATTCCAGAAGACGATAACCATCTGAAGCATACTTCATAGGTTCCCAAGAAAGACCCTTCGCACCTCGCACATCAGGTTCGTGAACCCAGAGGACAGAACTCATGAGACTGACCACTATAACTAGGTATATGCATAAAGGTGGTATATAGTTGAGATCAAAAAGATTTAACATGTGTGCTTCCTCCCTAATACCTGTTCCTCGTTGGGTTGTGGGTCTGGGGTGGAGTCTCACAACTGAACATCCTGCCGACCTCAATTATATACGACTCGCATACACCAAGTATTAGTAGTTAAGCCAAGTATGAGCTCTACCACGAACCTCATAGTAAAGCCATTCATCCTATTCCATAAAATAGGAGTTGGAGTCAAGAGAACCACTGCGGGTTGAGCTACTATAATGACCATAAATCCAAAATTTGTTGTCATACCGGTTAAGCCCACATAGTAGCTAACACCCTCAGTTAGTAAAGGGATTAAATTTCCGAGTAATGGAACCCTATACTCACTAGATTTGACCTAGACCGGGAAACACTCAGGAACTTCGGAAAAGTAGTTGCAGAAGATGTTCGCACTACTCAGGCACTTTGTCCACCCTGTTACAGACAAGTAGTGCCTATAAACCTCCACCCTCTCGCATGGAGGAAGTCATCGTCACCTTGTAGACGATAGACTACATTCTCCGAAGTAAACACTAGAATACCGAGAACCACAGGATTACCTCCGCAACCAAGAATACTCGATCAAAGTGCGAAAGTAGTTGCGTTAAGCCTCATGACCTAGATCCCGAAGAGATTATAGACTTGACACCAGCCTTGGTGTTAGTCGAGGGGTTATGCAGGAGCATGCGCTTTCCGCACTAGAGTAAACCAAAGTCTTAGAGATTCATTGGACTATCAGGTGTTCCATAATACTATCTCATGCAGAGATAGTAGAATCACCCCCAGAGATAGCCCAACACTCATCGAGTGAAACCCTATCTCCCTGACCCTGAGGGTTCCGTTATAAATACCTCAAGCAACAGAAGTGTAGGTTCATTATGCATGAGCTTGAGATAGACACTCTACAGCAAACAGATAACCGTAGACACGCAACCCATTCGATGATCTAGAAAGCCTCTAACAACCAATTAACAGGAAACGCGAAACCAAAGACAACCCGAGCTTAATAAGAACCAACCTGAAGGACTACACTACCATAGAAGTACACTATGTTCTAAGTACTGAAAAGCTCTACCCTTCCGATAGCTTAGGACCATCTGACAATCCTCGCGGAGATTTGGTCCAACCCTCGTCAGACCACTACTACTTTCGGATATTCCACAAGCTTCACACCCGATCAATCCACTCCTTAGACTTGATCAGTGTTGCCCGACGTCACTCTTCGTATCCCACTTGTCTTGATAGAAACCATTGTGAACCCTAACCTCGTAGATATACCAGTCCAAACCCGCTAACTACACGAGACGGAAATCCGCATCCCGTAGGTGAAGGTTTGTTGGAATGACAAACACAGACCAGAGTTCACTTGGGAATGTGAGGACAAACAAAATAGGAAGTACCCTCCTGCCTCTACTCAGTCATTCATACCTACTACCTTGCCTAGACCTGAATTTCGGGACGAAATTCCCTCTAACGGGGGGATGATGTGACAACCCAAAGTTTATTCCTTTACATTACCCCGTTACCGTTAACGGAATATTCCATTTTATAAAAGTTCCGTTAATCGGAGATCGCCAAATAAATAAATGTTTTATTTATTTATATTATATGTCGTTAACGTCGTGATAAAAGAAATAAAGACACTTACTTTACATTTCCATATTAATTTGAAACAAGTTAAATTTTATTACGACCACTAAATCGGGTGCGACCAAAAGCCCCGTGTAACGGCAGTATCGGGTAGATTCCCACTGAGCTCCAACTCCAACCCATATATAAGGAGGAATGGACTTCATTCCACCCCTTTTACTCTCTCTCTCTCTCTCTCTCTATACTCTCTCTCATAAAGCTCGTTTTCGACTCAAAACCGCGAATTTCCGCCTCCAAAACGTAAGTCTCCTTACCCTAACCTATTCTAAACATCACGGCTTGTGATTATAGCTCAAAATTCGACCATATAAGCTGTCAAAGAGGATTTTACGGCCTAAGAACCTCCTTAGGCCATAAACCCCTAAAAAGAGGCCAAAATGACCCAAATTTGTCCCTAAAAGCTTGGAAACTAATTGGGGATTTAGCCTAGGAGTGTTTGCACCTTAAAACAATCAATTTTGGGGCATAAAAGAGGGTTTACGGCCCAATCATATGCTTAGGCCGTAAACACCCTCTAAACTTGTAAAATCAAGTTCCAAACACTCCCAAACCACCCTTAGGCTTAATAACTAAATTAGGGACTTGCTATTTCGGGTTTGGAACATTTAAACACATAGATTTGAGGTGTGAAATGGATTTTAGGCCCAAGCACATGCTTAGGCCGTAAACACCTCCAAACCATGTCAAATGGTAGTTTTAATCCCCCCAAATGGCCTTATACTTCATTATAAATTACTAGGGTTGAAATAAGGGCCTTAAACTTTAATAAAACTAAGGGAGTAGGAGTTCACGGTCGTGAACTCCCATGGAGGTGGTTCATGGGCCGTAAACTCCCATTAGGTGTCCAAATGGTGCCCAAACTCCTTCATTTGACTTGGGAAAATACATAGGATTTATTCTCTATCACTTAAGCCCTTAAAACACCCAAGGAATGTGTCAATAGGAGCTTATAGTCGTAAACTCCCTTGGTTGGGGCCGTAAACTCCCATTTGGTCCCTTTAAATGACTTAAACCCACTCATACAATTTAGATTTGGACCTAGAAAAATTCCACGATCGAGATAAAGCCTTTAAACATCATAGAACCCCTCACCATGAGTTTACGACCGTAAACTCATGGGGAGTTGTCCCAGGGCCGTAAACACTATATGGAGAGTTTACTCTTGGAGAGTAAACTCCATTCCTAAGCCATTCACACCCTTAAATGTTACCCGAGACACCCCAAACACTTAACCAAAGTGTTTTCCGCTCCTTAGAGTGCGTATACTTGTTAATTAGTATTAAATGTACTAATTGTATGTGAACATATCTTAAATAGGTCACTAAGTGTGTCCAAGTCTTTACTTGGCACCGAGCACCCAACCGGCACCTTCGTCGGATCCACTTACACCAGGTAAGTTCATACCCCTGAATGAACCTTTTAAATGTTTTTACATGTTTTATAGGGATACAAGTTAAACATGCCAGTTATCATATCAATCACATGTGATTGATAACCCGCATGCACAAGGATTTACCACACTGTAAACTGTTTTACCGAGTAGGATACTATAAATGGTTTTTCTAAAATGTTTTCACTTGTTCAAAACTCTTACTTATACTGTTTTATCAAAGTTCATTTTAAACTGGTTTATGAAAAATTTCCAAAGAATTTCTAAAGGTTTTCAAACTTATTTTACCAAATAACACCAAGTTGTGATTTTCTCAAGTATAAAGGTTTTTCTTCCATGTTTTGATACTCCCTCTTAGTTTAAACTCCTACTTGACAACGCTTTCACTTCGTGATGCGTTTATACTTGTTATTGCCTCTATTTCGCTTATACTTGTAGTCTCTTATGCCTATTAGACGCTCTTACTTCACTTGTTGTCGCTTCTACTTCGTGATACACTTATATTTGGTAACGCTTATACTTCACGATTCGGTTATTCCACACTGGACGTTTATACATCACGATTCGGTTATTCCACACGATTCGGTTATACATCACGATTTGGTTATACTTCACGATATGTCTCCACTTGTTACACACTCAAACGTAGTTGGATGTATGCCTATGCTTGTATAGATGCATATAAATAATGGTTGAAGGACTTAGGAAGGTTTGTCCGCCCTATTTCCTTTTCTTCGTTGAGATGTGGTCTGGTGGGATCGGATGTCCGTCCAAAGGTCGTTTGATTCATTAGTTATATATTATGTATACAAGCATAGACATATAGGTTTGCACTAGTTAGTTCAGTTATAAGTCTCTACCTCTAGTTCAACACTTATATTGGAAACCCACTACCCACTATTTGGGATGCATCTTCGGGACATGGCCTTCTCCGTCGTCTAGTTGGTAACCAAAGTCTCCTGTAGGGAGAGCGGACATTGTGTGTATAGATCTATACGGGATTGACACCCCCGCACCCTGACTGCTAGCTATAGTCCACGGCCTACCAAGCCAAGGGGTGACAAATGTCATATTTTATAGACGCTTGCAGGGCGTCAGGTACTCTAGTGTCGGTTAGTATGGTTACGAGTATCCCAGGTTACCTTATAATTCATGGCCTTAAGGTAACGGTATTTTAATGGTATTTCACCTGCAATTTACACTGTATGCTGGAAACCCACTCCCAGAGTCACACTGTTCTTAGACCTTGCTAGCTGTATCTTTCATTTGATACTGTCTGGGGTCTGTATTCACTGTTTTTAGACCTTGCTAGCTGTATCTTTCATTTGATATTGTCTGGGGTCTGTATTCTCTGTTTTTAGACCTTACTAGCTGTATCGTTCATTTGATATTGTCTGGGGTCTGTATTCTCTGTTTTTAGACCTTGCTAGCTGTACCTTTCATTTGGTACCGTATGGGGTCTGTGTCTTCCTTTGTTAGACTGAGCCAGGCGTGTCGTTTGTTCGATACTCTCTCCCGGAGTCTATGATTCCTTTGCCTTAGTCAGCAGTCTTCACTGCTGAGGCATATGTTATTTCCCTGATCTCTCTTGCTTTCTTTAATAATCAAATTCTGTATTTTGATAATGATAGCGATTAAGGGAAAACTACTTTTTACCACATAACTCCGTCCACTCTTGGTAGAAGACTACTTTTATTAAAGAAAATATAGGATTTTCTTGAAAAGACACTAATGTATTGGATACTCTAAAAACTACCACTTTTATTAAAGTTATTTGGATAAAATGACACTAAATGCTTATGAACTCACCAGCATTTGTAAAAATGCTGATAGTTGCTTTTCAAATAACTTGTATTCTGAGGTCAGCTTTAGACAGGTACATTCCAGGAGCTTCTATTGAAGACGGTTTTGTGCCAAGCTGTACTTATATTATTACTTGTATTACTTTGATGTATTGTAATGTAAACCATGTAAAACTATTACTATTAATGCAATGGTTGTTGTACTTTGATTTACTATACTACATACGTTGTGATACTTGACATGACGTCATCCACCCCAGAACGTTTCCGTCGTTCCGGTTTTGGGGTGTGACACTTTTAAATATATTCCATTTACTTAATCTTTTATCCTACATGCTTTCTTTGATTTTAGATGCTCGGTGGTTGAAAGACGTGCAAGGTTTAAGCTTTTGCACAAGATAGATATAGACAGAAATAAATACATATTGTTGAGGTATGTATGTAATTATAACTTGTAAGTATATGTATATATGCATAAAATCTCTGCCCAACATTTGTTTACGTGAAGATTTTGGTCTTGAATTGGATCATACTATGAAATGAATGGCTAATGACTGTTAACATATTTTCTTTCTTGGGTAAATGAAGGGTATCTTAATTGGGCTCGATGATGTAATTGATGTGATCAAAAAAACTACAAGTAACTCAGTGGCATCAGCTGATCTTAGGAAAATTAAGGCTCACTGTTGTTTTATTATCTATACAGTGAAGTGACATGGTCAAAGTATTTACATGCTCTTTTGAGTTCATGTTGTGAAATTATGATTATGATTTATTTTGCAGAATTTCAATTATCTGAAAAACAAGCTGAAGCAATATCAAATATCAACTTATGAAGACTCACATTGCTTGAGGTCCTACACCTTTTTATTTGTAGCCATTTTTATTTTGAATATTATGTATTCTAGTTATCTTTTTAATCACATTAAGAAATGTCTTTTATTGTTTTGTAGAGAGGCAAGTACATTAATGAAGGAAAATCATTGACTGACAAAATTTCTAACTTGGAGGAACTTCTATCAAGCAAAAAGAAAATATGACAGGTGTATCATATACCTTTTTAATTTTATCTGTTATTTTTATTAATGTAAAGTTTGTTATATCTTTTTTCCTAGAAAAAGTTACTGAAATCATCCCTATGGTTTGCTCAAATTTCACGTTTGGTCTCTATCTTTTTTTTGCACTCAGACAATCCCTATAGTTTGTTTTGGTTGCGTTTTTCGTCCTTGGCCAACATGAAATGAGACTTTAACTTCGGTAGAAAATATTACCTTCACCGACCGATATTCGTAATCCGTTTAGAGTATTTGAAATTGTACAAACTAAAGGAGTGGAAGTTATGAAATGAATGATATAAAGGGATTTAATTGCCATGTAGCAGGAGCAAGCTAAAGGAGTGGAAGATATGAAATGAATGACATAAGAGATTTAGTTTCCATGCAGGAGCAAGTTTTATTTCATCATTCTTATCAAATTTTCATTTGCGAACATATTTATAAGTACGTAGGAGCAAAATCACTTGCTCCTTCATGTGGTGAAAGAAAAAATGCTTCCTTTCGAATATCCGCGCGTTGCGCAGAAACACCTATATAATTGAAGTCTTTACAAATATATGGTTTTTTTTAATATAACAATAACATTGTTGTTAAATTTTATATAATAATTCATATATACTAAATTGATATAATATATTGATTATTTTGAATTATATGATTATATATATATATATATATATATATATATATATATATATATATATATATTATAAAAGCATAATCTCAATCGCTTGAATGACTTCTATCTTCGAGTTACACATGAGTAAAATTAAATATAATATATGGTTTAATATTATTTATAATTGTTGTTGTTAATTAATTTTTTAAAATTTATTTTCTTAATGTTTTAATTTTAATCATTATAATTATTTAAAATATCAAACATTGTTTTTTTGATTTTAAAGGTAACAATATAATCATTTATATACAGTTATTTTTAACTATTGTTATTGTAATTTATTTTAAGCTGCTTATTTAAAAACTTTTAACGATTATAAAATTATATTTAGGCAATGTTTTAGTTAAATTGAGATTACAATTTTGTTTTTACATTTATCGCTACAGTTTATCACTTTCAACTATTTACAAAATATTCTTTGGTTTTTTAAGTGGAACTGAAATTTATATTTAAGTTGACATTGTAATGTTAAATTTAATTTAAAAATTTAAGTATTTTTTCCAAACTGTTAAAAAGTTGTAGCTTTAAACTGATAATGGTTTACATACAACAACATATTAAATCTAATAAATTAAGTATAATATGTTAAAAGTTAAAGACATTACTTTATAAGTTGAAGTAAAAATATTAGTTTAAAATTGAAATTTAGTATATTTGTGATTACACTTTAGGTTTGATATTTATTTAACCTTATTAACCAACTTATAATCATTATTAGAAAGATACTTCAATTAACCACTTTTAACTATTTACAAAATATTTTTTGGGTTGTTTAAGTTAAACTAAAATTTATATTTAAATTGACCCTAAGAGGACAATGTTTTGCCCGGAGTTTCCTGGAACTGAAGCAAGGTTCAGAGTCGGTGACGGAGATCACCTGGATGTTCACTAAAAGGGCGATGTTTTGCCCGGAGTTTGCTTCGGAGTAGGCTCAGATGTCTCGATATCTGAGTATGGTCAAGAGGGACATCAGGAAGTTTGTATCCACACAGAGGTGTAGTACCTTGTTGGAGTTGCAGGAAGCCGCTAGGCGGCGCGAGTTAGAGATTGATCTCCAATTGAGAGAGTAGAGGCAGGCCCCAGTGCAGTCACAGCCTACACTGAAGCGGATGAGGCCCACTGATTATCGACAGGAAGGTCAAAGGAGTCGCACTTGCGGGAAGTGCAGCAAGGTGCACGAGGGTAGTTGTCGTTCTTCTTCGGGGTGCCACAAGTGTGGCAAGGAGGGCCACATAGCCAGGGATTGTAGGCAATCGAATCCAACAGCAGGGGTCCGATTTGTTATCATTGTGATCAGGTGGGCCATATGAAGGCCAAGTGTTCTCTACTGGCTGTGAGGTCAGTGCAAGCCCCAGCGCCAACCACTTTGAGACTTACTGACGGGAGTCAGGGTCGGGCAGAGCCTCCGAAGGCTCCAGGGTGTGCTTATCAGCTTGTTTCTGAGGAGATCAGATCTGAGCCAGAGGTGTCAGTCGGTATGTTTTTCTGCTTTATCTTGTTTATTTTATGATTATGAGATGTTGTTTCTTGCATGAGATATTGAAGTGTTGTATGTGTTAGAGAAGAGTGAGTATTGAGGGTTTTTAGAGGTTATCATCCAGTGTGGAATTTGTGAAAGAGGAAGGTTATGGTTCGAGAATTCGGGAACTTTCAGCAAGAACTTAGGTTCCTTGAAGTTCGGTGTATTAGGGGGTTCGATTAAGCAGCATATTAGCTTCGCCGCCAGTAGATGGTGGTTAGTGCCCTAAGTGGGGGAGAATTGGAATTTCTCGGATGAGCTGTTGGTTGTAGAAGGTTGCCTAGCGCAGTTTGAATGTCGGTTATTGGGGTGGTATGATGAGGCGGTTCAGTTATAATAAGGGCTTGCATGTGTCGTGGATCTTCGAACCAGTAGTGAGAATGGTGTTACGAGATAGCGGTGAGCACCTCTAAGGGGTGATGTATAGCAACGATTTATCGTTGTGGCAATGTTGGATGATGTGTGGGCATGTTTTCAGTCTCCTTGGAAGATGAGGGGGATAGTGGCTCCAGATTGGGGGTCTGGACAGAGAAAAGTGGGATATCAGGTTAATAGACCCGGGAGCAGTCCGGACCGGTGATGAGGACTGTGTAAGATATTGCAGTCGGAGGTCAAGGACCTAGAGATCATGATAGGGAGGTATGAGTGGGTTACACTCATACGTGGCGAACCAAAGGATTCGAGGGTGACGCAAGGATAAGGTCCTTGGTTCCAAGTATGGTTATAGGTTGAGTTATGTATGTGGAGGTATTCCAATCTGGGGTATTCCATCATGAGGATGACTGGACCCTATGATTGATTGGACCTGATGTGTTTGGTATTCCAACCTGAGGGTTGATTGGGCCAAACATTTGTAGGGATACGAGGGTATTCCATTCCAAGGATGAGCAGACCCGTCGTAGGCATGCCTGGTATTCCAGCCCAAGGCTGATTGGGCCAGGGTGTGAGTGTTGGTTTGGTAAGAGCATTGTTGTATGTACGTTTGAGTATGAGTAAAAGAGAGCTAGTGTGGCCAACAACAGAGTATGACTCGTAGTTCTATTTTCAGGTTCCCATGGTTGAGTAGTCCCTTTTTATAGCAATGGGAAGAGGTCAGGTGATGGTTAGTTGGACGGCCTGTCTGGAAGGCGGATCCAATCTGACATTCCAAGTTCAGGGCTTTCCGGAGAGGTAGGTCTTGAGACGGCATTAGAAGGAGTAGGTATCTCTTTGAGATGGAGTTCCATTTGGGTTAGCCTCCCTTGGTGGTCGTCACGCTTTAGGGGCGTGAAGGTGTCTTTCGGGATTTTGGGTAGCCAGAGCTGGCAATTGGCGATTTCAAGGGCGAAATCATATTTAAGTGGGGGAGAGTTGTAATGTCCCGTTCTAAAAGTAATTATTTATGGATTCCCGAGATCAAGAGTAAGGGCGTTTCGGTCTTTTATGGGTAATGGGTTTTAGTCGAGAAGGCCTCAGGTCGGGGTGTATTGCTAGAAGCATAGGGCTTCTCGCCACCATTTCGTGGATAAAAAGTTCGTCGGAAACGGACTTAGAATAAAGGATTTATGAGACTTTGAAGATATTGACACTTATGGCACTTAATGGAAAAGGTTGTCAAAAAGGGGAATGTATGCTTTTGAATACGCGTGGCTACGCCCAACGTAAGCTGGGTTACGCCCAGCGTAGCGGGTCTTTGGATCGTGGAGGTGTAAGGCGTACGCCCAGCGTACGCAAAAGTTCATTAAACCCAAATTTGGGTTGAGCCACTATAATTAGAACATAATTGCTTCAACCCTAGCCCCCATATCAGCCTCCCTAACCTCAGAAGAAACCCTGGAGCGTTCCAACCTCCATTTTTAGATATCTTGGCATTGAAAAACTCATCTTGGTGGTTTTTAGCTTGGAAGAGAAAGGAAGAAGATTGGGAAGGAGGAACCTTGGAAGCTAGAGCTTATAGGTCTGGGACAAGTGTCTCATTTCGGGCCTCTTCAAGGTAAAAAGCTTTAATCTTGATGAATAATCTCTTAGATCTCTCTTGGTACAATTTTATGGACTTTTTGGTCCCAAGAATGCATCTTTATGGCTCCAGCACGTTTCTAAGTCCAGGGTTGCCACCCTTAGTATCTTATGAGTCCCTTATGCAGTAAAGTTTCAACCTTTAGGGCTCATTTGTGATCATACATGAGATCTAGTCACCTTTGTGGAAGTATGATGTTATATTTCAATTTTGGGTTCATTTGGTGGGTTGCAAGCCACCAAGTAGCCGACTTTATAGCTTAAGACATTTTAATGGACTTGGATTTGTGATTATACCACCTGGTTTGGAGTGTTAAGCACTTAATGAGGAAATGACTTAGCAGAGCACTACGCTGAGCATACGTGCAGGTATGCCTAGCGTCTCATCTTCGGGCCTATACGCTAAGCGTACATTGATGTACGCCCCGCGTAACCCTGTCTGTTGTATCATGAGTTTTGGGTCATGGTTTGGGGCATGTTTGGGTATTTGGGCCTTAATGGGCCCACAGAAATCATATTATATGGGCCAAGGAATATATTTTGGGCTTAGGGTGAGGCCTATTAAGGGATTGGGCCCAATGTAGCAATTGGGCCATTAGTGGGTCACTAGTGGGCTTGAGACGCTTTTCTAGTGTTGGGCTTTTCATGTTGTGATCTTGGACCTTAGTCATGGACCAGATTGGGTTAAGGGTAAAACGGCCAATTTACCTTTAGAAGGATATTGTTTTGGGTCTAAGTGTTTTTGTGGCTTTGATTAGTTTGAGGCGCTAGAGGAGCAGCGGTGCGGGGATTGTCAGATAGCAGTCAGAAGGGTACCAGCAGTGTTTCCGCAGTTCAAGGTGAGTTTTCCTCACTGTACTCAAGGGTCTAAGGCACTAAGGCCGGCCCTTTGAATTGTTGTTAGAGCCTGTTATGTTATGTGATGATATGCTTGCTAGTATCCTGGTAAATGAGGTAGTGGTATGAGAAGATGCCTTATTAGCTTAGTTTCCTAGAGAAATGGATAGTTGTATGATGGCTAGTTCTGTTGGATCAGTGCCCTGATAGTTGGGTAGTGATTATTTAGAGACCGGTAGTTGGTCTTGCACTATGTACGTTGGTAGGAGGTCACCTGCGGGTTATGTATGTTGAGCAGTACCAGAGGGTATTCCATCCCGGTAGGATGATAGGGCCTTAGTGTGTTGGTTCTATAGAGTGTTTTATGGTGGCATGTTATGTGTGCATGTCTGCTAGTGTAGATTGGCATTCCAACCCGATGGTTGTGGGCCAGGAGTATTCCATCCAGGTATGATGATTGGACTCATAGTAGTTTGGCATTCCAACCCGATTGTTGAGGGGCCTAGGGTATTCCATCCTGAGGGATGATTGGACCCATAGTAATAGTAGTAGTAGTTACTATATGTATAGGAAGTGGGGCATTCCTAATGGGTTTTGGACATAAGAACTTTCCCTATGTGCACATACAACCCTATAGCTTGGATCTAGGTTTCTCTAATTGAACATGCAATATATATCCAAGACTTTCAAGGCTAGATCTAATGTAAACTAACAAATAAAACATATGAAAACAGATCTAGAATAATACCTTGAGTTACTTGCTTGAAACCTTCTTCTTCTTGGAGCTTAGAGTCACAAATGTCACTCCTCTAATGGCTTACAAACACCAACTAGCAAGAAGATGATTTTAGAGAGATGAGGAAGAGGGAAATCGGCTCTAGGGTTACTCCAATAACAAGGGTGTCGATTTCCACAACCCCAAGGGTCTATTTATACTGGTGAGCTTCTAGGGTTTCACCCTAAAACCCTAATTGGATAACTTAGCCTCAAGCAATCCAATTCCCCTCTTGATAAGGCCTTGGATGATTTCTAGGTGATCCACATCCCTAAAATCGTCCAACCCATATCCATAAGGGTTATCTGCTCAAAATACAACTTTCACACATTTGACAGTTTATACCCCTTTCTTCAATTAATCTCTTTAAGTCACCAAATTAATTCCTAATTAATTTATGACTTATATTAATCATATAATAGTATCATTCCTTTAACATATTATTTTTATAATACATTAATAATAATATCTCTTCTCTCTAAATCACCCTGTCAAGTTGCCATGGTGAAGGCAACCCAAAAGGACCATGCACAATCGGGTCAAGTACTTACCAAATATAGTTACAGCCTTAGACACTAATCCAATAGTCTCCCACTTGGATAATTCTAGTAACTATAAACGCAAGCACAATCCGATTAGCAATCATAGCTCTCAAAGACGCTGTCAACTCTGATCTTATTAGTAACATGTCCTTTAGATAAGGGATCGTACAGTCCTCTATTTAGATATCGTGCAGACAATCGTCATACTTGTCGTCCAGCAACTATTTTCTCGATCTCAGATTTATTCGACATAGAACTTAATTGAACACATCAATTCAGTCCTGACCGGGCCCGGCACATAAGTCAAATGAAATCATCGAGCGGCCGTGATATCGCTTTTACCCTCTTAGGATAAAAGTAACAGATAAACTTCGACTTATATGCATTTACTTATCGACTAATCAACTATACACAACAATGCGTTTTATGACATCAATTTACTGCTGCGGTTTCGCATTATCAATGTACAACCAATTAGTAAATAATAAACCATATATCTAGGTTTTAAGACCATATGATATTATCGTCTTGCGATCACTCCAAAGTGATTCTAGCAAGCGCGGGTTTATTCCAATGCTCAAAACTTGTTTATAAGCACTCATGAACGTTGCAGCAAACCTTTGCTATGTCTAATACCATTTAGACAATCTACACACCAATTCATGACAATCTTCATTCATACCTACTTCCAACATATGAACGATTGTGGACTGTTTAAATAATTCGATTATTCTTAATAAACTCAATTATTTTGGAAGTCAAAACATGCAAAGTGAAACAATATCTAAACAATTAACATAAGACAGTAACTTTACTTATAAACAATATTCTTTTATTTAATCATCAAATGTCAATTACATTTATCTATTACATGTTTCTAAAACTATCTAATCTAAACTAATATCATCCTTCATCCCAATACTCCTAGCATGCTGCAAGTGCTTAACCCTGCTCAGTCCCTTCGTAAGCGGATCTGCTGGGTTATCTTCTGATGATATTCTCTTAACCACGAGGTCTCCTTCTTCTACTCGATGTCAAATAAAGTGATATTTTCTGTCGATATGCCGAGATCTACCATGATCCCTCGGTTCCTTGGTCAAGGCAACCGCTCCTTCATTATCACAGAAAATTTCCATGGGCTCCTTTATAGCAGGCACAACTTCAAGATCGCCAATGAAGTTCTTCAACCATATTGCCTCTTTAGACGCTTCGCTCGCTGCAATGTACTCTGATTCGCACGTTGAATCAGCTATAGTTTCCTGTTTGGAACTTTTCCAAGTCACCGCTCCTCCATTAAGGGTAAAGACCCATCCCGACTGCAAACGGTAGTTGTCCCTGTCGGTCTGGAAACTGGCGTCACTATACCCTCGCACCTTCAAGTCATAACTCCCTCCGAGGACTAGAAACCATTCCTTGGTCCTCCGAAGGTACTTAAGGATGTTCTTGACCGCAATCCAATGCGCTCTACCAGGATTCCCTTGATATCTACTGACCATGCTCAAAGCAAAGGCCACATCAGGTCGAGTACAAGTCATAGCATACATGATCGAGCCAACTGCAGAAGCGTAAGGTACTCGACTCACCTCAGCTATCTCGGCTTCGGTACTCGGACTTTGAGTCTTACTCAGTTTAGTATTACTTTGTATCGGTAGTTCTCCCTTCTTCGAGTTTTCCATACTAAAAAATTTTAGTACCTTATCTAAGTAAGTATTTTGACTAAGTCCTATTAGTCTCTTACTTCTTTCTCTCACTATCCTTATTCCCAAAATATAGGAAGCCTCTTTGAGGTCCTTCATAGTGAAACACTACCCGAGCCAGGACTTAACTTCATGCAGAGTCGGGATGTCGTTTCCTATAAGCAGTATGTCATCGACATACAAGATGAAGAAGCTAACTATACTCCCACTGGCCTTGACATATACACATGATTCATCTTCGCTTCGTACAAATCCAAACTCTTTGACTTTCTCATCAAAGCAAAGATTCCATCTGCGAGATGCTTGCTTAAGTCCATAAATGGACTTCTCAAGCTTGCACACTCTATTTGGATGCTTCAGATCGACAAAACCCTCTGGCTGAGCCATGTAAACATCCTCAGCCAACTTCCCATTAAGGAAAGCGATTTTGACATCCATTTTCCATATCTCATAATCATGAAATGCGGCAATGGCTAGCATCACCCTAATAGATTTTATCTTCGCAACTGGTGAAAAGGTCTCATCATAGTCAACTCTGAGAGTTTGAGTAAAGCCCTTTGCCACCAATCGCACCTTATACGTGTGCACATTCCCATCCACGTCGGTCTTCTTCTTGAAGATCCATTTACACCCAACCGTATTACGTCCGGGCACATTGTCAACCAAATTCCAAACTTGGTTGTCATACATGGACTGGATCTCGTTGTCCATTGCCTCTTTCCATTTTGCTGACTCCGGGCCTGCCATGGCTTCCTTATAGCAATTAGGCTCATCTATATTTATTAGTGTACTATCACTAATATACGTGTCCCCTTCGGTAGTAATATGAAAACCATACAACTGGGGTTGAACTCTAACTCTTTCGGAACGTCTAAGAGGTAATGACTCGTCAATTGGTTCAACCGGAGTTTCCTCCTCGGGTTGAGCGCCAGCGGTAGAGGTTCCTTCATCACTCGACTCTTGAATCTCTTCAAGATCAATCTTCCTCCCACTGTCTCCTTGGCTTATGAGTTCTTTTTCTCGGAAAACCCCTCTCCTCGCAACGAAGACAACATTGTCACTCGGTCTATAGAAGAGATATCCAAAGGATTTATGCGGGTAGCCGATGAAAATACATCGCTCACTATGGGGTTCGAGCTTGTCATGAGTTTCTCGTCTTACGAAAACTTCACAACCCCAAACCTTGATATGTGCCAACGAGGGAGCTTTCCCTGTCCACATCTTGTGAGGTGTTTTGGCAACCTTCTTTGTAGGGACTCGGTTAAGGATATGGGCGGCAGTCTCTAAGGCATACCCCCAAAATGAGATAGGTAGAGAAGCATGACTCATCATTGAACGAACCATGTCTAACAAGGTTCGATTGTGCCTTTCTGCCACACCATTTAACTGCAGTGTCCTAGGTGGCATCAATTGTGAAACTATTCCACATTCTTTGAGATAGTCGTGGAATTCAAGACTTAGGTACTCTCCTCCTCGATCGGATTGAAGCATCTTGATTTTCCTGCCCAATTGATTCTCCACTTCACTCTTGAACTCTTTGAATTTTTCAAACGTTTTAGACTTGTGCTTGATTAAGTAAATATACCCATATCAACTATAATCATCGATGAAAGTCACGTAGAAGCGGTTTCCATCCTTTGTGGTGGATCTAAAGGGTCCACATACATCGGTATGTATGAGATCCAATAAATCCTCACCCCTCTCACAAGTGCCAGTGAAGGGTGACTTGGTCGTCTTTCCAAGTAAACAAGACTCACATGTGTCATCTTCCCTAAGTTCGAATGACTCCAACACTCCATACTTTTGGAGTTGGGCTATGCGCTTCTTGTTGACATGTCCAAGACGACAATGCCACAAAGATGTTTTATCCATACTATTGGAAGAATCTATACACAACACATCATTTCTTAGGTTATCTACAACCATAACAGTTTCATAAATTCCATTACAAGGCATTGCTTCAAAGTATAAAACACCATTTAGATAAGCATAAATAGAACCATTCATATTATTAAACGAATATATAAATCCTTGTCTAAACAAACCATGAAATGAAATGATGTTTCTTGCCATATCTGGCAAGTAGCAACAATTATTTAAATCTAAACCTAATCCATTACTAAGCACTAAAGAATACACTCCAATCTTGGTAACAGATGACGATCTTCTGTTCCCCATTATTAGATTTATTCTTCATTGCTTCACATCTCAATCTCTTCTTAGTCCCTGCAAATCAGAACAAATGTGGTAACCACATCCTGTATCAAGAACCCAAGAAATAGTATGAGGTGAATTGTTAGATTTAATTGTGTATATACCTGCAAAAGATGGCTTGATCTTTCCATCTTTGATGGCTTGCAGATATTCCGGGCAGCTTCTCTTCCAATGCCCTATTTTGTGGCAATGATGGCACTCGGCCTCCTTTGGGTTAGGGTTGGGCTTAGCGGGATCAACCTTGGTCCCACTAGAAGAGGAACCATCTTGGGAATTTCCCTTGTGGTGGCTCTTTGACGGAGCCTTCCTCTTCTTGCCCCTTCCCTACCCTATAGCCAAAACAGGAGCAGCGGTTGGTGCAACATACTTGTCCTTTAGGTTGCTCTCAGCAGTCCTTAGGAGTCCTTGGAGTTTGCTTAGGGTGACCTCTTCCTTGTTCATGTGGTAGGTCATCCTAAATTGGTTATAGCATGAAGGCAAGGAGTGAAGAACAATGTCGATGGCCAAATCCTCCCCAAAGTTAACATTTAACTTGCGAAGACGATCGACATATCTTTGCATCTTTTGCAAGTGCACGGTTAACGATTCTCCATTTCCTATCTTAGCGGTTATCATGTTGGTGATGATCTCATAGTGCTCTTGCCTCGTGCTTTGGTGGTATCTCTCCATCAAGTCTTGATGCATTTCATAGGGATACATGTCCTCATAGGACTTTTGGAATTCTTGGTTCATAGTGGCTATCATGATGCAATGGACTTTCATTGCATCACGTTCGTGTGTCTCAAAGAAAGTCATCTCTTCGGGAGTAGCGATTTCTGGGTTGACCTTCTCGAGCATTTCGTCGAGGACATACTCTTTGTCCTCGTAGCGTGCAATGGTGCGAATGTATCTTATCCATTCGCTAAAGTTCGTACCATCGAAGGTCGCCTTTTGGCAAAGACTCATTAACGTGAATGAGTTAGCAGCAACGTTGTTTGCGTTCGACATCTACAAATAGAAAGGACAAAGTTTGATTAGAATCGGATCCCTAATTAAACACCCAAAATGAAAAATTAGGTCTAGGACCCAACAACATCATTTACATATTAGAAAAGGGATGCCGTAATCCAACATGCAAATAATTTGGAGGTAAGTGAATGACGATTCACTAATTCTTCACCTTGAAAACATAACCTTAAGTTTTATTGAGAATTCCTAGATTTTCTTTGAGATTCATTGAACCTTTCAATGACATGTTTAAATCTCGATATGCCCTTCTAGTTTGTGACTGGGATACCGAGGATCACAAAGTGGGTGTGAATTACCATGCAAATTTACATGGTGCCTTCATTGTTACAATCATCTATTCGATGTGCCGGTAAACCACACACGCTCCATCGAACTATGTTAAACAATGAATCACCCTTTGCCACCTTTGGTTAGAACCAATTAGTGTGTCGGTAAACCACACACGCTCCACTAACTTCTTAGCAAGGGTGCAAAGTGCAATTTCATGGGATTGCATCAATTCACTTTTCCTAAAGTAACTAAGATTGGGAATTTTGTAAAATAGTTTAGTTACTTTATAGATTCATTATACTTATTAATGAGGAGAGAGAGTTGCCCTATCCTACCCGTTCGGCTAACGACCCTCCACCGGTCAAGCAAGCGGTGGGTGTGAGTGTACACCCATTAAGCGTCATTTTATAGGCAGCAACCTTATACCCACCTTATAGACCGGCTTCGTGAATGAGGTCTACTAACGGTAAGACTAGCATTTTAATTATATATATATATATATATATTAAGCTTTTAATAATATAATAGTATAGGGTTGAATTTTAAACTTGTAAAACTCTAGGGGTTGAAATTTAAATTCTTCTAAATTAAACTATTAATCACAAAATTCAAATTTCCAAATTTCGGGATAGATATTGAACTTTTAAAAACAATAGGGATCAAATAACAAATAATTCAAATTAAACGATTAATTTCATAATTATCTATATTTGACCTAATCCAATTTTAGTCGTTAGATAATTACCAAATAATCTTAAATAGTCCATATTTATCACATAAATAATCAATATTTAAAAGATTTGAAATTATCTATATTTATGTCAAGGATAATCATTAAATTAAGTTAAAATTCGGATTTTTACATAATAAAACGATTTAGGTATCAATCCAAGACAAAACAGCAATAAAATCCCGAATTATCCTTTGTTTGACACTCGGACTCGCCGAGTCAAGCTTTGGACTCGCCGAGTAGGGCCAACTCGCCAAGTCCAAACACTGACTCGCCGAGTTGGGTCAGACAGAGGTGAAGAAAAACGATTTCCAGCAAGCAAAACAGTTAAGCATCATATTCAATTGAAACCAATCATGGCTCTGATACCACTGATGGGTTTTGGGCATAAGAACTTTCCCTATGTGCACATACAACCCTATAGCTTGGATCTAGGTTTCTCTAATTGAACATGCAATATATATCCAAGACTTTCAAGGCTAGATCTAATGTAAACTAACAAATAAAACATATGAAAACAGATCTAGAATAATACCTTAAGTTACTTGCTTGAAACCTTCTTCTTCTTGGAGCTTAGAGTCACAAATGTCACTCCTCTAATGGCTTACAAACACCAACTAGCAAGAAGATGATTTTAGAGAGATGAGGAAGAGGGAAATCGGCTCTAGGGTTACTCCAATAACAAGGGTGTCGATTTCCACAACCCCAAGGGTCTATTTATACTGGTGAGCTTATAGGGTTTCACCCTAAAACCCTAATTGGATAAC
Source organism: Lactuca serriola (assembly GCF_051521515.1). Classification (NCBI taxonomy): domain Eukaryota; kingdom Viridiplantae; phylum Streptophyta; class Magnoliopsida; order Asterales; family Asteraceae; genus Lactuca; species Lactuca serriola. The sequence continues at coordinate 335,836,297 of NC_136412.1, forward strand.
TTAGCCTCAAAGCAATCCAATTCCCCTCTTGATAAGGCCTTGGACGATTTCTAGGTGATCCACATCCCTAAAATCGTCCAACCCATATCCATAAGGGTTATCTGCTCAAAATACAACTTTTACACATTTGACAGTTTATACCCCTTTCTTCAATTAATCTCTTTAAGTGACCAAATTAATTCCTAATTAATTTATGATTTATATTAATCAAATAATATTATCATTCCTTTAACATATTATTCTTATAATACATTAATAATAATATCTCTTCTCTTGAAATCACCCTGTCAAGTTGTTATGGTGAAGGCAACCCAAAAGGACCATGCACAATCGGGTCAAGTACTTACCAAATATAGTTACAACCTTAGACACTAATCCAACAATTCTAACCCGATGGTTGTGGGCCAAGAGTATTCCATCCCGATAGGATGATTGGACTCATAGTATGTTGACATTCCAACCCGATGGTTGAGGGGCCTGGGGTATTCCATCCTAAGGGATGATTGGACCCATAGTAGCAATTATTGTGCGTATAGGTGTTTGGGCATTCCAACCCGATGGTTGTGGGCCGAGAGTATTCCATCCTGGCAGGATGATTGGATTCGTGTTATGTAGGCATTCCAACTCGATGGTTGAGGGTCGGGGGTATTCCAACCGGAAGGTTGATTGGACCCGAAGTATGTTGTTCTTTGTTGTATGCGTATGTTTATGTGTGTATGGGTACTTTGGGGGAACTCAATAAGCTTTCGGGCTTACAGTTGTGGTTTATTGTTTCAGGTGCTTCAGGAGATCGTGGCAAGGCGAAGGCGTGATCGTACCGCTCCTCGTGTTTATGCTTTATGTGATATGGTTCTGGGGAAAATACTCTGATGTTTAAACTATTTTGAAAACAATATGTATGATCGTAACGGTTTTGAATGAAATAAAATGTTTTAATTTGGTTGAAATTTTTGGTCGTTACAAATTAAAATTTTGGTTGAGAAAGGTCCTAAAATAGATAATAGTATTATGTATTGTCCCTACGATAAATTTGGTAGACGATTTTCTACAGCTTTCTATACAAGAACTTTATCAAATTTGGAGAAGTGTGATAGAGAATGGCTAGTATATTCGAAAGAGCTATACAAGGTATTTTGTTTCTGTTGTAAAGTGTTTAGAAAAGGGATTTCGAAAAGTAAATTGGATGGTGAAGGTTATGCAGATTGGCACCATGTTATCACTAGGGTTAAAGAACACGAAATTTCATTGGATCATCTTACAAATAGGAATAAGTGGTTTGACATGCGTAAAAGATTGAACTTGAACGAAACAATTGATAAAGTTCAACATGAGCAGTTCAAGAAAGAAAGAGATTATTGGAAACAAGTGCTTTTACGAATTATTGCAATGGTGAAGTTTCTTGCTAAACATAATTTAGCATTTCGTGGATCCATTGAAAAGTTGTATCAAAAAAGTAACTATAAATTGTATTTTTTTCCAGTTCCACCAAAAATCTTTTTGTTAAGTATGATGACGGATTCCACTTCTTATTTGTTAATTGTATTTAACAGGTAATGGAAATTTGTTGGGTGTCATTGAAATGTTGGAAGAGTTTGACCCGGTTATCAAAGAGCATGTGCGGCGGATCAAAAGTGAAGGGCTTTATGTGCATTATCTTGGCCACCTAATCCAAAACGAACTAATATCTTTGCTAGCTGAAGAAATTAAAAAAGAACTTATCAAGAAGATAAAGGAAGCAAAGTACTACTCAATCATACTTGATTGTACTCCCGATTCAAGTCACCAAGAACACGTGACTATAATAGTGAGGTATTTAAAGTTATCATATAATTATGTTACTACCGTGGAGTCTTTTTTAGGTTTTTTGAATGTTGATGATACCTCTAGAAAAGGATTATTTGATATTACACTTGAGGAGTTAAAGTCTCTAGGAGAGCTTTAAGGATCGTTGGTTAGCTGTTAGGATATTTTATTAGTCATTAAAATACTTTGATTTTGCTACATTTATTGCTATAAAGTTTATCGTCATTTTAATAAAAAAAAATAGTTTGTATAATTTAATTCGTTAAAATGTTACACGTTAAGGCCTAAGGGCCTTTTTTCTCTGTTTCGTGCTGGGCATTTGATTCCTCATAACCGGCCCTGATTTAAGGTATTGTTGCTTGATGTTGATATTTGGATTTATTGCTTTATTTTGGAATCTACCCTTTATGTTGGTGGTTATGTCTAAAATCCTGAGGGTTTGGTGTTGTTTATATCAGGTGATTTATAATTTCTTTTAGATCGGCTAACTCATAACAGTGCCGGCTTAGCCCAAGTGCAACATGGGCAATCGAATAAGGCCCAAAATCTTAAGGGGCCAAAAAAAATTGGTAGTATAAGTAATCGGCAGCCCATAACCCATTAATCTGAATTAATCAATAGAATGAAGGCAGTCAAGAACAGAAACGGCAATTTGCAGCACTTCACGGTCATCAATTGTTCGTTCGTTCAAAAAAAAGCAATCGGCAAAGACAACAACTTAGCGGCTCAGCCCCATTTAGACGATCTTTTATGAGAAATTGAGGATTATCAAGGTTCAATTATCTGATTTTATCTCCTGCTAATCAACCAATCAGGTAAGATTTATGAGAAATTGAGGATTATCAAGTTTATAGTTGTCAATTGCATACTTGAATGATTCATACTTTCATAGATTATGAGTTTAATAGAATATTGAATGAATTTAATATTATTGAATCAATTTAATAGTTAAGAGAATAGTGAATTAATGAATTAGTTTCTAAGATTCATAGAAACCAGTTTTGTAGTTTAAATTATGAGTTTATTTTTATTGTAAAATTGTTTATCAAATTATGTTTATTGTAATTGCTTGAATGTTGAAATTTGAAACTTATGAACTTGTAGTGATGAAGTCTAAACAACCATCCGGTTATCAAAAACCTAAAAAGAGAAAACTAGATGAAGAAAAGAGAAAGGTTGATGTTGGTGCTCTATATAAGTTTATCCATAGAGAACCTGTTGAAGAGAACATTGAAGAGCATGTTGAAGAGCACATTGAAGAGCATGTTGAAGAGCACATTAAAGAGCAAGAGCGTGTAGAAGTAGAAGAGACAAAAGAGCATGAGCCTGTTAAAGACCTTATTGATATATATGATCCAAGAAGGTGGGAAAAACTTAATTCGGATGAGATTAAAATTTTGGTTGAGAAAGGTCCTAAAAGAGATAATAGTATTATGTATGCTCCCTACAATAAATTTGGTAGACGGTTTTCTGCAGCTTTCTATACAAGTACTTTATCAAATTTAGAGAAGTGTGATAAAGAATGGCTAGTATATTCGAAAGAGATAGACAGGGTATTTTGTTTATGTTGTAAAGTGTTTATAAAAGGGATTTTGAAAGGTAAATTGGATGGTGAAGGTTATGCAGATTGGCACCATGTTACCACTAGGGTTAAAGAACACGAAATTTCATTGGATCATCTTACAAATAGGAATAAATGGTTTGACATGCGTAAAAGATTGATCTTGAACGAAACAATTGATAAAGTTCAACATGAGCAGTTCAAGAAAGAAAGAGATTATTGGAAACAAGTGCTTTTAAGAATTATTGCAGTAGTGAAGTTTCTTGGTAAACATAATTTAACATTTCGTGGATCCAATGAAAAGTTGTATAAAAAATGTAACTATAAATTTTATTTTTTTTCCAGTTCCACCAAAAATCTTTTTGTTAAGTATGATGACTGATTCCACTTCTTATTTGTTAATTGTATTTAACAGGTAATGGAAATTTTTTAGGTGTTATTGAAATGTTGGAAGAGTTTGACCCGGTTATCAAAAAACATGTGCGACGGATCACAAGTGAAGGGCTTCATATGCATTATCTTGGCCACCTAATCCAAAACGAACTAATATTTTTGCTAGCTGAAGAAATTAAAAAAGAACTTATCAAAAAGATAAAGGAAGCAAAGTACTACTCAATCATACTTGATTGGACTCCCCATTCAAGTCACCAATAACAAATGACTATAATAGTGAGGTATTTAAAGTAATCATATAATTATGTTACTATTGAGGAGTCCTTTTTAGGTTTTTTGAATGTTGAGAACAAATGACTATAATAGTGAGATATTTAAAGTTATCATATAATTATGTTACTATGGAGGAGTCCTTTTTAGGTTTTTTGAATGTTGATGATACCTCCGGAAAATGATTATTTGATATTACACTTAGGAGTTAAAGTCTCTTGGAGAGCTTCAAGGATCGTCAGTTAGCTATTAGGATATTTTATTAGTCATTAAAATACTTGTTATTAGGATATTTTATTAGTCATTAAAATACTTTGATTTTGCTACATTTATTGCTATAATGTTTATCGTCATTTTAATAAAAAAATTAGTTTATATAATTTAATTCTTTAAAATGTTGCCTAAGGGCCTTTTTTCTCCGTTTCGTCCTAAGTATTTGATTCCTCAAAACCGGTCCTAACTCATAAATATATTACGCTACTGCATTCCTAGATCTTTTGACTCAAAAGGAACCTAAAATCATTAAGGTTTGGTTGAGGGACACCTAGACATCTAATAGTTAACTCCTCATACTTATAGGCTTAAGGTCCTTTGGTATATCAGCTTTTAATGGTGTAGAATGAATGTTGTATGCATTAGTCGGTTTAAAGTATTAAGTACCATTGTTAAAAAAATAAACAATATAAGAGAAACAAAATAAACAATCTAAGAGAAAACCTATCAGACTCCCAATTCTCAATTAACACACTTTACCCCACAAGAGTCTAGATTAACAAGTTTCAAACTGATCAAACAGGAACATTGACACGTCAAACTTATCAAATAACATCAACCTTGACAAGTTTCAAACTCGAATGATTATTGGAGTAACCCCGCTTAATGAACAACTACATATTATTGCATACCCTAGTTGGAATTCCTACCTATTTAATCCATGTCTTTTTTGCACTTAACGAAGAAGGAAGAACTATTGCAATGGTTGCCATGATCACTAGAACTAGCTAGGCATGGTAATGACTTCCTTCAAGTGGTTGACATAGATCAGACACCAATTGGGGTTTCAAGTATATCATCTTCGGGGCAGTTGTTCAAGTACATAATCGAGTTCTCGTCATGAAGAGTTGAAGAAGACGAACAAAACCCGCTTCTCAAATTGCCAGAAAACCCTAAACGATCATTTGTAGTCAGAGATTTAGACTCATTAGATGTGTTGGTGGTGGTGGTATGGAAGAAAGTTTGCATAAAACTCAACTCATCATCGTACGAGTTAGAGATCTCTAGAGATGGATCAGAGTCGTTGGGGTTTGGATGTGTTAACTCAGGGAGGATAATGATGGAACTTTCTGGGGTTGCACCGGAGGTTGTGGTGGTGGTAGTGGTAGAAGAGGAGGAGGAGGAGGAAGAGGCAAGATTGGGATTAGTAGTTTTGCTTCTAATGTAGTCTTGTAAAAGAGAAGATTGGGACTTTCTATTTTTAGCATCATTTCTCTTGCTTTTTCTGCTAGAATTCTGCCTTCTTTTTGTTGCATTCCATTGATTCTTTATAGCATTTTCTGTTCTTCCGGGGATCATTTTAGCAATTTCCGCCCATCTATTACCAACCTTCTGATGAGCATCGATCAGCATTCTTTCTTCTTCTTCATTCCATGTGTCTTTCTGAAAGCAAGTAACAGATGAAATTAAAAGTGTTCTTGAATAGAGACAATTATATCAGTTGGTACAAGACTTCAAAGAAATTCCAATATAAACATCTTTAAAATCTATGTTTGCATGTAAAAATTTGTTTATCATCATCCTTTATTTTGATTCCATGAGTCTTTCGATAATAAAGGAGCTAAAATTCACAGAAGGAATATGGAAACATGAAAATTTTACAAGATAATTAAGATCAAACTCTTGAGTTTATAAATGATTCAAACCTATGAAATTGTTTGAGTTAGCAAAAAAATTGACTGCAGATTTAACCAACAAAGCAAATCCGAGATGAGAAAAAGGATTTAGTCTAAATAAAATAAACAAAAATAATTGACAAAATCGACTTACTACTTACTAGATCTCATGTTTATCACAAAGTAGGACATAGGGGATTTTGAAATCTTTAATTAGGAAAAATGTAGATCTTTGTAGTTAGAATTCACGAAATCATAGCAGATTATAGATGAAATGAAGAACTGGATTAACAACAGAAACAAAACCTTGATGTCGGGTCTCAAATGGTTGCGCCAGCGCTCACGACACTGTTTCCCCGCTCTTCCAGTCATCTTCTCCGCAATCACAGCCCATTTCGTTATTCCATATTGGTTCACCAGCCTGATTAGCTTGCTTAATTTATTCATAAAAAAACGGAGAAAATTCATCGTTAGTAATGTGTCTATGCATGAAGTCGAAAAACAACTTGAAATCGAGAACACAACAGATCAAAAGCATTGAAATGTAACCTGTCTTCTTCATCTGTCCATTGTCCCTTGATCAAAACTTTAGATGTGTTGCCACCTTTTGATTGCTTTGTAGAATCTCTCGAGATCTTTACAGGTTTGACTACTTCGACTTGGTTAACTCCATGCTTTGTATCATAATTGGGGTAGTTTTTCAGTTCTTCCCAAGTTAGACACTCCCCGATGTCGTTAGTAAACACATCGTTTGTCACCATGGGTAAACATGGTGCAAAACATATTCCACTTTGGGCGTTGACGCCACCACTCAAACAAGATAACCCAGAAACATCATCTGCGGTGATCAATGCTTCTCTGATCTCAAGGTTTTGAGTTTGATCGATTTGAGTTGGAGTTTGACCCCATAGGAATCTATCTATGGCTGTCAATGGCGGAGGCGCAGGCTTATACCAAGAAATATTGTTTGCATAATTTGCAAAGCCACCGGTATAACCACCGTGACCACCACCTTCCATGGCTGAGTAAAGCTTGAATAAGATCAATGGGGGTAGTCTTTTGGTGTTTTTATGCCTTGGACATATAACTAAATGTACTTAGCAATGGGTTCGTATCTACATGTGATCATGACAGCCGTAAGATTAAAAGGTTGATCCAACGGTTGAAAGTCACCCGTGACTATGACCTTTCGGCTTCCTTTCTTACAGAAAAGTCTAGGTGGCGATGTATGATTGGCTCCGTTACATTTAAATATATTTTTATGGTGAGTAAATTGTATTTATTAAGGGGAGAGTATTTGGGACAATGGAGGTCATCAAGCCATGATTTTTATCTCTAAAATCGGAAAAAAAGAAAAAATATTTAATTCTACCTATTTACACCAGGTAAAGAGTGGTTAATTAGAACTTTGTCTAGGGTAAATTAGCTCTATATTTAACAGTTTTTACATGTATAATTTTATATTAATCAAGTTTTAAAAATTTTTGTCATGGTTTGGTCACGACTCATTATGACTCCAAAACTTGTACTTGACGTCGTGTAATCTACCTTCAAAATGAAACAAGAATCAACGATTAAAAATACTATATATATATATATATATATATATATATATATATATATATATATATATATATATATATATACATACACACGTCACGACTCATTATGACTCCAAAACTTGTACTTGACGTCGTGTAATGTACCTTCAAAATGACACAAGAATCAACGATTAAAAATACTATATATATATATATATATATATATATATATATATATATATATATATATATACTAGTTTATAACCCGTGGGAACCACGGTTACAAAATAAATTAAATTTTCATAGTAAAATTCATAAATTATTTATCAATTACTTTAAATAAATCATTAATTATGAGATATACCAAATTTTTAAAGTTATTATAACTTCAAATTTAACATATAATTAGAAAAAATAAATTTGAATTTTGAAGTGTTACCTAATATATTTCTTTGACATGTGATATGATATTAATGAAGAGTTGTATTAGAGTGACACATGTCAAATGGAGATTAAAACTATTCATTTATTAAAATAGGAAGATATATATATATATATATATATATATATATATATATATATATATATATATATATATATATATAGGGTTAGGTTATTTTGTTTTCACTATCTATTGTGTGCATTTATGACTGATTCTGGACCAATCATTTTAGTTATTTTAAAAAAGTAATTAATGCATATTATATGTTGAAGATATAATGAATATTAATTACATCTTCAGCATTTAATATGCATTAATTACTTTCTTAAAATAACTAAAATGATTGGTCCAGAATCAGTCATACATGCACACAATAGATAGTGAAAACCTTTGAACCTAACTATATATATATATATATATATATATATATATATATATATATATATATATATATATATATATATATATATATATTCTTTTTCAAGTTACATATTGGACCCTAATGTATTCTTCATTTTTTTATAATCTACCCCATTAATTTTAACTAAATTAGTATTCATAAGTTTTATATTTATCCCCTCAATCCTTACCTACTTGTATTATTCAGTTTTTAATTATGTATGAAATCAATTCATATGTAGAATTATCTCTATTTTTTCATCTAAACTGATACTCTTCAGATTTTGGTTGATTTAACTAAAGTTTCTATAACAATGTGTGGATTTAACTAGGTTTTCTATAACATTGTGTGGCTGGAATTCTTTGATTCTGATTCATTTTCATTTGAATCAATGCATATAACCGTGGCATGCCATCATCATAATATGCAAACCACACCTGGTAATCTTGAAATGAATTTTCCATTCGATCTGAATCAAAATTGTGAAAGTGAGGATCAGGAACACTCATTTCAGACTCTTCATCATGTTTATTTATTAGGTTCCACTTATGTTCATGTAAGATTACTTTAGTATTATGCATTTATCATTTGAATTTGATACACAGTTATGCTTGTGTCTTATTTAAACTGTTTGTTATGTTTAGTTGATTAAATGATCAGGGTTAAAGGTGGTTGTAGTTGGCTTTATAGATAATGATATTCTGTTGGTGGATAATACATTTGGTTTTGATACTATTGTAGAGGAAGCACAAACATGGGCAAAAGTTAATAATTTAACAGAAGGAAGAAGAACACAGAGGTTTGAAAGTTGAAACTTATATACCTATTTAGACAAAGGTTTGACAGCAATGCAGCTACACAAGTCTTCTCATCCAAATTTCCATACTCAAATCTTGGAATAAAAAACTGTAAACCCTCGAGAGCAAGTAACTCTTTGGCATTTGCTGTATTTTCCTCTGTACCAAAATCAGTAAGAAGTTGCTCTAATATGTGAAATGGTTACTCCTTTTGGATGCTTTACTTATTAATGTTTTTATTAGGTGAAGATATAATTATAAAATTTGATCCCTTTTTTAATTTTTTCTACAGTTAAAAGGCATTCACGTATTATTCTTTGTGTATGTACTCCATCCAACGTTTTTTTGTTGTTATTATGAGGATAAGAGAACCCAAAACTACAACACTAATCTTTACTTCGGGAAAATGGTAAGTTTTTATTCTAAATTTATATTTTATTATCAAGCAAATATCATTGTATTCAAAGTATCTTATTATTTCCCCTTTAGGTTTGTACATGAGCCAAGAGTGAACAACAATCAAAGTTAGTAGCACAAAAGGTACATAAATAATATTATTATAATCTTTTTATTTAAAAAAAATGCAGAATCCTTACAAACATTCTAATATTTAAATTATTTTTTGGATATAAACTAACTATATAGTGCACTAATAGTCACCATCTACTTCTTTAGTATTCTATTTTGGAATTTATGTTTTGGAATTCAGCAAATCTCATATCGTTATAGAAAAAAAATCACATGTAATTCACATACGGATCACATGTGATTCACATGTAAATCATAAGTGAATCACATATGAATTACATGTGATTCACATGTAAATAACATGTAATTCACATATGAATCACATGTGATTCACATGTAAATCACATGTGATTCACATGTAAAACAAAAGTGATTCACATGTAAATCACAAGTGATTAACATTTGAATCAAATGTAATTCACATATAAATCACAAGTGAATCACATATAAATCACAAGTGCACATGTAAATCACAATTAATTCACATGTGAATCACAAGTGATTCACATATGAATCACATGTAATTCACATATAAAATCACATGTAATTCACATGTAAATCACAAGTGAATCCCATATTAGTTACATATCAATCACAAGTGATTTACATATGAATTACATGTGATTCACATGTAGATCACAAGTGGGTCATATAAGAATTACATGTGATTCACATGTAAATAACATGTAATTCACATATGAATTACATGTGATTCACATGTAATTCACATATGAATCACATGAGAATCTTACATGATATATATACATGTGCATTTTTGTGAGTGTTTTCGTATTAATCAATTTTTTTTTAATTTTCTTGTAGATTTTGAAGAATTTGTGGAAAATATTGAAGAGGTGAAAAGTGATAAATTAAAGAAAATATAGAAATTTCGATATGAAGAAATGTTAACACTATGAATCTTTGTAGTTTTTTTTTTAATATTTTATTTTTTATATTTTATTTTATATCGACTAAAATACTTGTAGTATTATGATTATAGATTGATTAATAAAAAATGAGATTTTTTATGATTTACTTACGAATATTATAGTATAAGAAATATACATATATATATATATATATATATATATATATATATATATATATTTGAAAAAATATGCATATATGCACCTAAAACGTTGATTTTTTTGTTAGAGATATTCTAGTTTTTTTAAGTTATTGATTTTTTAAAATTTACATGTTTTTTTTAAATGTAGTTTTTTTTAAAAAAACTTGCAGGTTTTTTTTGAAAAACATACAATTTTTTTTAAATAATTGTAGTTTTTAAAAAAAAATGTTGTTTTCTTAAATTGTAGTTTTTTTGAAAAAAATGCAATTTCTTTTTATAAAATTGCAGTTATTTTAGAAAAAATTACAGCTTTTTCAACAAAAATTGTAGTTTTTTTTTTTAAAAACGTGCAGTTTTTTTAAAAAATATTTTTTTTCATTTTTTTTTAAATTAGTGTTTTCTGAAACAAAAAAAAAATCTCCATTTTTTAAAAAAGAATCAAAAGTTATTTAAAAAAACAAAATTTTATTTATTATGTTAATTTTTAAAACTTTTTTTTAATATTTTCAATAACAAAAAAAATAAACATTAAATGAGATCGGTAACATCCCGATCATGCTCTTAATAAATTAATTTTGATCTAACGTTCCACCTTTAGTTCTCAGTTTCTCGGGAAACTATGAATTTTCAACGGATCTCACCCCTATATATATATCTGACACCTTAGCATAACAAAGTTTTGGCTTTGCTCCGAATTGGTCACTAAAGTTAATCTTTTGTGTTATTAGTCCTTAAATTTACAAATTATCTATCAATCACACCATTTTGATCAATTTGAAACGATTACATAATACTATAGTTTGTAGTGTGACGTGAAAGATAAGCTTAACTGATACTATAGTAATGCAACTACGTCACAACCCGGTGTGACGTGTAAGATAAGCTTAACTGACACTATAGTGATGCAGCTACGTCACAACTCGATGTCCACCTACCTAATAAATGATACCTACATATAGAACACTCTGATTACATTGTTACCTATATACGACCTTCTGACCTAAGCTTCTTCAGTTAAGAGATCTCTTTGAACTATGGCATCCACCTACTCCTCTAGTCGACAAGTGACGATACGAGTTGTGACAGTCGGTGATGACGACAAACTGTCACATTGTGGCTTTGAGAAACCCTAGGGATGTCAACAAGGGCAAACGGGACAGGGAGTGCATCCCCTGACCCCGCCCCCGAAATTTCCTTGTTCCCCCGCCCCCTAAATGTTCAGCCTTCCTACCCCCGCCCCCACCCCCGAATCCCCTTTATTACCCCCGCCCCCACCCCCGATTGATTTTTGACTGCCTTTTTTTGGCTAAAGAAGTTGTTATTCACGCTAAAAGAAGCTATTTTTTAGGTAACAAATAATTAATTATATTAGAATTTTACATGTTAAAAATAAAAAGTTATGACATCTTAAAAACATTATACTGACAATTTAAAAACATTATACGCCTATTTTTTTGTTGTGTGCCGCCTGCAATTCTAATTTATTTGTTTTCATCTCCATTCCATTGTCGAAGATGCGGTAAGAGGTAGAAAATACCAATTAACCTGGTGTAATGATCCTCCGATCCTCAAAGAAGTTCATATGTTGCACTATGTTTGTAACATCCGGATTTTCAGGTACATTATTTATTCATTCTTTTTTTTGAAGATTTTAGGAGAGACTCGGCGAGTTGATGCTTAGACTCGCCGAGTAGTGTCGCGATTTTCCATCCGGGTTAATGACCGGACTCGGCGAGTCCACGCTGTTTAATGAAACCCTAATCCCCGGGGTTTGAGACCTATTTAAAGGCCCTTATGGCCTTCAGTTGCGGCTACCAGTTGATAGAGAGAAACCCCAGAGTGTGTGAACGTTTTGAGAGAGAAAGGAAGCCATTTTTGATCCTTGTGTGGGTGATTTTGCAAGAAGAAGGTGACCAAGGCAAGAGGAAACTGAAGAGGGTGCTAATCTGTGGATTCCAGAGCTTAGGGAATTCATATTGAGGTATATATTCGATTCCCTTTCAGTTTTGATGTAAGTTTTGAGAGTTAGGGTTTCTAGCCCTTTTTGAGTGAGATTTGTGAAGCAATTAGTCCCTTCTTGTGTTGAGGCTTCAAATCTGGATCCAAAGAGGCCCAGAGACCTTAACTTATTGATCTTTATGGGTTTAATGGAGAGTTATGAGTTTAGGGTGGCATATTGAGGCCATTTCTTCAAATAGAGCCATTGGGTCATTGCATGGGCATCAAGATCCAAAATTTACGTGTTTATATTGCTTAAGGAGGCCAGATCTATGAGTTAGAGAAACGGATCTGACCTCAGGAGCTCATTTGAGCTCGAGCATGGTATGAACTCGCCGAGTACCAAGAGCAAACTCGGCGAGTAGGGTTAGGGTTTCCCCATAGTTTACTCAGTGAGTACTTGCCAAGTTAGGGGAATGACTCAGTGATTCAGAAGGATTTAGAGGACTAGAGTTCAAGGCGAAACTTGTTGAGTTCATAAGGGGACTCGGCGAGTTGAGTCGGGGTGGCCCCGCGATTCATGCTAGGTGTAACCCGTCGAGCAAGGGAAAGACTCCACGTGTCATGCGGGACCAAAGGGATAGTGGACACGCGTAGACTCGTCGAGTCACCTAAGTGCACTCGGCGAGTCGGGTCAAAGTCTGACCGTTGACTTTTTTGACTTTGAGGGTTGGTCAACAATGGAGTCTTTGTGTCAACAGAGGGTTGAGTCTAGTCTCGAGAGTTATATTTATGAGAGTATTTTACTTTATGTGATTAGGCGGAGGCTAGACCGTATTGCTACCGAGTCAGAGATTTACCGAGACATCCGAGGTGAGTCTTCTCACTATACTTACCTAGAGTGGTAATAGAGTTATGTGCTAGTATACTGTTGAGTTATGTGCCGATGTATTTGTATGCTATTTATGTGTGTTATTGTGATATATGATATGCATGATTCAAAGTTTCCAGAGATAGGACCAGTGGGTCCATAGAGTTAGGGCTAGAGAGCCCACAGAGAGTTGGGACTGGAGGGTCCCACTGAGACACACTGACCAGAGGGTCAGCAGAGCTATAGCCTTGAGTGGCTAATATATGTGTTAGAGTGGTATTTTGGGGAACTCACTAAGCTTTATGCTTACGGTGTTATGTGTTATGTGTTTCAGGTACCAGTGATGATCGCGGGAAGGCGCCAGCATGATTCGTACACACACATGAGATTTTATGTATTTTGATCTTAGGAAATGCTTTGTGGAACAAAGATATGATACAATGAGATTTTATTAATAAATGTGTTTGGAAAATGTGTTTTGAAAAAGTGAAAAATTGTATTTAAATTTTTACGGTGTTACAATGTTCTACATTTTTTTGTTCTAATCAGGGCCAATCCACATTCTTTTCCTCTCCATTTGTCTGCCACTCGAACCCTAATTTCCATAGTGAATAAACATGTTTTCTTGAAGATTTGCTTACATGTTGCATGCATAAATCAACAATCTTAGCCAATTAAGCCACATCAATCTCCTAGTTGAAGAGGTTCCATGTTTGTAAAAAATCTAATTGATTTTAATTTTGTTGCTTCTTATTATTGTTGTTCGGTTTTTTATTACTGGAATATGTTCATCAAAAAAGAAAATATTTTTTATGATGAATTATATAAATTTTGGTCAAATGTTGTGTTCAAGTTTATTGTTTTATGCTTGCAGCTAGTAAATGATAAAAGCAGTTAAGAAATCGATGTTTTATGATGAGGCCTAATAAGTGTTTGATCAAATGTCTAAGAAAACAATATTATAGCATTTGGTTAATCAGTAATAAGAATTTCAAACAACTTTTTTCTTATATGATTATCAGTTTTCTAGGCCTCCCACCCCCCCCCCCACACACACATAAGTCATTAACACATACCATTATTACTTACTTTATACTTGGTTATCTGTTTTCTTTTGGATGATAGCAGGTTATCAGGACTTTATCAGATGAGAATGGATTTTATAGTGATCTTTACATGATAGATACCGGTACTTTCTAATCTCTTAAGGTAAAATTTGAGTTTATGCATTGATTATGATATAAATCAAATTGGAGTTTTTGGACCTAAAGATACATGAAAGTGGATACCTTATATGCCTAAATCTTGAATTAAACAAAGACTAGAATGTGATTGGTTGCTCCATTTAGTACAAAATTTCTTGAAGTCGAATTTTTGTATGGCTTAGGTTTAGAGAGTGCTAGAGGTTCTTTGTATTCTCATCATGAACCTTTTTTTTCTTTTTTCTTTTCTTTTCTTTTTTCTTTTTTTGATATTCTTTTCTATTTTGGGATGTAGGTGATGTGTTATATTAAACACAATCGGGTCCTGATTTGAAGCCTTAAGTCAAAGATTAAAAAGTAGATAATAAAATTTCGTGATATTTGTTAATGTTAGTGTTTGCTTTTTTTTATCCTTTTTTTAGAAATTGCGAATTCCAATTCCTATTTGATTCGGTTAGAATCCGCTGATGAAGCACATGCGTTTTTTGCTTCTTGAAGGAATGTAATCAGTCAAAGTAATTGGAATTAAAAGTGTAATATGCCACGTGGTTGGTGTCGTTTTAGAGTTAGTTGGTATTAATGGTCAGGTTATAAAAGTACAATGTCATTTCTAGATTTCATACAAAACAATTGTCTTACCTGCAAGTTGTAACATGTGCAAGAAATAGCAATGAAATTTATAAAACAACGAGGATGTACTTGATGAGTGGGATTGAAATACATGTGTATAAAACAAAAGATAAAGCTTCAATGATGGTTGTCTAAATTACAAAAATGGTATTTGTGTAAATTATATAAATGGTCCCTATGTAAATTACAATTATGGTCCTTCTATAAGTTACACTTATGATTCCTATATCAATATATAAATTGTCAAGTTATGGTCCCTATATAAATTAAAGTTATAGTCCATGTGTTAGAAATTGTCTAAGTTCTTGCAATTTTATTCAACATCTAGTTTCTCTACTCTATTTAATGTTGTATATTATCTAAAAGCTTACTATTACATGGAATAAAAGTTGACCCCTTTCGAAAAAAATAATAATAATAATAATAAAAAGCTGGAATTATATGCTAAAAAAAAGGCTTAAGAAAAATATGCTTTACAATAAACAGAATCGTATTTATGTATATATATGATTTTCTAATATAAAAACATGCTCATGATTTTACAATAAACAATAAACATCCATTATTCAACACATGCTTTACAATAAACAAACCAAGCAAAGTATATTGTTTTAATTTGTTCTAACATATTCAGAGTACATTCCCTCTTTGACTTCCTTTCTAATACATCATACAAACCCATGATTTTATCATTGCTCAATAATTAAGTTATAATTTGATTATTATTATTTTTTTCTTCTATAGTGTCCACATATTATAATCTAATGTATGAATATGAAAGAGTTAAAACGGAACCGAAATACATAATCACTTCCGTTTCATGGGGTATTTTATTCACCCCTATAAGAGATTACCTCGTTCTCAAGTTCAATTTAAGGAAAGAACAGAAAAGAAATAGATGGAAGTAAGAGGAAAGTAAAAAAAATTACACCCCGCTCCCGAGTTGTAGCAAAGAAAAGAAGAGAAGAGAAAAACAAGGAAAAAAAACTTGTCTTTTTGTTTTTGTGCTACCGAGTTGGAGAGAAATTGAAAGAAAATTAAACATTTTATTCTTTCTTTCTAAATCCTTCCAAATCGGAAGGAAAGTTAGGAGGGAAAGTAATCCTTCCATTTCCTTCCACTTCCTTCTTTTAATGAAACTCGAAAGCACCAATTTCTTTTACTTTACTCTCATTTTCATCTATTTCCTTTCTTTTATCTCCATAAATTGAACTCAGGAGCCGGATGTTAGTGTCGCTGAGTTTCGTTAAAGAAAATAAGTGGAAGGAACTTGTGCAGAATAAAATGTTAAATCTTGCCAATTAACCCAACTAAATTTACATAACTTTATTAAAAAATGAGAAAATGTACACTAAATTTTCGTTTTGGATGGGACTCTTATCGGATTAGAAATCAGTAAATCCAGCGTAAAAAGATACAACTCCCACTACAAAAAATACAAGTGATCACAAAACTCCGAAAGAAAATCCGAAAATCAATTATTTCCTTTTCTTTTCTTTTCTTTTCCTGTGTATATCCATTTTAGGACCGACGATGGTTAAAACTCATCGGAGCTGACATTATCCGGCGAGTCAAGAGGGAAGCAAGTGTCATCTGCACCGTTGGTCCATAAAAAATGTGCATAAGTAGCAGTATACACAGAGTTATCAGGATCTACAGAAATGGATTCCAAAAAGGTCTCTTCAGCAGCCCATAAGTCCTTTTTTACATGCCATAAAAAGCTTGCGTATTTACGGAGTGATTCAGCGTCTTTTGGCTCAATCTCTGAAGCCCTTTTGAAATAACCTTCTGCCCTGTTTTTTCCCAAAAAAAATACATCAAATTTATGTTTTAAATTGATGTGATGTTACGATTTTTACCTTTTGTGATCATGAGCGAAGAGGTAGAGGAATTGAGCGTAATTTGCCAGAAGAAGGGGGTTATCGGGATCTTTCGATAAACCGATTTGGTAGAAAAACTCTGTTTTCAAGTAATCTTCTGTATCTACTTCTCCCTCGATTTTCACAGTCACCGGCGACACGAATCTTTGCATGGTTTCATGGTCAAGACCTCCATCTCCGATCACTTCCTGCATCTTATCAGCTTCAGCCACCATCGACTTCCATATCTGCCATTCCTCCATCTCCGTCTTCTGACCGGAAACCGACTCCTCGCCGGTCCTGGTTGGGTTTACGGTTGATGATGAAGCTCCGTCTGTAATGATTGGTTGATGTTCAATAGACTCATTGAACTTCCCGTCGCCATCTGTGACGCTAGTAACTGGCCGGGATTTACCGCCGCCGCCGTTGATTCCGCCGATTGAGGTGGTTTTCCCACCTGGATTAACGGAAAATGTGTTGACGGTTGGAGAATCGAAGTTTGTATCGGTCCGATCTTCGATTGTGGAAACAGATTCTATGGTGGCGGGAGACGGCGGCGATGCTATGGCGACGTTATTTGACATGGAATAAACACTGTAGTTTGCCAAAAGGATCATCACGTACACCATTAGAGTCGGTGTTTGTGAGAAAACCTGTTGGAACAACCAAACGAAAGATGCATTCATTTCTTTCTGAACTCTGACCAAAATGCCCTGTAAATCTTCGAAGAACAAAACCTCTCTCATTTGCAGAGTGTAGCTTTGAAGCTCTCGAATTATGAACACCATTGAAGAGAAAGCTTTCTTCATAGAACAATACGCAGATTCTCCTGTTTCCCTAAAACCTTCTTCCCATTGTTTCTTCTTCTGTATAATTCGCAACGAAAAAGGCAACTCCACGCTGTTCGCCTTTCGTTCTATACTCGCCGGAATCATATCACCCAGCCAAGCCACCGGCAAATTAGCAAAGTGGTTTTGATTATGCGGTTCTGATTCCGATACAGAATTATTTTCCGACGAATCAGTCTCGTCGTCATCAGATAACTGGAATCTGAGAGCTAATTCTTGAATCTCCCTCGAGAATTCTTCGTCGGAAAACTCTGAATCTAAGTTCGCACTTACGATTCGTCTGATAGGCTGTTGTCGTGTCGATAATTTAAGGATTTCACACCACTGGGATCTGTTGAGCTTCTTCCCAAACACCGACGACCGGCAAACCAATGTGGAGTCTGTTAAACTACGACGCTTTGATGAAGGTGAAGAAATTGCGGAGGCTAGGGTTTGTGGTGAAGAAGAGGAAGACGACGAAGAGTGTGAAATTGAAGGCTGTGACCAATTAAAACAACCAGTCGCCACTTTTACTCCCATTTTCTAGAGAGAGAAACAACACTATATTCAAATTACGAATGCTTCCCGACACAAACCTGCAAAAGCAATCGAAGCAAAATCCCATCAAAAAGAGTAAATACTTGTTCATAAATGTAAATAGTCTATAATCATAATGCAAATCAACATGAAGAAATGATTACCCACAAAGAAACGCACAATTTTAGGCATTAAAACCGGATCACAAAACAAAAACCAAGGAAAATGGAATTGATTAATGGAAAGACAATAAGAAAACAACGGGTCATGAAGTTTACTAACCTCCACTAACTGTTTTGTGTAGTACCGGAAGTTATGGCGTTTTTCCGGCAACGGGAACCGGAGCTCAACTCAACAAAATATACAGAGATGTGAGATACACCCACGAGGAAAGTTCTTCGCATTGAAATGATAATCTTTGCAAACGAAAATCAAAAATCAAATTAGACGGCGTTGATTTGAAGTTTTTATACATGAACAACATGAAGTCATGAACAGTAAGTACGTGGAGCATGAGGATTGTACACAGGAAAAGTAACTAACACGTGTCTTGTTGTGTTGGAAATCGGACCTAATTTTTACCCTTTAGTTCCTTTGGTTTTTTTTATTTTCATTTTAGTACACAAGTTTATATATATACCAAACACAATCTAGAACAAAAAACAATCTGGTTCCTAATTAAGTAAAGCCAACAAAAATAAAAGAATCAACAATACATATAACGGGTAGGGTCGAATCGTATACATTGAAAAATGGACCAGCAAGCTCAACCGGTTAAAATCAATAAAAATCTAAAAATCAGTTGCAATTAAATAGGGAAATTCCGTAAGGATATATTGAAAAACAGTTGATTATTAGTTCATTTATCAATTTGCTTATTGTTTGATAAAAAAACATATCTCACATTTTATATAATATCAATATATTATGTTTAATTGAATCTCAATCTTATATTTTTTATACAATCACTTTTTTGTTACCAAGCATATATGAAAAAAAGGTATAAAGATTCTATTATTTTAAATTAATTCTCATCTTTAAAAACAATGTTTACTATACTAAAATATAAATAAAAGTGATTAACAGTTTAACACTATATATTTGGCAGTACACAATATAAAAGGACAAAATGTTTGTTTCACACTTTTACTTTTACAGTTATACATTTGACAATACATTCGTCGTATCTATCATAACCACTTTTTAGAGATCATACTTTTTCACTGTATCACAAAGTATAACTAAAAGGTAATAAGGCAATACGAGATGAAAGATGAAGATGTAAGGCCATCCTGTATACACATCACGAGAAGGCTCGTGGTGTGTATACACCTCATCATCTTCTTCTTCCACCCTCCTTCTATTCTCAATTCGGTATACTCACAACAAAGGAATGTGGTCGTTGTGGGTGTAAGCTTCAAGAGAGAAGAGGAGAGGAAGAGAGAAGAAAGAGTCCGTGGTGAATTGTGGTGGCCAACACGAGAGACCACGCTCGTGGTTCCAGATCAGCACCACGAGAGGAACGGGATGGTGTGCACGGAAAACCACCGTGGCCACCTGGACCACGAATGGCTTCGTGATACCCATACCAGATGACCTAAAAAACCATAACATATAAAAAGAAAAACCTCAAGGACGAGAGGAGATCCTCTTTGAATCTTAATGAACTTGCCCCCAAGGAGAGGTCAGTCATACATAAAGGCACAGAGAGTGGAAGTATGTGGCAGTGTCCAACCTCAATTCAAAAGTGGCGAACAAAAACAAGAAGGGTACGGTTAGGGTTTTTAGTTTCCACCTTTAGATTTCTTTTATGCATTTTTTCTGGATTTATAAAAGTTAAAGATAAATGAGGAGTTGTGGCCTGTGGGCTTTTTTCTATCAGATTAGTTTATTTATTTATTAATATTAATATTTTGAGAGTGAAATTTGTTACCCTTTCGTTCTCTCAGATTAGTTTATTTGTTTATTAATATTAATATTTTGAGAGTGAAATTTGTTACCCTTTCGTTCTCAGTATCATAATTTAAAATAGCAGATCGCCTTTAGTAATTTATTTGTTTCACATCTGAAATGTTTTTTTTTTCAAGATATATTCAAAAAATCTCAAGGTAGGTCCTTGACTTTTTTCATGGTATTTCCTAATTTTTTATCTATATATATTCTAAATAAAATTGGAATTTTTGGTAGGTCATGGGACCTACTTTTAGCCTTACTAAACTCGCCCCTGCATATCAACTTGTTATCGTCCTTGTTTTGGTGTTTGTGTTTATGTTGATTGATATTCTTTTACATCATCAAATCTTTCTAGCAATAACAAATAGGTTGGTTCATTTTTTTTTCATGTTATCTAATATCAACACAATTCTTATGTATCCTTCTTTGTTTCGACTCGGCACATTTTGTATCCACACTAGCCTTTATCATGATATAAGTTAGGTAATACATTCTAACTTAATTTTATGAATCTAACTTACTAAAAAGTTGTTTACATTGCAAACCTTGAAAAGTTTCACGTTATAAAAGATGAGAATTGTGAATTATTTTCTTTAGGGACCATAATTATCCTATGTTGGTAGTTTAGGGACGTAATAAGCAGTAATATGAAATTTAGAGGGGCGTTAGGTGTTAAAAGTGTTTTGCAGGCTCACTCTTATTGCGCCACGTCTCACGACCGACCCATCACATGTTCTTTTCCTCCAATGAACCGTGAAATTTCACCAAACTATCTCCCATTCAAAGAGGAGTTGTTTGCAATAAATATACACTTCAAATGTCAATTTCGGATTCTAAGTTCTATCTACCTCATGACCCGTCTTTTGCCATTGAAACTACTCCTTATTGTATAAAACCTAGAAAAATACCATGCATAATGCTTTCGGTAGATCTTAATTAGTTTAAAATGAATAAATATAATGAATACGTGCCACATTTAAAAATGTCATGCACAAAGCTATGAAGCACTAGTTATATTTGAAATGATATACGTCAAAAATCATATAAAACAAATAAACAATATATTTCAATCTCAACTTATTTTAAGAAATATAATTTCTCTTAAGCCAAAATTTTAAAACTCAAATTATAAATTATTATACATATTAAATCGGGTATCGGCTTATGAACAACATCCAATATTGAGATGTCGGCTTAGGCAGTTTAGCTGCAGCGTCAATACCAGACGGTTTGGAGTTGACATCCATTTGGAGTCACCATCATTATTCTTCTATCCATGTCCTACACATGTTGTACTTCCCACCACCTTTTTTTGTTGGTTTAGTGTTATCAACATAGTTTACTGTAATTATTATTAATAGTGAGATAGACTGAGTTCTATTTACGCACTGACACTAGAGGTGCGGGGTGCATACTTGGAATGATAAATATGAACTCATGAATACGAGGGTCCGAAGGAATTGATTTAATCAATTGTTGATATATATATATATATATATATATATATATATATATATATATATATATATATATATAATTTAAACTCCATGTTTCATCTTTTCCAAAACACCGTATTACCCTCCAAAACTTCATCTTCATTTTTTTATTTACTTTTAAATTCAATCATTCAAATATGTGCTTATTTTTAGTATCGAAATAATATAGCTAATGTGTTAATTTTGTATGGCAGTGCGTTGATTTTTTTTTATGTAATTTTAGGCTTAATGTATATCGTTGGAGTTTCTTAATAAATTTACGAGCAAGAACTAATGTGTAGTTTATTTAATTATGTAGTTATATTTTTCGACAAGATACATAATTATAAAATAAATAATAATTTATGAAAATCAACAAGGATAGTGATTTCATTTACCATCATTGACACTCCAAATTCCATTTTATATTCCAACATCCAAACTCTATTATAATATATGGCAAATTTATTTGACACTCTCACTACAACTTAATTGTTTTTTAATATATTCGATTTTTTTTAATATATGCGATTTCAAATTAAAAGTAATTAATTAGTCATTATAACTCTTGAGTTTTTTTAGCATTTGGTTATTACTTGGTAAGACTTTTTAGTTTCCTCATATTATACTTATTGTAGCTCTTTTAGTAGTATATAAATAAGTTTTGATCATAAAAAAACAAAATTGTGTTTGAAGCAATTTGGGATTCAAATATGAAGAGTTGAAAAAATGATCAATAGTTATTGCAATACAAATTTTTCTTGGGATAATAATGTTTCTATATTTCAAATGTATGTTGATTCCTATTATTTTTTTATGATTTATAGGTCTTTAATAAGTTTTTTATATATATAAATTTTATAATAGATGTTGTAGTGTTTTTATGTAATTAGAAGTTATAGTATATTTTTGTCATGCTATATATTATTTTTTCTATATAGAAATCAACATATGTTTGATATAAAATTTGCACAACTTAAAATGGTGTATAAAATCATCAAAAGTTGTACTATTTTTTTCATACCATTTGTTATTCGTTATATAAAAAAATTACATACTTTTGATATACAATTTATACAACTTAAAAATTTGTATAAAATCATAAACTAATAGTATACATAATCAATTATTTAAAACTATGACAGTTAATAAATCTAATTAGTTAATTATATATTTATTTTGCTACTAACATTAGATTTTCATGTGTAAATATTGAATTACAATTTGTTAAAGAGTACTATTTTTTAATTATATAATAATATTTTTGTGCAATGTTCAGAAAAATAAAATATTTCTCATCAATGTCAACTTTATAGCATCTTCAAATAAAATTAAAGTTTTTTTATTTTGAAAAAAGTAATGAAAAAGTTTAAAGTTTCCCTATGGGGGAATTTGTAATCAAAGCTTATTCAAACAAAATTGTAATTACAAACTTTTGTTATAAGCGTTTTCAATATTATGGCCAGTTTCATATATTCTCAACAAATTATTAAATAATCGAACTCATATAAAACAATAGAATAATATGAATACAAATTAGTTGATGCATAAATAATTTGATGAAAAGACTATCATCTTATATTCTTATGACGCGACATAAAAATATTAACTCTAGAAAGTCATATATTACACTCGCAATAAACGTACCAAAATAAAAACCCGAGGTTGCCGCCGGAGTGACTTAAACAAGAATCGGGCTGATTTTTACAAGCGGCCTCCATGGCAGCTCCTACTCTTCCGATAACCTCCCTGCCACGGCACCACCACGTCTCTCTCCCCCCTGCAATTGCTTCCATAACGGTCAATAACGACCGATACTTTTCGAACCACCCAACAATTTCACTGGTCAATCAATGTTCGAATTCGAAACAACTCAAACAGATTCACGCCCAAATGCTCCGCAACGGTCTTTTCTCCGACCCCTTTTCAGCCAGTATCCTTGTCTCCGCCTTTGCCCTTTCTCCTATTCAAGACGTTGATTATGCACACAAACTGTTCGACCAAATTCCCAAACCAAATATCTACACTTGGAACGCGCTAATTCGCGCTTACTCTTCCAGTCAAGTACCCATTCAAAGCCTCTCGATTTTTACCCGGATGCTCTACCGATGTGATGAAGTGTTACCTAACAAGTTCACATACCCTTTTCTGATCAAAGCAGCATCCGAGCTTTTGAATATGAGAGTAGGAGAAGTTCTTCATGGGATGGCTATCAAGACGTCCCTTGGTTCTGATGTTTTTATACTCAATTCTCTTATACATTTTTATTCTACCTGTAAATGTCTGGATTCAGCGTATAGAGTTTTCCAGAATATTCCTGTGAGAGATGTTGTTTCCTGGAACTCCATGATTACGGGTTTCGCACAGGGTGATCGTCCTGATGAAGCTTTGAAGCTGTTTCACGAAATGCAAGGTGAGAATTTGAAACCCGATAAAGTAACAATGATGAGCGTCTTGACTGCTTCAACAAAGAAGTTAGATTTGAACACCGGCAGATGGGTTCATTCTAATATCCAAAGGTACGGAATCAAAGAAAGCTTGAATCTAAACAACGCATTGCTTGATATGTACACAAAATGCGGAAGCCTAGAAGACGCCCAGAAACTGTTCGATAAAATGCCTGAGAAAGACATCGTCTCATGGACAACCATGCTAGTTGGGTATGCAAAATCAGGCGATTACATTACAGCCAGGAAGCATTTTGACACCATGCCTAGTCAAGATATTGCTGCATGGAACGCCTTAATCTCATCTTATGAACAAAGTGGCAACCCAAAAGAAGCTTTGGCTATTTTCAATGAACTACAATTGAGTAACAAAGCCAAACCTGATAGTGTCACCATGGTTAGCACTCTTTCTGCTTGTGCTCAAGTGGGAGCCATGGACATGGGTGGATGGATTCATGTTTACATCAAGAAACATGGATTCAACCTCACTTCTCATCTCATAACCTCATTAATCGACATGTATGCTAAATGTGGGGATCTAAATAAAGCCCTTGAGGTTTTCAATTCAGTCGATAGCAAAGACGTTTTTGTCTGGAGTGCCATGGTTGCAGGTTTTGCAATGCATGGACGTGGAAGAGACGCGATAGAACTATTCAAGAAAATGGAAGAAAACAATGTGAACCCTAATTCTGTTACTTTCACTAATCTATTATGTGGTTGTAGCCACACGGGATTAGTTACAGAAGGGCGTGATTTCTTCAAGAAAATGGAGGATGTTTATGGGGTTGTTCCCGGGGTGAAACACTATGCATGCATGGTGGATATGCTTGGGCGTGCGGGTTGTTTAGATGAAGCTATGGAGTTGATAAAGTCAATGCCAATGCCTCCTTTGGCTTCTGTTTATGGAGCTTTGTTAGGTGCATGTAAACTCCATGGAAATGTGGAAATTGCTGAAGAAGCTAGTAGTCGTTTGATAGAACTTGAGCCATGGAATCATGGTGCGTATGTTCTTTTGTCTAATATCTATGCCAAATTTGGAAAATGGGACAAGGTTGCTATGTTAAGAAAGAGAATGAAAGATATTGGATTAAAGAAAGAACGCGGGTGTAGCTCAATTGAGGTGGATAATCGCGTTCATGAGTTTGTTGCAGGAGATAACACGCATCCGCAATGTGTGATGATATATGAAAAGCTTAATGAGATTTTTGAGAAGTTAAAGTTGATTGGGTATGAGGCGAATCGATCTCAAGTTCTTCAATGTGTTGAAGAAGAAGATATGCAAGAACACGCGTTACATCTTCATAGTGAGAAGTTAGCAATTGCTTTTGGGTTAATTGGTTTGAAAAAAAGTCAACCGATTCGTGTTATGAAGAATCTTCGTGTTTGTGGAGACTGTCATAATGTTGCGAAGATGATTTCAATGGTTTATGGTAGAGAGATTTTGTTGCGAGATCGGTATAGGTTCCATCATTTTAAAGAAGGCAACTGCTCATGTAAAGACTACTGGTAATTCGGTAATTCTTTGGGTTTAGGGTTTAGGGTTTGTTTCGAATATAATGTCAACATAACAATGTACTTTTTTACATTTGTTTAGTAGGCAAGTACATCATCACTATTAAGCTCACTAACTTCCACCACTAGTCATTGTACTTTCAAAAAGTGTCCACAAAATATATTTTTATAGGTCTAAACCGAAAAATGTAAAATTATGTACTTCTAGAAGACTAACTTTCTAAACTCATCTAAAGATTAGAACATGCATTAGGAACAAGAGGCAATTTCTCTATATACATGAACAACCTCTTCGAGTTCTCTTTTAATATTATAGCTAGATCGGCTGCATCACTTGCTTCAACACATATCCATAGATCGGCTACCTTCAATCCTTTTAGGGTTTCCCTACAAAAGGGACATGATCGCGATCGCCCATGCCTAAAAAACAAAAATACAAGTCAAAACTATTAGCTTTATCTCCATATTTAGGGTTTTCTTCAAGATACTAGCAGGCAAATTTGTAAAAAGTTAGAACTTAACAGGAAAACCCTAATTTCTCTAACTTTCTCGGTTAAAACGGATCAAGTAAAAAGGAAACAATGTTGTTAGCACATAGTGGGGCCCACAAAAGAAACGAAGGTTACCAATCCCTATAGCATTTGAAGCATAGTGAATGGGTGCAATTAGGCAACACGACTTTGGTCTTTGTTTCCATGCAAATCCCGCATTCGGATTCTCTTTCGATATCATCATCTGAGAGTTTTCCCTTTTCCAAACCGTCTTTTCGTGAGTACTTCTTCAAGCATATCTCCTTGTTTTTCCTCTCTTCCAAATCCATAATCCCACTTTGTAGTTGCATTATTGATGGAAATATAACACCTGTTTACATAAACTCATAGGATTTATAAGACCAAATCAACTTTGAATCCCACCATTTTTCAGAAATCTCACCATAAAATTGTCTAATGCTTGCTTTTCTTTCATGAACATCCATGGAAGTTTTTCCATCAGCATATAACTGTTTCATTAAGCAAATAATGAACCTAATGTTCTTATCTAATATCTACCATATAGAAACACAATAATTTCTTGAAGAAAGTTACCTGATAAACAAAAACACGAAGCAAACCAAGGGCTCCTGCGATTTTACAATCTGCCCATGGGAAAAGATAGGAGAACAAGTCTACAGCTGGACTGAAATAGATTCTCATTTGAAAGCATGCTCCATTATCATCCTTGGGGGAATTTAATGCTCTGGACAACAATGGTAGAATTCATTCAGTAAATCAATCATTCTCCTAAAAATAATACTTAACTGATCTTGGATGAAGCCTAACATCACAAAAATCATCGTCGTTCCTCATGTAATTCTATGATATCGCAAACAACTAAACATCAAAACGACATTTTCCAAATTAATGTGTTCACAAACTTTGATCGATTCCACAAATTACCGATGAACTGTTAATAGATAGCTTCAAATCATGTTTGCGAATGTGAAACAAGCGAAGATGATTCGAGATACTTACAGAGTATTGGCATGCTGAATATCAGCTTCGAGAGCTTTAAGCGAATCCTTATAATTCTTCCCCATTACGATAGCTTAACAGTCGAAATTGAGAAAAGCAAGGAGATCGTTTAACAGTACTCAAAAGCAGTTTTCTATGAATATCGAAAAGGATCCCAAATCGCTGATTTTCGGTGAATCGACTTTTTCCTCGAAAAAAGATATTGGTATTGCGCCTACTATTTGCCACTCGGAGTAACGATTACACGAAGAACTGTACACTTCCTTCAATTTTGGTTTTTTTTTTTGTTTTAAATTTTAATGTAAAAAATTGTTTATTATAATCGATAACTTTGACATCAGAAAAAAAATAGAGATATTCACCGCGTAACCAAATCTATTAAATATATATTACATGTTAATAAAAGGTTCAAATAATAACACAACGTAAAAACAGATATGATATACTTTATTATCAAAATATTTAATTGTTATATTGATTGAGATATCTTTTATAATTAATAAAAATTTGTTTACTTATTAATTAGGGGGAAAGAGTAACAATGAAAAGAGATAATTATGAAAAATGTTTGTTATCGGAAATAATAATTAGTCAATTGATTATATCGCTGGTTTTTAGAGATAATTATTTATTGGGAAATTAAGCAATCTAAAGTTTTTCAAAAGGAAATAGAAAAATTAAGTAATTCAACCATCGTATTTGAAAAAAAATATATTAAAAAAATATTTTCTAATATATGTCCTAGGGTACAGGGGCGGAGCTTCAACGATTTATTCGGGGGCCGAAAATATAATATGTATAAAAATTGGTAAGCAGGGGGGCCACAACCAAAATTTTATACTTTTGTGCCTAAAATATATAAAATGAAACTAAAAGGACTATTTATAACCAAAAATTCAGGGCGGTCACAGCCCCCCCCCCCCCCTAGCCCTAATAAAGCTCTGCCTATGCTAGGGTATATATAAGAAACATTTATTGAAATGTTAATGACGAGGATTATATTACCATAATTATGATAATATTTCTTATAATTAATACTTCATTTAATGTTTTTTATATGTACCTTAAAACACATATTAGAAAACCCCTAAAAAATAGTAAAAATAATCATTTTCGGACCAACAAAAAAACATTTTTTTTTAATTGATTCTGAAAAGACATTTTGGACCAACATATCGTATTTCGGGCTAAAATTTCAGATTTCAAAAAAAAAACACTCAGGAATTTCAAGAACAAGTACAAAATCCAAAAAACAATTTTGGAATTTCGATAAAAATTTTCATTTTTTACTTAAATTTAACAAAAAATTAAATAAACATAGTAAATATAAACTATATATGATATTAGTATATAAAAATTATACATTTTATTGAAAAATAGTAACATTAAAGATTTCGAAATATAGCATTTAACATTAAAAACAATTTTAAAAAAATGAAATAAAAAGTACTCCGGAATATCAACAATACTTCAGAATGAAGGCATTCTAGAGATAGTGGTTATCTTTTAAAAACTGAAAAAAAAAATGATTTTTTTTAAAACCTCATTTATAAAGGTTAGACTACGTAATTTTCCAAGAAAATACATTTTCTTGTTTTAAAAAAAATAACTATGTTTTCGGAACGCCTCATTTCAGACTACCGTTTATATTCTGAAGTTCTTCCGAAATGTCAATTTCAGGTTGTCTAAATGAACACTTATTCCTGAATGTTAGATTCAAGATTTGATCTTCAAATTTCTGAGTTATTTTTTTGGGTTTTTTTCCATTTTTTTTAAAGAAATATCTCTATTTTATGTCCGAAATGTCTATTTCGAAGTGTTTAATATGACCATTTTTCAATAAAATGTCTTATTTTATGCACTAATATTATATATATTTCGCATTTAATATGTTCGTTTAACTTCTTGTTAGATTTAAGTAAAAAACAATTTTCTTTTCTTCTCGAAATTCCAAAATTGTTTATCGAACCTCATATTAGTTCTTGAAATTTCGGAGATTTTTTGTTCTAGAATGCGAAATTTTAGTCCAGAATCTGAAATATATTTTTTTGTCAAAAAAATATTTTTTCTTGATCCGTAATGTCCATTCCTGACCAAATAGTTATTTTTGCTAAAAACAAAATTTTTGGGTTATATATTTCAAATCAACATTAAATCGTGGTTATGTAACATCCCAAAAATACGGTTCAAAATTTTCATTTTTAATATACTAATTATAAAACTATTTGTCTGAAAACAACCATAGCACAAAATCAAAGTATCAATAGTCAAAACATGTCATGATAAAACAATATAAGAGTGTAAATCTCAACGATCTCATGCGTGGAAACCTGGTGTGATGTGTTGCAATCATGCCGACTCCTTTCCCTTCGTAGAAGAAGTACCTAAAACCAAAATTGAAAACCGTAGGCACAAAGTTTAGTGAGTTCCCCTATCATACCACATACCGTACAATAAACATACTGTCATGCATATCTGGGTGCCCAGCCTACCCTACTGAGCATATATGGGTGCTCAACCTACCCTTGTCAGGCATACCGGGGTGCCCGACCTACCCTTGTCAAGCATAACTGGGCGCTCGACCTATCCTGTCAGGCATATCTGGGTGCCCGACCTACCCTCCGGTTTATTTCAACTAGTTACGGGGACTATTTCACCCCTACCACTACCATGTAATAACATAACATAACATATTGTCAGGCATATATGGGTGCCCGACCTACCCTCCGGTTTATCTTAACCGGCTACGAGGTCTTACCTACCCCTCCTACCACTATCACATAATATCATAGCATATTAGCACATAAATCATAACAGATAGTGGCATACCAGACAATTATCACAAAGACAATCATCTCAACTATAAGCAACTACTAGTGGGTCGGCATTGGTGCCTTCGACCCACTTCTACTGGAAGGTAACTCACCTCGATAATTGGGAATAGCTGCAAAGACTCCTGCTATGAAATCAACTCCTCTCAGACTCCTACACATAAACATTTCCTTTAATTATCCTTTCGTACTCATGACCCCTTAAGTGTCACGTCCGCAGATTCGGGCTAGTCAATTTAGAGATAATGAGCATCAAAAATAAGTTTTTGATGGAAGATTATTTAGAAGGAGTAATCTTAACCAAGTTATAGTATATGTCATAAGGGTTCCGTACATATAAAGAACGTCGAAATCTGAATTATATGGAAGAAGTTATGGCTCGTCGAAGTTTTACGGCAAAACCGGCACCGCACCGCGTAATGTAAAAAGTGAATTTTTGATAAACTACTTTTTAGCCTTAGAGATCTAAATGGAAGTTATAGTATACGTCAAACCGAGAGTGTGCATAAAAAGAACGCCCAAATCTGACTTCGTATGAGGAAGTTATGATTTTTCTAAGATTTGGCATAGCAGTGCACAACCCGAAATTCGAATTTTAGATCGATCCATTTTTGGCCAACGTAACCTAAATGAGAATTGAACATCTCATTAATAGGAGCTCAACGATAAAAAGACAGACGAAAACGGAGTCCGTATGTAGAAGTTATGAATTTTACGTAGTTATTTAACAGTATAATCTTCTCATAGTGTTAAATTTAAAATTGGTCGATAATTAGCCGATGGATTCAAAAGGAAAGTTGTAGATCTTGTCTTTACCTATGTGTGGATATAAAGAACGTCAAAAACGGAGTTCGTATGCGAAAGTTATGAATTTTTAAAGATTGGTTGTTTTACCTACGTCCAACGCCACGTGTCAGCACCAGACTTCGCCTTGGAGCCTACGCAAGTTCACGACGTGAGCACCCTTTTTCACGACGTGAGCACCCTTTTTCACGACGTGAATCATCCCAGACAGCCTATAAATAGAGGCGTAAATCACCCCAAAACTCACACTTTTCATACTCTTTCTCTCCCATTACCCCCAAACCCTCTTCCCCCTTCCCTAGCACCTCCTAGGTGTTAAAGGCGAGTCCCAGAGCGCCAGAAGGCTCCGGGAAGAAGAGCTTTTGGCTCAAAAGTTCTGCCCCTACAGAGACCAACTCCTAGACAAACCCTCGGTAAGTGAGTTATGCTTACCCTACTTTAAGTATAACTTATGTTTAAGTTCATTATCGTTATTATGAACCTATAAACAAGATTTATCAGTGATTCCAATTTGTTATACTGATTGATCTACTTATGGAGATGATGTCTAGTCTCTGATTTAGTGAGGTGTTTAAAGTGGGATTTCCAAACAGTATACTTCGTATACCAAACAGATCCTACCTCCGATATGATCCTACCTGGTTGTTCCTTACTTGATAGATCATGAAAGTAGACTTTGAGTTAATGACGAATCTAGACTAATAATTAGTCGCAATAAATATTAGACTAAAATCTAGTGGTAATAATACTAGGTTTCGTTGAAGGAAATCATATTGTTAAGAAGCGAAGCACTGCTCGAATTTTGAGTCGTCACTTTAACAAGTGAGTGCATGGTTACTTTCATCTTACACATATATATGAAGTATTTTATATAAATTACGTGCTATGTGTGCATATTATACGTATACTTGCTATCTATGCTAGATGAACGATTTTATACATGTTTTAAATGATTTAAACTGTATATGTATTTTATATCTACAAAATATGTTGGGTAAAACATGGGTAGATTAGAGATGAGATAAATGATGAGCGATGAAAGATGAGATGAATGATGAGTGATGATATATGAGTGGTAAAATATGGTGAGAAACGATGACCTAAGCGATGAGCCAAGCGATGACCTAAGCGATGAGCCAAGCAATAACCCAAGCGATGGCCTTGTCATCTAGCAGAGTATGGATGACAACCACATACTATTCTAGACAGTCCAGTGGAACACTAGCAGGCTCGCAACCTGTAGGTGTTGTGAACGATGTGTTCACCCGGTGTACTCTAAAAACCCATTGACATGTATTGCGAGTGGACTCTCGAAAACGATACTGTCAATAAACGAGATAAACCCTGGCGACTATGCAGACTTACTGCCTAAACCATGGTGACGATGGACTTTATGCCTATTCCTTAGGATAATCCTTAGGAATGAATGGACGAGGAATAGCTGATTCTTAGAGTAGATCCTTAAGAATAGAGAAGATAATGGGGATGGGTAATTGGGTTAATTGTTTGATGTTTAAACATAATATTTATATTATTGTGGGTTGAAAACACTATGTACTCACCAGGTTTCCCAACCTGACCCCTTAAGCTTATTTGTATCACAAGTGTCGATATAAAGTTACATTACACCGAGAGATTAAAGAGATGTAGATCACTAGTGTAAATAAATGTAAGTTCTGTTTATGCTTATAATTCTATATTAACGATGACATCCCAAATGTTTTAAAATGAATAAAAATACATTTCTTGGGAAATGCTTTGATAACGTATTTATCATGTTTTTCTGGGAACAAATTCCGCAACACTTTTATTAAAATTGGTACTCTGATTTTTATAAAGCATAAACAAAATCGTTCTTTTCTGACCGTGAAAATGGGGATGTCACAGAAGGGTCAAATTTGGTCAAATTCAAAGCCAAAGTCAACATCCTGGTCAAAGTCAACATCCTGGTTGACTCAACTCGTCGAGTTGGTCCATCAACTCATCGAGTTTCATGAATCATAAAACCTTAAAATTGCGATCTAACTCATCGAGTTCTTTCATGAACTCGTCGAGTTCCTCCCTATAACAGAGTCGAGACTTTTCAACACAACTTGTCGAGTTCCTCCTTAAACTCGTCTAGTTCTTCAGTCTTCAAAACCCAAAACCATGGCCAACTCGCTGAGTCATCTCCTAGACTCGTCGAGTTTGCTCAATAAACAGAAAAGGTTGGGGGACCACAATCCAACTCGCCGAGTTGGATGAACAACTCGTCGAGTTCTTTTAGTCTAAATCCATTCAGTCACTTCCAATTGAGTTCAATGCTTCCAAACCATAGATCTGGTCCCTTAGGGATGATATCTTACGTAAAGTTCCTATCTTTACTTGCATGCATGGACTACTTTGCTCAAAAGGCCAAAAGAATGGTCCATAAGTTGCACGGGACCTTCATGGCCATAAATTTGGCACCTTTATGCCATGAAGTTCCCTAAAGTCCCTAGATCTGAAGGGTTTTCCCACATTGGACGTCCAAGTCCCAAAGACTAATATTCTTAGACCAAAACATGGAGAAATCACTCTAAAACTAGATCTAAACATTGAATAGACAAGATAGGAACTTTATACCTCAAATGAACCAGAAATGGAGCTCAACTTTTGGATCTACTCTTATCCTTCACATCCTTGCTCCTTCTTCAAGAATCCTCTTCTTCAAATTCACAAAGAATGCACAAAAATGGCTCAAAACACTCAAAAGTGAACTAGGGTTTCGTGGCTAGGGTTTGGGATGATGGAGGTTGTAAATAAGGCCAACCTTTGGAGGTTAAGGTGTTTAAATAGGGTGCTAAACCCTTAAAATTAGGGTTTCATTCTGGCAGTCCTACTCGTGAAGTTGAGTCCCTCAACTCGTCGAGTAGACTTTAATTTTTGTGTCCAAATTCCATTCCTACTCGACGAGTTTGGGGCCTCCAACTCGTCGAGTTCCTGTACAAAAATGAATACATCTGATTTAAAATATATACCATTAACTGGGCGTTACAGGTTAGATTACTTAATTTTTCTTACTTATTTTATAATTTTTTTAATTAAACATGCATTAATTAATAGCATCCTATTATCTAGTTTTTCCTTGTGCTCCTGTCTTCTCTTCTGGTACCACGGCTGCTACAACCTGATCCTACAAAACATAAAATCTACGTAGTATCAGGCACAACGTGTTTGGTGAGTTATTCTGCTGTCCTTTCTTATCTTTCATATTTCTTTATCTTTCTCATACTCTGACATCTAACTCTTTGTCTAATAGCATACACTGCTATTCTTTCTTCTTTCATCTATATCTTCTTCTTTTTCTCATCTCATCTATCTCTTTCACTTTTATCTACTATGGTTCTCATACTCTTCTCTTATATTTCTCTTATGCTTTCTTAGCCTCTTCTCAGGCTCTTCTCATACTTTGCTCATACTCTATCTATTAGCCTCTTCTCATGCTCTTCTCAAACTCTACTCATACTCTATCTCTATCTCTAACTTTATCTCTTCTATACTTTTTCTCTATTCTAATCTTTCTCTTTTATACTCTTTTCTCTAATGCCTCATCACTTTGTTCTCCTCTATACCCAATGGTCACATTACATACTTTACTCTAAAGGAACAACCTCCCACCACATTACCAGACACACTCAACCAGTCTTACCTCTCTCTCTCTCTCTCTCTCTCTCTCTCTTATGATCCCTCGCGGATCCTTATTCTTTATGTTGGGTTGCAGATTCGTTTAAGTATTGCGTCATTGGGCTCGGTTATTAGTCCGATTATTTTGTACTCCGGTTTGGGCCTGTCCAACCGTGAGCCTGTTAGGTTTACTATATAAGAATATGCTTGCATGCATATTAGGTGGATGATTGAGAGATAACGATCTAGAATACAATAGAGAAAATTACGATAACTTTGACTTTCTTCATCGTTCGTGTAAACCTTCTAACCCTCTACAGTTGATGTTCTTGATCGAGCTCTTCTGAGGGTTGTTTTATAATCATTCGACACGTTTGATTCATTCTTGAGTTGTTCATTATTTTCGTGTTCTTGCTGTTTAATCTTTATTTACCTGTTTAAGATCTAATCGATCTTCAAGATTAAATTTTAATCTCATCAATTGGTATCAGAGCAGGAGGCTGTGTAATCGATACACTTCTTTTCTGTGAAAAAGGGTTCAATTAGGGTTTTCCGCAATTACTAATATTTATTGAGTCGTCATCTCATTATTGACGTATCTTGATATTTATTGTTTTGCCCTAATCTGATTTATTACAAGTCTGATCTTTGAACAGGTTATTCGAACATAATGGACGAGTTGCAATCGAATCCCATCAATATTTCCAACAGCATTGGATCAACCACGAAGATTCCCATCCTATACACCCATGATTATGAAGTCTGGGCGCATCACTTTGAAGACTATGTTATAGGATCTGAGGATAATGGATACCTCATATGGGAAGCAATTATCAATGGACCGTTTTCTCACTCTGCAACTTCAAGGATTATTAAAACTCAAAAGGAGTATAATAATCTAATGAAGGATGTTAAAGATATTGCACAAGATGAAAAAGATAAATTCCAGTGCAATATCAAGGCGTTAAGATTGATCAGATTCACCCTTCAGTCCGACACTTTCAGGTTGGTAAGTTCATGCACGACGGCAAAGGAAGTTTGGGATAGGCTTCGTGAATTGTACTCTACAGACGAGGATCTTGAACACTCTATCCAAACCTTGCTCTTGTCTGAGTTTGGAGAATTCAGGCAAGGAGCCGAAGAAACTGTGACCCAAACGTTCGATCGCTTCAATCATCTTCTCAGCAAGATCATCAAACATGACATCGAAAGGAAGCTTATCGAGCAGAAGGTTACGTTTTTAAATGGTCTAAGATCAGAGTGGAGAGCAGTGGTGTCTACAGTTAAAGCCCATGAGCAGTTTAAATCATATTCTTTGGCGAAACTGGTGGGTATTCTCAAGTCTCAGGAGAAGATTGTGCTGCAGGAAAAGAATGTTGTCTCAAGCCTAGGTTCGCTGGCCCTCCTGTCAAAAAGTAAAGCTGTGATGGAGGACGAAGACCTCAACTTGGAGGAGTATGACCTCACGTCTGAGGATTATGCTATGATGGTGTCTAACCCCAAGAGGTTCATTAAGAAGAGATTCCCCAGCAACAAAAACCGAAACTGGCAGGGGAGTTATAGTTCAGAAAAGGTTAACAATGAACCGAAGGTTGAAGAGTCTAAGAAGGAACCGAAGGCAGAAGGTGATTCTGGAGTAAGATGTTACTACTGTGGAGGGAAAAACCACTATGCTAAGGATTGTGTCCTCAAAAAGATGGCTGAAAAGGATGATGAAAAGGATGAGGAAGCTTTGCTGCAGAAAAAGATTGATGAGATGAGGAAGAAGAAATCTACCGCTAACCCTTCCATGAATGCTCTAATTGTGCAGGGTTCGGTTGCTGATGACGAGTTCGGTGGCGTGGAAGTTTGGTCAACCGACTTTGAAGACGATGAAGTGAGGAAGCCTTCTCATGGAAAGGCTTGTGTGGCAGAAGAGGAGAGCAGTGGAGGAAGGTGCTTGATGGTGTCCGAAGTATCTCAGATGAGGGGATACAACACTGATGGAGGAAGCAACGAACCGAAGGAGCAGCAGGATATGTGCTTTACAGCCAAACCGCTCAGCGTGCAGTTCAACGAGCTCGATGAACTGATCAAGAAGGTACAATCGGTTTTTGTTTCATTTAAAGTACCACAATGCTCATATGAAAAAGAACTAAAAAGTGTTAATTCTCGAATCTCTCATCTAGATAGTAGTTTAACTCAAACTCGAGTCACCAATTCTAACCTAACTGATCAATTAAGCAGGGTGTCTTCGAAGAGTGAGGAACGGCGCATGTGGATCGAGTTGAAGGAGTCAGAATTAGTTAAAATAAAAGATGAAAACATTTATTTACAAAGATACAATTTAAAGCTGTTAAAACAGCGAAATGTTTTTTGTTTGATTGCAAAACGTCTTTACACTAATATTACTCAGCTTCACTTGGATTGTGAAATAGGACAAAAGATTCATCGCATGATTTTGCCCTTCCTTGAGTTTAAGGAGGATGAAATTGATGCTGAAGCTTATAATTGTGAGAGTGTGATATCATCTGATGATGTCAATCCGACCTATATGTATGGACTGGACAAAATAGAATCTTTCATTAAATCCAAGGACCATAAGGACATGCTTAAAAACCTTTTGGATGAAAATGATAGACTTAAACTGAGAACCGAAACCATACAAAAATTTGACTCTTTAAACGCCAACTTGAGCTCAGAAAACAAAATTGATGTTGAAAATGCATCTGAGCTTAATGAGGATGACAATATGAGTGAAATTTCTATAGAGGACACGGTTGACTGCTCAGAATTTGTGAAAAGCGAACCTGAAAACCACAAGAATCTAATTTCAGAAAATTCAGTGGAGTTCGCTCGATTGTCCCAACAAAAGTCCCCGATCTTAGCAGAGAAAGCCGTTGTATATCAAAAGGTTAGGACCACTCCAAATCAAGTGTACAAGGTCACATGAGTAACCGAACATCAGACTGCTGAACTCACAGCTATTGTAAACGAAGACAATGCTGATGGCTGCGATGAGTTCTTCTGGTCAGCACCGATCGATAATGCAGATGAAACGGTAGGCTTATCAGAAAGGACCTCATGGATAAGTAAAGGTAGATACATACCAGAACCCTTGAACAAGCCAGATAATTTCGATGTGCCAAGTACCAGTGATACGAAAGACATTCCTCAAGAAAATGGAAGTTCGGCAAAAGAAGACATTCCTTCTAGTTCCTCAGTTCAAAGTGAAACTTCCACAGTTCAAAGTGAACCATCCAAAGAGAAACCGAAAATAAAAGCCAATATCCATCATCAACCGAAGCAGATGAGGAATCAGAAACGTCAAAGGAACCAGAGATACAGGAAGAATCTCTCTGAAAGGAAACAATTCTGGCAATCCCAGAATACATATTTCTCACATCAAGACAAGAATCTAAAGTTTGAGAATAACCCTGTTAAAAAGCACAAGAGCCACAACAACCGAAAGCCAAGGTTCGGTTCGGAAAAGAATACCAACCAAAAGCAAAGGTTCGGTTCTGAGGATGACTCCAACCGAAAGCAAAGGTTCGGTACAGAGAACGACTCCAACCGAAAGCAAAGGTTCGGTTCTGAAATCAAAAGAGATCAAAACTCTAAGGTCAGTCCCACCAATGATCAAAAGCAAAAGGGTCACCTAGAGTCTCCAGACAAGAAGTCATCTAAGCCCTCTCCTTCTCACTCATCTAATTCTTCTAATTCTTCCAATTCATCTTCATCTCACTCAAAAGTTCATTCTGTTCGTTCTCAAAAATCTCATTCGTCAGCTGAACAAAAAGGCAAACAGAAGGTTTCAGCATCCAAACCGGAATCTAAACCGAACGCAACTAATCCAAATAAAATCAAAGTTTTTACCATCAAAAAGAAAGATGAAACAACACTAATAAAACGAACATATCTTGTTGACATCTCTCTTACTATTCCTGTACCTGTGAAAGGCTCACGAGGACCCAAGAAACTTTGGGTTCCTAAATCTGCTTAATTTTTGCAGGTTATAAGTGACGAGCAGTTTGACGAAGAATGGTACATCGATAGTGGCTGCTCGCGTCACATGACAGGGAGGAAAGAAGAGCTCAGGGAATACAGGTCTCTTTCAAATGGTGACAACGTCAAGTTTGGAAACAACTCCTTCGACACCATAAAGGGATACAGAATGATTACTAATGGTGATTTTACTATAAGGAAGGTGGCATACGTGGAAGGACTACAACACAACCTCATCAGTGTATCTCAGCTTGTTGGAGGTACAGGTCTCAAAGTCTCATTCGACGATGATGGTTCTGAAATTATTGAGAAGAAGACGAAGAAAGTAATTCTCAAATCAGAGCGTAAGGGTCAAATGTTTCCTCTAAACCTCAAACCCATCAAAGGAAACCCAGCTATATGCCTGTTATCAAAAGCACAATCTGACGAAAGCTGGTTGTGGCACCGAAGACTCTCTCATCTCAACTTTAAAGATATCAACAAACTTGTCACTGGAGGTCATGTTCGAGGTCTTCCATTGCTCAAATTCGACAGAGATCATCTGTGTGCTGCATGCGAAATGGGGAAGCAGAGTCGTCAAAGTCATCCATCTATAATTAACACTAAAGTTGTTGAACCACTCGAATTACTTCATATTGATTTGTGTGGTCCATCATCTATCGAAAGCATCGGTGGTAGCAAGTATATTCTTGTTATTGTTGATGACTTTTCGCGATTTACATGGGTGTTCTTTCTAAAGCTCAAATCTGAAGCGACTCATAAGCTGAAAGTGTTCATCAAGCAGATTGAAGTACAACTCAAGAAGGTCGTTCGCAACATCAGGAGCGACAATGGTCTGGAATTCAAAAACAGAGAATTTGAAGAATTTATGGCAGAAAAGGGAATAAGTCACAACTTCTCAGCTCCCTACACACCTCAACAGAAAGGGATTGTCGAAAGACGAAACCGATCTTTGTGTGAAGCTGCCCGAACAATGCTAAGTTTCACTTCCTTACCTCTTTATTTTTGGGCTGATGCTATTTCTGCTGCTTGTTTTACACAGAACAGGTCATATCTCAACAAGCGATTCACGCTCACACCTTATGAGATTCTCAACAACAGGAAGCCCAATGTGAAATTTTTCCACGTATTCGGCTCACGGTGTTTCATCTTTAACTCTAAAGAACACCACAACAAGTTTGATGTCAAAGCCGACGAGGGAATCTTTATGGGCTACTCTCTCACTTCCAAAGCATACAGAGTTCTAAACAAGCGTTCGAGAAAAATCGAAGAGACTTATTACGTGACTTTCGAGGATAGCTATGTCAAAAAGCTACAGGCCAAAGACGATACAGCTGGGGAAATCTTTCCTCAAACTGGCCAAGTCACAGTCTCGATCGCTAATCTATTCGAAAAGTTTATGGAGCTATTTGACGAACCAGAGAAAGCTACTCTCTCAGAAGCAGGCGCAGCAGACAACAAGGTAGACCATATGAAGCAAATTGTCAAAGAAGCTGCCAGGAGAATGAACGAAAGAGGATCGAATTCTCACGAACCTCCATCAAACGATGCTTCAGTCGAGGGGGAGGATCAACCGTCATCAACTCAGCCGACCTCACATGTGGAGGGGGAGCCAAGCTCTCCAACTGCTCCCGAAAGTACTTCTCCAACCGAAAGTACTTCTTCAACCGAAAGTGCTTCACCATCCGAAGGTGCATCAACGCCTGAATACCCAGCACCACAAGAAACCTCTGAACCTCAAGTTTCTCAAAGCATTCCAGAAAGCTCATCTATCGAGGGGGAGCAAGCTGATATGTCATTCGACTACGAAAGCCAATCCAAGCCAGAAGAAATGATCAATGCTGAACTGGACCCAACCTTTGATCCAAACTACCCTCCTCTTACCAAATGGACCAGAGATCATCCTATCTCTCAAGTTGTTGGTGATGTTTCTGAAAAGGTTCTAACCCGATCACAACTCAAGGCAAAACAGACATCCTTATTTTCCAAAGTTGAATTTTGCATGTTTAACTCATTCGTATCAAAAGTTGAACCGAAGACAGTTAACACTGCTCTCGATCACTCCGATTGGGTTCAAGCGATGCAAGACGAACTGAACGAATTTGAAAGGAACAAAGTCTGGCGCCTCATTCCAACTCCTCCAGATGCCTCGGTTGTTGGTCTCAAATGGGTCTTTAGGAATAAAATGGACAAGGAAGGGAACGTTATAAGGAACAAAGCTCGTCTGGTAGTAAAAGGATATTGTCAGGAGGAAGGGATTGATTATGAAGAGACGTTCGCTCCTGTAGCTAGGCTGGAATCTGTAAGAATATTTCTTGCTTATGCTGCCCACAAAAACTTTGAAGTTTTCCAAATGGACGTCAAGTGTGCCTTTCTTAATGGAGAACTCGAAGAAACAGTGTATGTGGAGCAACCTTCTGGTTTCGTGAACGAAAAGTATCCCAATCATTGCTACATTCTGGATAAAGTTGTGTATGGACTCAAACAAGCTCCGAGAGCCTGGTATGAAACGCTAACTAAATTCTTAAAGATGTCCAAATTCAAACAAGGTTCGGTTGACCCAACCTTCTTTCACAAAAAGGAAGGTAACCACCTTATGATCGTTCAAATTTATGTCGATGATATCATCTTTGGCTCAACGAATCCCAGCCTAACAGCTGAATTCAGAAAGCTGATGGAGACTAAATTTGAAATGAGCTCAATGGGTCCTATTAACTTTTTCCTTGGCTTAAATATTAGACAGGGACTCGAAGGCATCTTTATCAATCAGGAAGCTTACACGAAGACTCTCCTAGCAAAGTTTGGTATGATGGGAGATTCCAGAGTCAAAGTCCCAATGGCATTCGGCACCAAGCTAACTCCATCCCTATACAAACTGGCTGTTGATATCACGCTCTATCATCAAATGATAGGCTCACTGATGTATCTTACTGCTAGCAGGCCTGACATCATGTTTTCTGTGTGTTACTGTGCTAGATTTCAGGCAAATCCACGCGAACCTCACATGCTTGCAGTGAAGAACATTTTACGATATCTCAAGCGAACTGCCTCCTTAGGTCTATGGTATCCTTCCAACTCAGGCTTCTTCGTTCAAGCCTACTCAGATGCAGACCTTGGAGGATGTGGACTCGACAGAAAAAGCACCACTGGCGGCTGTCAATTCCTTGACGGGAAGTTGGTTAGCTGGCAATCAAAGAAACAAAAGTGTGTGTCGTTGTCTACTGCCGAAGCTGAATACATAGCCGCTGCATCCTGCACCTCCCAAGTGATTTGGATCCAGAGTCAACTTCGAGACTATGGACTCAATATGAAGAAGATCCCACTATATTGTGACTCTGAAAGTGCAATTAGGATCTGTCATAACCCAGTGCAACACTCTAAAACCAAACACATAGCACTGAGGTATCACTTCATCAAAGATCATGTGGAAGATGGAAACGTTGAAGTACACTTTGTTCGAACCACTGATCAACTGGCTGACGTCTTTACCAAAATTCTTCCTGAAGCATCATTCAACAGAATTTTACAAGGGCTAGGTATGATGGAATCAGATTCAGTACCTCAAACTACCTCTCAACCTCAAACGTAAGAAGCGAAATTGACCGAACGTTCAGGTTCGGTTAAATAATATGACTCGCTCATCACCACAAAGGTAGATTTCTTGGTTGTAAATTTCTTGTACAAAGTTGTTTATCTTATTGTCAAAAATATTTTCTGATTGCATGCCTCAATTCCTTGGTTTTCTCAAAATTTTCCAAAACCGAAACCTACCGAAGGTTCAGGTTCGGTTTTCCAAAATTTTCTTAAACCGAAACCAACCGAACGCTCGGGTTCGGTTTTTCAAAATTTTCCAAAACCGAAACCAACCGAAAGCTCGGGTTCGGTTTTTCAAAATTTTCCAAAACCGAAACCAACCGAACGCTCGGGTTCGGTTTTTCAAAATTTTCTTAAACCGACACCAACCGAACGCTCGGGTTCGGTTTTTCAAAATTTTTCAAAACCGAAACCAACCGAACGCTCGGGTTCGGTTTTTCAAAACTTTTCTCAACCGAA
The DNA here is from genome assembly GCF_051521515.1 of Lactuca serriola. Classification (NCBI taxonomy): domain Eukaryota; kingdom Viridiplantae; phylum Streptophyta; class Magnoliopsida; order Asterales; family Asteraceae; genus Lactuca; species Lactuca serriola. The sequence continues at coordinate 335,879,069 of NC_136412.1, forward strand.
ACCAACCGAACGTTCGGGTTCGGTTTTCCAAATTTTTTTTAAAGTTTTTTTTTCTCCTTCTAAAGTTTTTTTTTTCTTGCTTAATTTTTTTCTTATTTTTTTTATATATCAAAAACTCCAAAAATATTTTCTTACTTAATTTATGTGTTCGTTCGTTTATGGGGATATAATTGTTGGATTACTTAAGTGTCCCTAGAAGCATGCTGATGCATGTGTCCCAAGCCTCATAAGATTCTGAATAATAGCCTTAATGACTTGGTATAAACAAACTTTGTCTTCCCAATTAGGCTATCACATTTATTCTAATCGTGAGCTACCTCACTCTCTTCTCACATGAGATAAGAGTTTTCTGCTTGGTCCTCATTTTCGCAGCAAAGGTACTTTAATTTCTTACACCATCTCCATTACATTTCTCCATTACATTCGTTTCATCAACGTAACCCTTGAGACTCTCAGAAATTACCACTGAGGTTTATGGTTACACAACAACTGTGTTTATGATCTCAGTTTCGTGCCACTACGAGCTGAGTGAAAATAAAATTCAACACCAATTCTGAATTGACGGTGAACAATAAATTTGCTCAAGTTTTCACCAAAGAATTGACGGATGTATCTTGATGAAATCTCAAAATTTTATTTTGTGTGATTCCTATGAAATTGTTAAACACCATAACATTTCTTCCCTTGGGATCCAGTTTTTCTTTTTTGAAGAGATTTTCTATTTTCCAAGCCAATTTAAAATTAATTCCTACCTACTTGTTCAACAGACTACACCGGTCTCACAAGTACTTTGATCACTTTCTTTCTTATTTCAAGATTAGAATTGTTGCATCAAAGCGAAAGCCACCCTTACGTAGCCTAATGAAAAGAAGCCTTTCAACATTTATTAATAAGTGTTTGATCGTCATTCAACGGGAAACCACATAAACACTTTAAGGTCTCTCTTGATCTTGAAGGAAGAGATTCGTGCCCGGGATCATTTGTTTCGTGTCATTATTGACATCACATTTATTTCTAAAAAGAGTTGCTTTATTTCTTTTCTTTTTTACACTCTTAGCACGAAAATCTTTGATTTTCCAAAATTCTGGTACTAATAATTACAGGCTGTATTATTGATTCGGTGGTTAATTATCGAGTTATGGTCAAAAATCATTCACGTGGGAAATTAATTCAAAAGATGTCATTTAAAAGATAAGATTAAGGGTTGCTGACTCAGGCGGGAGATCAAAGGATTAAATTTCAAACGGCGGTTAAAAAAAAAAAAAGGACGCGTGCGAATTTGAAACGCCCATTCTTTTACTGACATAATGGACGCGTGTGCGAATTTCAAGCGGTTCCTCTCTGGCACTTAAAGGCGCGTGTGGATTTGAAACGGTTTCTTCTGAAACGGCGCTTGTTGGGCGGCGTGTTCCTAGGAATCTGACACTCTCTCTCCTACGTGATCATCGCATGCCTTAACTGTCACGCATCTGTCATTCCGGAAAACCTTTTCGTATTTCCATAGAAGATTTGAACAGATTTTTCTCTCTCTTTACACCCACTATAAAAGGCAGTCTCCACTCCCATTTACCTCTTTACTGCATCCGAATTTCCAAGAGAGAAAAAATTCCCTAAAGCTCTTACTGTTCATCTTCTTCTTCCTAACTTCAACAATGGCAGAATCATCCTCAGTCCATGCCACCTCATACATCCTTCCCATTCGCCCTCAACAGTGTTTGGTGATTGACCTAACCCCTCAGGCGTACGATTCCTACATGTTTCCGATCATGGAGTGCCTGAAGTATTCACAAATTGCTCCTGCACTTTCTAGGGTTGAGTCTGTGCCCATGGAGCTCCTCTCGCAGGTGTATGCGACTGCACATTACAATAAAGCAGTCGATAGGGTGTTCTTCGAGGTTTCTGATCACAAGACCTCGATTTCAAGGCAACGATTTGGTACACTGCTAGGGTTTGCTGCTGACCCTTCAAGAATTAATCCGGAGACGATTCCGATTGGGCATCTTTACAACATGTTTTACAATATGGGGTACACGGAGGTGCTCCCCTCCGTCGCGAAGTTTAAAAAATCCTGCTTGCCGCCTCAATGGAACGACATGTTTACAGTCCTCTTCAAGGGCTTATCTGAACGGAGCTCAGGATCCGATGGTTCTAATCGACTGTTCTTGTCGATTATGTATGGCGTCTACAACGGTGTCAATCTTGACTATGGGTTTGTTCTCTGGCAACAACTCATCCAGAGCCTCTCTTCTTCTTCACGACATTCTGAGGTGTCGTATGCCCGGTTCTGGACTCTCATCACAAAATGGGCGATGGATAAATTTGATGTTCCCACTACTGCCGGTGCATCGATGTCTTCGATCGGTACTTTTCATACCACGAAGATCATCATCTCAGATGCATCCAAGTTTTCTTTCATTGGCTCCATTCCGGAGACAATGTACGGCGATGTTCCATCTGACAGCAGGATCATCAGGACTATTAAGGAGTTCAAGGCGTCTGGACCTAGGGAACTCACACAGGAAATGCTCAAATCCATCCACGATGCTGACAAGCCTGTTAATAGGGGCAAAAAGGCGGATAAAGGGAAGCAAGTGACCAAAGCTGCTAAAGGTCCTTCTCCCAGGAAGAGGAAACCAACCAAAGTTGCACAATCCCCGCAGCCGAAGAGACGGAAGACTCAACCGAAGCGAAAGCTTGTCATCGCTTCCTCTTCGAGTGACTCAGAAGGCGAGAGTTCGGGTTCGGACGGCTCTCAAAGAGGCGAAACCCCTCCAATAGGCAACACCCCACCCCGATCACCTACCCCAGACATGGAAATTCATGTCTCACCCATTCCCTCTCCTACTCAAACAATCCCTACTTCCATTCCCACCATAAACCCCACTACCACCATTCCTAAAACCTATTTCCCTATACCACCACCCTTTTTCACAGATACAACTACAACAACTGCAAAGGTTACAACCAACGTATCTGATACGGGGGTTCATACCGATGCAACCGAAACACCACCTGTAACCGAACCTCCTCATACAACCGAAACCCAGCATACAACCGAACCTACCCACACTCAACCACCACCCGAAACTACCCCTACCAACACTCAACCTGAACCTACTCATCCCATAACACCCCCAGCTTCCCCACCCCCAACATCTCCAGATCATGCCTCTGATGGAGATAACCCTTTCCTTGGAGGGGAAAATATGACCTTCGATTCGGTCTACTTTAGTCCGTTTCAGGTTCAAAGCGACGACGAGGACGATGCTACAGTAACAAAGAAGCATCTTAAGGAGCTAAATGAGAAGGTTGACTTGCTTCTTGCTTCATCCTCCAACACTCAGTCCTCTCTCTCTAAAGCCGCTCTTCAGAAGATTATTGATGCCTTCTCCAGGGCTCAGCATGATTCCGTCGCTTCAGCCACTGCCGCCATAGACGCCACCACAAAAGCTTGTGAGGCTGCGACCGCAAAAGTCGATAAACTATTCTCTGAAGCCTCTTCCCTGTTGAAGTCCTTACAGGAGAGCGCTGATGCTACAAAGACAACGTTGGAACCAATCGTTCAACAATTGGCCATGTTCGTCTCAACGGAGTTGCAGTCGTTCGCTACCCTTCGCCAATCCATCAGCGACGACAACTCGGCCCTTCGTGCCTCCATTGACGAGCGCCTCGCTAAACTTCAAGAGGATCTCGCTGCCGAAAACTCGTTAATGGACGTTCTTGCTAGTAAAACCACCGCCCTCAAGGTCAAGAGCGCTCAGCTTTCAAACTCTCAGCAACAGATTGAAGCTCTTCGATCCGAACGGGAGGTTATCAAAACATGTGTTTCAGATGTACACTCTGCCCTATCCAAAATCCTGGAAGCACACGATCCGATTCTCAATCATTCGGTGAGGCGAACCCTTGCTGAAAAACTTTCTCCTGCCCTGGACCTTCTCAGCAAAATTGAAGGGCTACCTAGTTTCGTGTCCGATCCGAAACAAGGGGGAGAAGTGAAGTCCGGATCGAAACCACCTCCTTCCTCAACAACTGCTCACACAACCGAACCTCCTCCGACTGGTCAAACTTCGGGTTCGGGTGTGAAGGATAAAGGAAAGAAGATAGTTGAGGAAGAAGATGAAGATGATAAAGAAACCATTGCTGACTTGCTGAAACGCAAAAACAGTCGCAATGTTGAAAATGATAATGTTCGTGTGGCGCGAGAAGCTGAAGAAGCCGAACGCAAGAAGAAAGAAGCCCACGATCTCCTTGAGAGCAGGAAGACTCTTTTCCCTGCTTGGACTCGGGAGAGAATGATTAAGGAGGCCATAGATACTCCTAGCATCCTATGGCTCGAACCGGTGATCTCCTTCAACTGCTACAATTCTGTCGATTCGCAGTTCGATATGCCCTTGACCCGAAAGGCGTTTATCTTCCACGCCTTCTCCAACATTTTTGAAGTCCCTCATCCTAATCCTGAGGTCGATAAGGAGTTAATCGAATTCTATCTGAAGGCCGCTCAACCACAGTACCAAACATGGAGCGCTCAGAAGATCGTTAATGTTCGGGTTTTAAAGCCGTATACCGAAGGGAGATTCATCAACGTTCGGTTCAGGGTGATCAGAGGGTCTGCAAGAACCGAACATCTTATGTCCTTAGCAGATCTACCGAACCTCAACCCTCATGATTGGATCGTTTTGCATAACATCCTTTTGACGAATGAAGCTGAATATGGTCCAATTATTGACCATCTCAAAAGGATGATAGTTTGTTACATCATGGAGGTCGCCTTGATGGATCAGGAGATAGCCACAGTCTTCAAGAAGAAACCGAAGATATCTCCTGTTGGATCGGCCAGTGATCTCAATCAAATGAAGATGGGCAAGATCGACCCGAAGCGTAATTCGGTCATGTTCACTAGAGCAGAAGGACAGAAATGTCTCTTTGCTTTAGCAGATAAACATCTTTATACCAATGCTTGTCTTGAGCATGTGTTGTCGATCATCCGTCGGTGTAAAGAGAATGCAGCGGACGATGTCAAATACTTCAACGATATGATCCAATGGTACATCAGATTCAGACAGATGATACTTGCTCTTATCTCTCGTCTGTTTCAGACTGTAAAGAAGAAAGTACCTGCCGCTGCTGCTGGCCCAAGTAACAAGTGAAGATCTCGCTCCAATTGACGCAAAGGGGGAGATTGTTGGGTTGCAGATTCGTTTAAGTATTGCGTCATTGGGCTCGGTTATTAGTCCGATTATTTTGTACTCCGGTTTGGGCCTGTCCAACCGTGAGCCTGTTAGGTTTACTATATAAGAATATGCTTGCATGCATATTAGGTGGATGATTGAGAGATAACGATCTAGAATACAATAGAGAAAATTACGATAACTTTGATTTTCTTCATCGTTCGTGTAAACCTTCTAACCCTCTACAGTTGATGTTCTTGATCGAGCTCTTCTGAGGGTTGTTTTATAATCATTCGACACGTTTGATTCATTCTTGAGTTGTTCATTATTTTCGTGTTCTTGTTGTTTAATCTTTATTTACCTGTTTAAGATCTAATCGATCTTCAAGATTAAATTTTAATCTCATCACTTTATATTTCTATTGAATCCTTCACGGATTCCTTACTCTTTCTTCTTACTTCCGAATCCCTTACGAATTCCTTACTCTTTCTTCTTACTCATGAATCCCTCACAGACTCATTACTCTCAACCCTTCATGGATTACTTATAAGTTCTTACAAAGAACTCTTTTATCTTGTTCTTCTTAAGGAACCTTTCTTTACCTTGTATAAGCATACAAAAATCCGGATTCCCATAGGAATCAACTATTTGTATCCTAAAAGGGATCATCGATCTCTTTCCTGTATGAACATAATCTCATTCCCGAAGGAATCATGATCTTTGTCCCCGAAGAAACTTTTACTCTATTCACATAGGAATAATACTCTTTGTCCCCAAAGGAACCATACACTTATTGTTGGATTAGGTGTCTAAGCCCATAACTATTTTTGGTATGTACTTAAATTTTATTATGAGCATGGTCCTTTTGGGTTGCCTTCACCATAGCAACTGATAGGATGAATTATGGAGAAAGAGGATTAATTATGATTTATTAATATATTATAAGAATAATATATTAATTGAGAAATCTTATTATTTAATTAGTATTGATCAGAAATTAATTTGGAATTAACTTGGTGATCAAAAGAGACTGATTAAATTAGTGCGGACTGATTATGTAAATCAGTAATATTTATAGTTTGGACTCATGAACCTTATTGGTGTAAGGTGAACGAAATCTATATGAGTGTCCATAAAGATTTCGTCCAAGGCTTGTCCAATGGGAGTCCATATGTTGCTTAGGGCCTAAGCAAGGGAATTTGGGTTTCCAAGTTGAAAACCCTAGTAATCCTCAACTATAAAAGAAACCCCAATGGCTCTCAAAATCGGCCTTTGTCTTTAGAAGGAACCCTAGCCGACTTTTGAAGCCTCCCCCCCCCCTCTCTCTCTCTCTCTCTTTTGTTCTTCCCTGTTGCTAGTGGTGTTTGAACTTAAAAGTTTTAGTTTTTGAAATTTAAATAATTAAACCCTAATATTTTGAAAGGTTTCAAAATTTTTCCTCAAGTTTTGGAATTTAAAATTTAATTAAAGGTATTAATTATAAAATATTAAATTCTAAAACCCTAGTGTTTTGAAAAGTTCAAATTACACCCTTATGGAATTTATTAAATTAATTAAGAATTTAATTAAAAGAGAGAATTAATAAATCCATAATAATATGGTTTAAGATTAATCAAATTAAAAGTCTAATTTATTAATAGATTAAACCACTTAGTATTTTAAAAGGTATAAAATACACCCTTATACTATATAAAATTAAAGGTCTAATATATTATATATGTATAAGTAAAAGGTTAGTCTTACCGTTAGTAGGCCTCATTCACGAAGCTGGTCTACAAGGGGTGTTTAAGGAAGTGGTCTGTAAAATGACCGTCATTGGGTATCCACTCTTACCCACCGCACAGTGGAGGGTCGTTAGCCGAATGGGTAGGATAGGACACAATCTTCCATTATAAGTATAATGAAGTACGAAGTAACTAAACACTTTTATAAATTCCCTAATCTTAGTTACTTTGGGAAAAATGTGAATTTGGTGCTAATCCATGAAATTGCACATTGTACCTTGTTGGTCGTTAGTGGAGCGTGTGTGGTTAACCGACACACTAATATGTGACTAATAAATGATGAAAATAGGTAGCTCGTAGATTATCAAAGATCAATGGACCGTGTGTGGTTAACCGGCACATTGATTAGGTGATAAACATCTTCGAGAGTACCAAACTAATTTGCATGGTTATTCACACCTTATTTGTGATCTTCGGTATCCCACTCACAAACTTGAATGACATAATCGAGATTAAACATGCCATTGAAAAATTTAATGAATCTCAAAATATCTAGGAGTTTCAATTCATTTAAAACCTTATTTTCATTTTCGTTTTTCATAGTGGAAATTGGTAAATCGTCATTTACCTATCTTCAAATATTATGCAACTGGATTACGGCATCCCTCTTCCGAGTTGTAGAATATTGTATTGGGTCCTAGCCTTAATATTTCATTTGGGTGTTATATTAAGGATTGAATCAACTAACTTGATTTTCTCCCGTTTTGTATATGTCAAATTCTAACAACTATAGTCTTCCGAATCTTATAGAAAAAGCTTTCCTCATGAAGATGATGTTCCACGATTGGATCGTGGAAATGGAAATCATTGTTCACTTCCTCCACCTCCTCGAATAATTCTCCCTGACCCACATGTTCAAAGACTTGAAAAGTTCAAGGTCACTCAAGCCCTGTTGGCAAGCAAACTTGAAGATGAAAGGTTTGTGTGTGCACACGTCTTGGAGATGAAGTCACACATTGACAAGCTGAGAATGTTGGGTGTCGATATCTCAAGGAAGTTGGGTGTTGACTTGGTTCTTCAATCACTTCCTAAATCATATAGTGAGTTCATTAAAGATTACTATATGATGGACCACGACGTAACCCTCATTGATCTTACCTATTTGCTTATTGCTGTTGAATTAGCAATGATTTGGCGCACTGGTCAAGCAAATTTGATTGGTAGATCAACCTTCCAAACTTCCATGGACATTAACAATGGCAACATTGGAAGTCCAGAAAAGTCTTATCTTCCCAATGGAAAGAGATTAGCCATGGTCATACCGTTTGACCGGATGGTAAAGAGAAAGGCTGAATATGAGATTGTCCCATGTGTTGTTCCAAAAGAGTCCATTTGTTTCTACTACCAAGAGAAGGGGCATTGGATGTCAAGCTTCCATATTTACCTGAGGGATCGTAAGGATGGGAGACTCAAGATGTATGACTCTACTTCAGGTAAAATCCACTATCTAACTCTATTAAGTTCCTATTTGTAGATTCTTAATACATGATGTGATAAGATTGCATTTTGATGTTTTGTAGGATCGAAGAAAAGAAAGGAAGCTTAAAGGAAAGGTATGTTGAGTCTAATTGCAAAGAGATAGGTTTCGATCGCATGATTCGATGATCAGATTTTTTGAGCTGTTGTTTAAGAGTTAGGATAGATTGCTTAGAAATACTTAGTAACATAGTTTTCATTTGTAATTGTGTTGTAAGGACAAGTTTTTCCGTGTTTTTATAAATAAAATAAAATTTGATTTTTGTCTTATTTATTTATATATCCTTGCAATGGCACTTGTGAAAATTGATGTTTGTATGTTTCTATTGTTAGCAATATTGACAAGGATGTGATTCTTAGTTGTGTTATTTGTGGTAGTGTCGAAAATTTACCAAATAAGGAAAGATTCTCATCATCCAAGCTTCAATTGGACAGAAACTTGGAATCATGCAACTCGTATTGTATGATGAATGAGAACCTTCATATTTGGAAATTAAGACTAATTCCTTGTTCATATAAGTATGTGAGTCAAGTGAAGGACTAGGATATCTAGTACACACTGGTCAGGTCCACCACAAAGAACGATAAGAATATTCGTCATGATTTGCTAAAAGTTTAGTAAATATGGTTATGCTTACAAGATTAAGTGTAATTCTGAATCTTTGAAAAAAGGCTTCAATGTAAAGCAGAACAAATAGGAAGAATCAATTAGGCAAAAAGATAAAAGTTTCTCCAACCTGAAAAAGAAGGGAAAGTACTTAAGTATCGTGTTTTATGATTAACTTAGTGATTATGAAACCGTGTCACACTAGTATGGCTTAGAAGAGGAATCGACAATTATTGAAATGGTTAAATCTTAGAGTCATACTCCAAGATTGTGACTTGAGTGACACGTCTTAAGAAGGTTTATAACACACTCATCAAATGTGGAATAGAAAAATGTTTTTCTTACTCTTGCACATTTGAAATTGGTATGTTGTGTTTGTCTTGATAAGAACCCGCACTAACTCTTGAATATTTGTTTTTCAAGGAATGTTTATTGACAAGAGAATCTTATATGTCAAGAGGTCAGTGAGAGTCTTAATGGTCTTGAATAGTTTCAGGAACTAATCAAAAATAAACCTATTATCTATCACTAGCACACGACTTGAGGTTTATAACCTATTGTGTTGACACATTTTATTTCGTTACTCATTCTAGTTGACTATGCATGTGAGTTCCATGAGTTCTCATTTGAACGCATAAAGGCAAAGCACATTGATTGGTGAAAGTTCATTGATCTGTATGGGTGAGCTGCTTGACTACTTGGAAGGCATGGTAGGCCCTTGTGCTGCTAGATGGCAAGAAATAAATATTAAACAAGTTTAGTCTATATGAGTTTGGATTTGTCACAAACCTTGTCTTATGATTATGGTTATGACAAATTCACATGAATAGGAACACATACACCATAAAATCTAAGTGACAAGGTTTCTCTCCATGAAAATGATTGTGAGGAAACACTTTCACTAGGAAGATTTTAAGGAGATAGTGTAACGCCCGGGTTTCAAGGCTAAGCATTTTTGTCAATGTAATAGTCTAGGTCAACTCTTGTAACTCTTTTTGAAGTAATAAAGATGAAATATTTGAGTATTGTGTGAATTATATGTGTTTATTATTTAATTATAAATATATAATTAATAAAGAATAAAAATGAGCGTCAAAATTAAAGTGTGAGATAATCCCGATATCTCTACATAAAGTTGTATAATATGTCTCAAGGTTTCCGTGCATATAAGGAACGCCGAAATCCGAGTTATAACGAAGAAGTTATGACCCGTCGAAGTTTCACGACAGAACCGGCACGATACCGGGAAGCGTGAATAGTGAATTTACGATAGAGCGAGATTTAGCCTTAGTGATCTAAACGAAAGTCGTAGAATATGTTAAACTAAGAACATCGATAAAAAGAACGCCCAAATCTGACTTCGTATGAAGAAGTTATGAGATTTTAAACAGACCAATCCTGTCCCGGCTTGTTAAAAATATAACTTTAAAAATAAAGTCAAAATTAGCCGACGGAGTCTAAACGAAAGTTGTAGAGTACGTCTTCACCTACGCGTGGATATAAAGAACGTCAAAAACGGAGTTCGTATGAACGAGTTACAAATTATAATAGCATATTTACGTATTAAAATAAAGTATAAATCATGTATACGTACACATATATATACATATGTATATATCATTAGAAAGGTATCGACGATGCGGTCATTATAAGACTAATGTTGAGTTCTTTCGACATTAGTTTAGTACAAATATCATTAAATCCATTTATAATAGTATTATAGAGGGGTGTTTAGTTGTTTATATAACTAAAAGGTCATTAAGTAATTATGGAGGGTAGTTTTTGAAAATTCAATTAGTATAAATAAGAGCCTTGGGCTCTCATATTTCTTGCACCATTCTCTTGATTCAAGAGTCTTTCTCTCCTTATCCCCCGAGCATTTCGGTCCCTCGTGATTCGACTTCTCTTTCTGTAGCTTAGTATAGTAAGGTGAGCGCTGAAGCGCTGCACGAATCTTTCTTAGAAAGATTCAGCGACGAAGTTCTGCCCCTGCAGAGCCCGACTCCTAGCTAAAACCCCCTTGTAAGTAAGTTATGCTTACCTTATTTTAATATAGCTTATATTTAAAATTAGTATTGTTATTATGAACTTATAATAAATATTTGAGCTATTATTATAACTTATATAAGTGTCGTTATAATATTTTTTTTAACTACTCGCGGTACGGGGAATCTGGTTTAACGGGCCGCATAGGGTTGTTGGATTTCAGAAGTGTTATATGCCAAAATGGTCCTGCCCTCCGGTGTTTTATGTCTGGCCCCTGTCTGTACATAGTGGTTGGAAAATATTGTTTAACGCTTATATAATAATAATAATACTAAGACTAATAGTTGGTCACGGTAAATATTAGACTAAAATTTAGCGATAATAATGCTAGGTTTCGTCGAAGGAAAATAGAATCGTTAGAAGCAAGCGCTGCCCGATTTTGGAATCATCACCTTAACAAGTGAGTGCATAGTTACTTTCAACTTACACATAGATATGAAGTATTTTATATAAATTACGTGTTATGTGTGCATATTGTCTGAATACTTGCTATCTATGCTAGATGAACGTTGTTATACATGTTTTCAATGATTTAAACTGTATATGTATTTTATATCTACGAAAATGTTGGGGTAAAACATGGGTAGATGCAATAGGTGATGTGTGATAAAATGATGAGAGGCCTCGATGTTGATGTTGTTGATTCTGTCATCTAGCGGAGTATGGATGACGACCACGGACTCTTCTAGACAGTCCAGTGGAACACTAGCAGGCTCGCAACCTGTAGGAGTTTGTGAACGATATGTTCACCGGTGTACTCCATCCCCCACATGGTTGCCTTTAGGACATTTATTGCTGAGGAATCCCCTTAGCAATAGTGTCCGTCCCGATGATGATCCTTAGGCTAGGTCCCTTATGATAGGTGTTTAGGGACGTAAAGTGAGGATAACGGGAACGGGTAATCGGGTTATTGTTGATCGATGAAATTAATAAACTTATTTATTGTGGGTTGAAAACCCTATGTGCTCACCAGGCTCCTAAGCCGGACCCACTCAGTTTTATGTATTACAGGTAGTGGCGCATGAGCATAGGTGTGATGTTTTGGACGAGGGATTACGGATATAGGCCTGTAGATATGAAATAATGTAGTAAGCCTTATATTGTATTGTTTATGCTTTTGATCTGTACGAACATGACATCCCGAGTCTTTTAATGAAATACATTTCTATGGAAATGCTTTTGATAAATCTTTATCATATTTTTGTTTTGGGACAAATTCCGCAACACTTTCATTTAAAATGTAACTCTGATTTTTAAACAAAGCATAAACAAACCGGTCTTTTCTGGCCGTGATTTTGGGGATGTCACAGCTGGTATCAGAGTCTGGTTTAAGTGAACTAGGAATTTGTAGGATTTCTAGACTTAAACTTAGAATGCTAAGCGATGATTGTGAGGTGTGAGCACTAGCTTATTTTAGGAATTGTGCCTAAAATGCTTTTATGTGCTAAATGCTTTGTGCATAATATGCTATTAATTGTTCGGATCTATGGTCTGTTGCCGACCGGATCTGGAAACCTTATGTGTTTAGGATTCTAAACGTACGACTACGATATTAGAACTAGCATGTAAACGTTTCGGAGTGATAAGGACGATTTAAAACGTCTATCCTAAATAAAGATCTAAATTCACCTTATTCGGTGTATAGATCAAGATGGCAAGGACCCGTAGCGGAAACGTGAACGCAAATGGAGGTAGGAACCAACCCCCAGTGGTTCAGCAAATACCTATTGTTGAAGAAGTTGCACCTGAGCCAGTCACCATGGATGGAGTTCAAGCCATGATTCAGGCTATGCTAGCTGAACAAAGGGAAGAAATGAGACGGATGCTCCACGAAAATAGGGACGAACCTACCATACATGTTGAACCGACGGAGCCAGTTCCCGAGCCATCTGAGGAAGGGAACTATAGCCGCCAAGTGAGTCAAGTAGGGACTCAAGGTGAGCAAAAGGATGGCCCAGAAGGGAGAAACAACAAGGATGGACGGATGTACAAAAATTTCTTGGGTGCGAAACCACCAAGTCTCTCAGGAAGCCCAAAGCCTGTTGAGATTATGGACTGGATCTCCGAGATGGAGATGGTGTTTGAGAGCTGCGACGGCAGCGAGAAGCAGAAGACTGTCTTCGCTGTGAGACAATTGAAAACTGGAGTCTTGAGCTGGTGGAAGCTATTGGCAGATACAATGCCACGGGGAGAAGCTCTGAAAATGTCATGGGATGAGTTCTTGGAACAACTGAAGGCGCAGTACTGTTCAGAGATAGACCTGATTGATCTGAACAATGAGTTCCAAAATTTGAAGAAGGGGAGAATGAGCATCGATGACTATGCTGTTGCATTTACGGAAAAGATGAAGTTGTTTCCATACCTAGTGCCAACCGAACTTTCCAAAATTGAGAAATTCGCAAACGGACTGCCGGCTGACTTTGGCCCAACAGTCAAGATGGAAACCACTCTGAAATCAGCTGTTCGAGCAGCTAAGAACGTGGAGACCCAACAAAAGGAAAGAGGTCTGGAGAGGGCTGAGGTTGGTGAGAAACGGAAGTTCAATGGATCCTCGAAGTCCAACAAGAAGAGTAGATTCTCGAAGTCTGGTTCGAGGGGAGGAGGATCAGAAGCGAAGTGGTGTGACAAGTGCAAGAAGAAGCACTCTGGGAAGTGTGACGGAGGGGTCACTTGTTACAAGTGTGGAAAGCCTGGGCACTACGCCAATGAATGCACCCTCAACCAGAAAGCCTGTTATGGGTGCAATGAAGAAGGGCACATTTTGAAGGACTGCCCGAAGAAGAAGGAGACGGGAAGACCCAACATACCACCGAAGCCGAAGGCGAGAGCCTTCCAAATGACGCTCGAGGCTGCAAAGGAGGCAGCATACGTCGCTTCAGGTACCTTTCTTGTAAATGGTTTGCCTGCAAATATACTATTTGATTCCGGAGCCAACTACTCCTTTGTGTCACATAAATTTGGTGGGAAATTAGCATTGCCTGTAGAAAAACTAGATAATGCCCTGATTGTAGAAGTTGTCAGTGGCAAACTCGTACCTGTTAGTAATCGTATTAGGAACATCGTCATTGACCTAAACGGAAACGAATTCCACGAAGAGCTATTACCCATAGAGTTAAACGGTTTCGACATCGTTTTGGGTATGGATTGGCTTAGCGCCAACGATGCTGAGATTCAATGCCGAAAGAAGATAGTAAAGGTAAACCCACCCGGAAAAGAATCATTTATGGTGTATGGGGACAAACGCAGAGTGAATTCTGGAATCATCTCCCTGATGAAAGCCAGGAAATGTTTGTCCAAAGGATGTGCATCATACTTGGCATTCGTAATCGATGCCAAGAAGGAGAAGAAAGAGGTGCAGAATATACCGGTTGTGTGTGATTATCCGGAAGTCTTTCCCGAAGATCTTCCCGGATTACCACCTGATAGGCAAGTGGAGTTTCGTATAGACTTGTTACCAGGAACAACACCGATAGCAAAGGCACCTTACCGATTAGCACCGACGGAGATGAAGGAGCTCATGACGCAACTTCAGGAGCTGTTGGACAACGGTTTTATTCGACCTAGTTCATCACCCTGGGGAGCTCCGGTGTTATTCGTGAAGAAGAAGGACGGAAGTATGAGAATGTGTATAGACTACCGAGAGCTGAATAAGGCAACGGTGAAGAACAAGTATCCATTTCCGAGGATTGATGACCTATTCGATCAGCTGCAAGGTTCGAGCTACTTCTCAAAGATCGATCTTAGGTCAGGATATCATCAGCTAAAGGTGAGAAAGCAAGATATTGAGAAGACTGCATTCAGAACGAGATATGGACACTACGAGTTCTTGGTTATGTCATTCGGGCTAACCAATGCTCCCGCAACATTCATTGATTTGATGAATAGGGTTTGTAAACCATTCCTCGATAAATCCGTGATAGTGTTCATCGACGACATTCTCATCTACTCGAAAAGCCAAGAGGAGCATGGCAAGCATCTACTGGAAGTATTAGAAGTTTTGAAGAAGGAGAAGCTTTTTGCAAAGTTCTCCAAATGCGACTTTTGGATACGGGAAGTCCAATTCTTGGGTCATGTTGTTAACCAGGAGGGAATAATGGTTGACCCCGCAAAGATCGAGGCTGTAATGAAGTGGGAACGTCCAAAGAGTCCCACGGAGATTCGAAGCTTTCTAGGATTAGCCGGATATTATCGACGATTTATCCAAGGCTTTTCTTCGATAGCTGCTCCATTAACAGCTTTGACTCATAAAGGAGCTACGTATACGTGGAGTGAGAAACACGATGAGGCATTCGAGAAGCTAAAGAAGAAGTTATGTGAAGCACCGATACTTTCTCTACCCGATGGAGTCGAAGATTTCGCGGTTTATAGTGACGCTTCTGGAGTCGGATTGGGTTGTGTTCTGACCCAAAGAGAAAAGGTGATAGCATACGCATCTCGACAATTGAAAGAGCACGAAAAGAACTACCCCACTCATGATCTGGAGTTGGCAGCGGTAGTTTTTGCCTTAAAGATATGGAGGCATTACCTCTACGGCACGAAGTGCAAGCTCTTCACTGATCATAAGAGTCTCCAGTATCTCTTTAATCAGAAGGAGTTGAACATGAGGCAACGACGCTGGCTAGAACTTCTCAAGGACTACGACTGTGAGATACTTTACCACCCAGGTAAAGCAAATATTGTTGCTGATGCTCTCAGTCGGAAAGTCAATCTGGAAAGGAAAAGGCCAAGATCGTTAAGAATTGAAGTCGTCTCGACGATTGTGGAAAGTATCAGGAAAGCTCAAGAAGAAGCTTTAGAGAAAAATGACCGAACGGAAGAACGTTTGGGAAGAACGTTAGTGTTTGGTACAAATAGTCGAGGACTGAAGGTATTCCAAGATCGAATTTGGGTTCCTAAGACGGGAGGAATAAGAGATCTTCTGATGGAAGAAGCACACAAGACCATGTACTCGATTCATCCCGGTAGCACTAAAATGTATAGGGACCTAAAACCCTACTACTGGTGGCCGACGATGAAGCTCGATGTTGCGAAGTATGTGGCCGAGTGCGTAACATGTGCGAGGGTTAAGGCACAACATCAAAAACCGTATGGGAGTTTGGAACCTTTACCTGTACCCATGGGTAAATGGGAAGACATCACCATGGATTTTGTGACTAAACTGCCCAGGACGAAGAACGGTCACAACATGATTTGGGTAGTCGTGGATCGTTTCACCAAGAGTGCACACTTCATAGCAGCCAACGAGAAGTGGTCTATGGATAAGCTCGCAAATGCTTACGTGAAGGAAATTGTAAGACTTCACGGTGTCCCTCTTACGATTGTATCAGATCGTGATAGTCGTTTCACGTCAAGGTTTTGGAGGAGTCTACAAGAGGAGTTAGGTACAAAGCTGTGTTTGAGTACTGCTTATCATCCGCAAACTGATGGTCAGAGCGAAAGAACGATTCAGACGCTGGAAGATATGCTGAGAACATGTACCCTCGAATTCCAAGGGAATTGGGACGAGCACTTACCTCTGGTAGAATTTTCCTACAACAATAGTTTTCACTCGAGCATCAAGATGGCTCCTTATCAAGCCTTGTATGGGGAGAAGTGTCGTACGCCGTCTTGTTGGCTTGAAGCCGGAGAGAAGCAGTTTATGGGCCCCGAGATAGTCCATGAGACTGCTGAGAAGTTGAAGGTGATTAGGGAAAGGATGTTAGCAGCCCAGGATCGTCAGAAGAGCTATGCTGACAAGAAAAGACGACCGATAACTTTCGAAGTTGGGGATTCCGTTTTGCTTAAAGTCTCACCGTGGAAGGGACTTATACGATTTGGGAAACGAGGAAAGTTGAGTCCAAGGTTTATTGGACCGTTCAAAGTTCTTCAGAAGATAGGGAACCAAGCTTACAAGTTGGAATTGCCCGAAGAACTCAATGGTATTCATAACACCTTCCATGTGTGTTATTTGAGGAAATTCACGGGAGATGTTCCCGACATAATTCCAATCTCAGAGTTAAGGATGGATGAAAATAAAAGGTTGATCGAAGAGCCTGAGGCAGTTGTTGACCGTAAGACTAAGAAGTTACGACGCAAGATGGTCGACTTGGTGCTAGTCCGATGGAAACATTCGAATGGGTGGAATCTCACATGGGAAACAGAGGATGACATGATGAGTCGCTATCCACATCTGTTTGCTGATGCATGATTCCGGGACGAAATCATCCTAAGGGGGAGAGAATTGTAACGCCCGGGTTTCAGGGCTAAGCATTTTTGTCAATGTAATAGTCTAGATCAACTCTTGTAACTCTTTTTGAAGTAATAAAGATGAAATATTTGAGTATTATGTGAATTATATGTGTTTATTATTTAATTATAAATGTATAATTAATAAAGAATAAAAATGAGCGTCAAAATTAAAGTGTGAGATAATCCCGATATCTCTACATAAAGTTGTAGAATATGTCTCAAGGTTTCCGTTCATATAAGGAACGCCGAAATCCGAGTTATAACGAAGAAGTTATGACCTGTCGAAGTTTCACGACAGAACCGGCACGATACCGGGAAGCGTGAATAGTGAATTTACGATAGAGCGAGATTTAGTCTTAGTGATCTAAACAAAAGTCGTAGAATATGTTAAACTAAGAACATCGATAAAAAGAACGCCCAAATCTGACTTCGTATGAAGAAGTTATGAGATTTTAAACAGACCAATCCTGTCCCGGCTTGTTAAAAATATAACTTTAAAAATAAAGTCAAAATTAGCCGACGGAGTCTAAACGAAAGTTGTAGAGTACGTCTTCACCTACGCGTGGATATAAAGAACGTCAAAAACGGAGTTCGTATGAACGAGTTACAAATTATAATAGCATATTTACGTATTAAAATAAAGTATAAATCATGTATACGTACACATATATATACATATGTATATATCATTAGAAAGGTATCGACGATGCGGTCATTATAAGACTAATGTTGAGTTCTTTCGACATTAGTTTAGTACAAATATCATTAAATCCATTTATAATAGTATTATAGAGGGGTGTTTAGTTGTTTATATAACTAAAAGGTCATTAAGTAATTATGGAGGGTAGTTTTTGAAAATTCAATTAGTATAAATAAGAGCCTTGGGCTCTCATATTTCTTGCACCATTCTCTTGATTCAAGAGTCTTTCTCTCCTTATCCCCCGAGCATTTCGGTCCCTCGTGATTCGACTTCTCTTTCTGTAGCTTAGTATAGTAAGGTGAGCGCTGAAGCGCTGCACGAATCTTTCTTAGAAAGATTCAGCGACGAAGTTCTGCCCCTGCAGAGCCCGACTCCTAGCTAAAACCCCCTTGTAAGTAAGTTATGCTTACCTTATTTTAATATAGCTTATATTTAAAATTAGTATTGTTATTATGAACTTATAATAAATATTTGAGCTATTATTATAACTTATATAAGTGTCGTTATAATATTTTTTTTAACTACTCGCGGTACGGGGAATCTGGTTTAACGGGCCGCATAGGGTTGTTGGATTTCAGAAGTGTTATATGCCAAAATGGTCCTGCCCTCCGGTGTTTTATGTCTGGCCCCTGTCTGTACATAGTGGTTGGAAAATATTGTTTAACGCTTATATAATAATAATAATACTAAGACTAATAGTTGGTCACGGTAAATATTAGACTAAAATTTAGCGATAATAATGCTAGGTTTCGTCGAAGGAAAATAGAATCGTTAGAAGCAAGCGCTGCCCGATTTTGGAATCATCACCTTAACAAGTGAGTGCATAGTTACTTTCAACTTACACATAGATATGAAGTATTTTATATAAATTACGTGTTATGTGTGCATATTGTCTGAATACTTGCTATCT
This sequence comes from Lactuca serriola, assembly GCF_051521515.1. Lineage (NCBI taxonomy): Eukaryota > Viridiplantae > Streptophyta > Magnoliopsida > Asterales > Asteraceae > Lactuca > Lactuca serriola. The sequence goes on from NC_136412.1 coordinate 335,897,988, forward strand.
ATGCTAGATGAACGTTGTTATACATGTTTTCAATGATTTAAACTGTATATGTATTTTATATCTACGAAAATGTTGGGGTAAAACATGGGTAGATGCAATAGGTGATGTGTGATAAAATGATGAGAGGCCTCGATGTTGATGTTGTTGATTCTGTCATCTAGCGGAGTATGGATGACGACCACGGACTCTTCTAGACAGTCCAGTGGAACACTAGCAGGCTCGCAACCTGTAGGAGTTTGTGAACGATATGTTCACCGGTATACTCCATCCCCCACATGGTTGCCTTTAGGACATTTATTGTTGAGGAATCCCCTTAGCAGTAGATTCCGTCCCGATGATGATCCTTAGGCTAGGTCCCTTATGATAGGTGTTTAGGGACGTAAAGTGAGGATAACGGGAACGGGTATTCGGGTTATTGTTGATCGATGAAATTAATAAACTTATTTATTGTGGGTTGAAAACCCTATGTGCTCACCAGGCTCCCAAGCCTGACCCACTCAGTTTTATGTATTACAGGTAGTGGCGCATGAGCATAGGTGTGATGTTTTGGACGAGGGATTACGGATATAGGCCTGTAGATATGAAATAATGTAGTAAGCCTTATATTGTACTGTTTATGCTTTTGATCTGTACGAACATGACATCCCGAGTCTTTTAATGAAATACATTTCTATGGAAATGCTTTTGATAAATCTTTATCATATTTTTGTTTTGGGACAAATTCCGCAACACTTTCATTTAAAATGTAACTCTGATTTTTAAACAAAGCATAAACAAACCGGTCTTTTATGGCCGTGATTTTAGGGATGTCACAGATAGTGATTGTGTAAATTGCATTCTCAAATTCGATTATGATTACAGCATCCCTCTTAATAGTTCAAATTGTGAGATTTGACAATTAGTTTAAACATTTAAGACTTATTGTTGTAAGTTCTGAAATTTTTTAGACACACATCTGATCTTTCTAATAAAAGGTGTATGATCTTAGATAAAGTCTTATCAAAGCATCACATATCATAATTATGGTAAGAAGTCAATAAGTATTGATTTCTAGAAGTTCAACTATTTTCTGAGTACATGTCAAAGCTAGTGGGAGCATAAGGGTTATGCTGGTAAAGATATAATCATCATGATAGTGGGAGCATGATTATTATGTTAACTGTTGCAAGCTAGCAATATTAATTATAGAAAACAAAAGTTTCAATTCACAAAGTTGCAGAGGTTGTAAAGTTGTTTTGCTATAATTAATGAAGAGGAACTTATACTACATTTCAAATCTAAAAGCTTAGATCGAGAAATTTTAATCAAATTTAGTCTAAGGACATATATGAATGTTATGTTGAAAAGATTCTACATAAGGGTATTCTATATATAGCAATATTATAGCAAGAGACTAGTAAAGTATCATGTCTTTATGTAAGACATTATGTATCGTATCCCATATGCTTCGGGTATAGGATCGATTACATGTGCTGTAATATTTGACCGTTCTGTCTTTTCCAAATGCCTAGGGCATTAAGAGGGATAAGGACTAGAACGGAATATGACTAAAGTAGTTAAACAATTGTCTAGGATGATCTAAGGTTCGCTAATGATTGGTCGCTTGGGGGAAGTTGGAAGTAAAGTATTGAATGAACCATATTGACATTATTATGAATAGATATGATTCTATTAAGAATGAGTTGTCATATGGCTAATATGGAAATGTTTCCATAATAGGAGTTGGATATTAAGAATCTATGTAGATTAGAAACTTTTATGCAAGAAGGATGTTCAAAGGAATATACTTTGAATTTGAGACTTCGCTTTCGTGGAATTGTCTTGTAACAATCTCCAATAGAGCACTTTGTAATCTCATTGGCAAAGTCTTGGTGACTTAGTGCTATGACTTTACAAAAGGACCATTGCATAAAATGTTAAAATCTAATATATTCTAATAGTGGCAAGAATTTGGTATTCTTACACTTATGATAAGGATTGGGAATTTTGAAACGAGCATCATTGGAAATGTGTTCAATTGATATATTTCACAAAGTAAGGACCATAGGTAAGCATAGTGTGCATGCTTGGAGCATAGGATAACAATTGTTTCGATTCAAATATTAAGTTGATTACTCGAAACATTATACAATGAATAATATGTAATCAATATGGCGATTAAACAAAAAGTGTTTTATTTATACTCAAAAGTTTCGAGACCATATTGGATTCAATTATTCTTGTGTTTCACTTCGCATGTTTTGACTTCCCGAATAACTAGGTTATTCAAACATCCACATTCAATCACACTTTGGAAGTAGGTAATGAGGTAAGACTATCATGAATCCGACTATAGATTGTCTAAAACGTTTTAGACATAGCACAAGTTTGCTGCAATATTCATGAGTGCTCCTGAAATAAGATTGAGTATTGGATTAAACCCACGCTCACGTGAATCACTTCATGGATTTTATCACGGGTGATTGTGAGACGATAATATCTTATATTCTTGAAACGGAGACATATAGTTTCATTTTACAAGTCGGTTGCTCATTGATAATATGTAAACACACCAGTAACTTGGTGTTATAAAACATATTGTTGTGTGTGATTTTATGAGTAAATAGAGCAAGCATATGAGATGAAGTTTATCCGTTCGTTTTACAGAATATGGGATAAAAGAGATATATGTGGGCCCATCGATGATTTAGTGATGACACCTAAGCGCTTGACCAAGCCTGGACTAAGTTGATGTGTTCAACTGAAGTCTATTGTCAGTCGTCATAAATCGGAAATCGGGAAACAAAACATGAATAGAGAGAATGATTATAATCCATGTCTCAGTTCATACGATATCTAGAATGGAGGAATATATGATCCCTTATCTAAAGGACGCGTTGCTGATAAGATAAGAGTTCAACAGCGGCTTTTGAAAGCTACGATTGCTAATCAAATTCTAAATTCGTACTTGCAATAATAGTTATTAGACTTATCCAAGTGGGAGACTGTTGGATTAGGTGTCTAAGACTATAACTATTTTTGGTATGTACTTAAATTTGATTATGAGCATGGTCCTTTTGGGTTGCCTTCACCATAGCAAATGATAGGATGAATTATGGAGAAAGAGGATTAATTATGATTTATTAATATATTATAAGAATAATATATTAATTGAGAAATCTTATTATTTAATTAGTATTGATCAGAAATTAATTTGGAATTAACTTGGTGATCAAAAGAGACTGATTAAATTAGTGCGGACTGATTATGTAAATCAGTAATATTTATAGTTTGGACTCATGAACCTTATTGGTGTAAGGTGAACGAAATCTATATGAGTGTCCATAAAGATTTCGTCCAAGGCTTGTCCAATGGGAGTCCATATGTTGCTTAGGGCCTAAGCAAGGGAATTTGGGTTTCCAAGTTGAAAACCCTAGTAATCCTCAACTATAAAAGAAACCCCAATGGCTCTCAAAATCTGCCTTTGTCTTTAGAAGGAACCCTAGCCGACTTTTGAAGCCTCCCCCTCTCTCTCTCTTGTTCTTCCTTGTTGCTAGTGGTGTTTGTGACTCCATTAGAGGTGTAACACTTGGAGCACTAAGCTTTCAAAGGTCAAGGATATTCAAAGTGAACTTGTTATTGCTACATAACAACAGAGGTATGATCTAAACCCTAGCTTATATGTCAATTTTGATTGTTATATGCTAGTCATAGGGTTATTGCTTTGGTATTCATAGTTGTATGTTCAAATTATAAAAACCTAGATCCAAAGCAATTAGGGTTTCATGTATACCATAGGAATGATGTTATGCTCAAAACCCAACACTTATTCCCGAAGGAATCTTACTCTTGTCCTCATAGGAACTCTACTCTTGTTCTTGCGGGAACTGTGATCTTATTTCCAAAGGAATCTCTATCTCTTGTCCCCGAAGGAACCATACTCTTGTTCCCTGAAGGAACCATTTTTTTACATCCTTATCTTAGTTATGTGACTCATCACATAACACTAGTCATGTGGACATCTATCTCTTTGTCTCATTAAGAGACATTGTAATCTCTCTCTTCTAGTACTTAGCTCATTAAGTACTTATTTTCTAACTATGTCTAATAACATATTGGCATTCTAAAATACCATTAACGTCCATACATACTTACATACTCTTATGATTACATTGCATGTAATCATCATTTATCTTTCTCTTCTGTCTCTTGGGTATTAACAAATACCATTCTCACTTAAACCTACATACTTTAGTATACATACATGCTCTGCTACATGTATCTTGCGTATATCTCTTACATGCTCATAATATGTGTATATGCTCTAATACATGCTCTTACACATATATTCTTCATCTATCTTCATCTCATTACCTGGGGACACCCACTTAGTGCCCCAAGCTTCAACATATATATATATATATATATATAAAGAGAGAGAGAGAGAGAGAGAGAGTATTAACTCACCTTATCATTTAGTGAAGACTAAGTGTGCCATCTTCCTTTACTCTGCCATTGAAGCATCTGGATCCATATTCTTTGCTCTTAGGCCTAATCATACATACATACAAGTTCTTACTACTCATTTTAGCCTATTAAGAGCTTTTGATCCTCTAAGTCAAAATAACCACTTAATGGATCAAAATTATATCTTTTCATTTTGTATATCTTTATCTCATCTAATTAATGCGTTAAGCATCTCATAATACCTAATTCCTCATAATATACTCTAATGCATCAATTCATATATAATCACTAGTTATGGTTTCAAACTGTAACTTCGCATTGGATTGATTCCACTCATGGAAATCACATACAAGCTTGTTTAAGGCATTTAAACATCTTCTATCACTCTACAAACAAGCTTTCTTACTCTAATCTAACACAATTAGCTCAATTAATCAAAACACCATTAAAACCCTAACTAGATTAACAATTTTTAAAATGATTACCTCATGAGCTTCTCTTCTCTAATCAAAGCCATATGCACCATAAACCACCTCTTACCCCTTCTCCATTCTCTAAATCGTTGGAGTGCCATATATGAGGGTTTGCGTGTGAAAAAATGCAAGAATGAAGGCTTAATAGCTTTATATTCTATTTCATAACCACATTGCGGTTTCTTACTCACTGTGTCGTAGCGACCACTTGACCACAATCAATGGACGTGCATTTGCTTGCCACACTGTGGTGCTCTTCTTCCACTGATAACCTACTTTGGCCACCACGTCGTGGTGCCCATACACCACGTCGCGGGGAAAGGTACATTGCTAGTTTATCTTACGAAGAAGACTACATCTGATCCCTTTCTTCACTCACCGCGTCGCGATTCCGACTTGACAACATCCCCTTGGGCCAATTCCATTCCAGCTTTAGGACAACTTTGTCCTAACTTCTAAACTTCATATCTTCTTCGTTTCTTACATGTTTTTGATGTTCTTTATATTCACACAAAGGTGGGAACATTATCTACAAATTTGTTAAGCCATATCTCAGTGACTTAATATTGGTCTTAATCTATTAAGTCACAAACTTGGTCCAAAAAGCATAAAAATACCAATTTTACCCTTTTGGCAAAAATGCATCTTCTCATGCATTCTTTTCTCTTAAACTTACTCATCTGATCTCTTTTAAGCGATTTAAACTCTTATTGGCTATTTTCATGAAGTTACAACTTCATATTCTCATATCTTTCTCATAATTGATCATTTTACCCTTTTGGTCAATATGTGACTAAAAGTCAACTTTCTTCAAACTTTAGGTTCTTACACTCACTTTACTCTAGTAAAAGTCTCCTCAAAACACCACCTATATAATATAAAGTGAATTACTAGAAATAAGCAAAATACCCTTGGAGTCATAAAATTCCCAAACTCTCAAAATGTTTCTTATTAACCTAATTAGGAATTATGGAGGTAAGATTAGGTCAAACGGATAAGCCAGACCCTTGGTATCACACTTTCGTTACACATATCGTTCTTTTATGAACGCGCCGCGTTTATATAATATATTACATTGTCTAATTTTTACTCCTTTTTTGACCATTCACTTATGCAACAATACTTGGGGTTCTTAATGGAAGTCCTTTGTACAACCACTATAGGTTTCCAGACATCACTATAAAGTATTTAGACATTCATAAGCTTTTGACTTAATCTATTATGTTCATCATAATGATTTTGTGTTCATTGATCGTTAAACCTTTCTAATGAAAATAATTGCTCTAAATGTTCAAAATGCATACTAATGAACCATATAGCCTCTTTAATCAATACAAGCTACAATTTGACCACAATTGATGCATAAAACTGTATTCTATATCCAATCAATTCTTGTAGCTCAATCTAATCATGGAAATCATTATTTCACCTTCTAAATTCTCTTTTTGCCCTTATGGCTAAACAATCCCTAAAACCACTTATGGACCAAGTGATCTTTCATGTGTTTGCACCTAATTCACTTGTAATATATCAATTCATAAGCTAGACCATCATTTACATATTTCTATGCTTGAAATCAGTTGAGGTCTATCACTCTAGCATTGAATCCTTAATCAAAAACATTCAAAACTTGATTATCTCATTTCCTCCGGTTTATGCATCCTTATAGGATTTAGTGCAACAAAACTACAACAAATGGTCATAGAATTCATTAGGAGAGAGCTTGAAAAAATCATGATCATAAGTTGAAATTCTAAGGTTTATGACTAATGTAATAACCTAAACACAAATCCATCAAGTAATGATAGGATTGGGTTTAGAACCATATCCCCCCCTCTCCCCCCCCCCCCCCCCCCCCCTCTCTCTCTTGAAATGATGGTTAAAGGAAATAGTAACATGCTATTGTTATGTCATGAACAAAGAGAGCGTGCAATCATGGTAGGGCAAAACAAGAGAGAATCGAAGGAACAAAGACAATGTTAAGTTGTCAATAGACTTGACAAAAATTATCACAACCGACTAATCCTTTTGATATGAAATAAACGGGGTTTTGTAAGTAATTCAATCAATTTATGTACACATGTTATCACAACAAGATGCAAAAACTAAATGGGTAACAATGTAAACCCGCTAACTCGCTACCCGCAAAATTATACGAATAAAACTAAAAACCAAATAATTCAACTCGTTTAATGTTTCATAAAACCTGAGACAACACGATATCTCCTCCGGATCTAATTATTAATTGGAGATCGGGTCCAACGTGTTCATGGGCCGTTCCCTCGTCGGCCTTTTCATAAACCCACGATCATTTAGAAAACAGCGCCGGAAACTCACGCTGGAAAAGTTGCCCCAATACCGGCCGATAACATGCCACGTAGTCTCCCGCCAGTTATCCAACAAATGTCTAAATTACCCCTACCTTGACATCCAACCATCTCGCCACACAGGGATATATTTGTAATATCATTGTTCATCAGCTGCCCCCTTCAATTGTCGGCTCGCATACCCTCCGTCCTCCTTATGTTTTCCCTGCTTCAGTTCCATTTGCACACACAAACACATACGCCCGAACTGGGTATCCATCTACGTGATCTTTGAGAATGTCGGCTCGAGCAAGACGAACGTCGTTCCCGGAGGTGGTTATTGAGAGGGACTCCGACACCGAGAAAAGTTCAGACGACGAAGAAGAGGTAGAGGACGACGTCGTTGAGTCAGATGATCAAGAAGAAGAAGACGACAACGAGGAGCAAAAAGGTAAAGAGGCTGAAGTTTCGTCTGCAGCCAATAAGAAAGGGAAGGCGCCTATTACTATCAGTCTTAAGAAAGTCTGCAAGGTAACAAGTAACAACCCTCGACATTCGATACTCTTCTTCAACATTATATCTCTTCATGTGTTAGGGTTTTTTGTTCTGTAGTATTGTGAGTGTATTTATGTATATGCTCTGTGTTTTTTCTAGGTATGTAAAAGAACGGGTCATCAAGCAGGGTTTCAAGGACCTACTTACATCGATTGCCCGATGAAACCATGTTTCCTCTGCAAATTGCCTGGTATTTTTCTCATTCAACTTGAATTACACGTCAGTCAATTGTAATAAGTAAGACGTATCTCTTAATTGGGCAAAAATTAGTTGATGATTTTGGTTTCCTTGCATTTTGAAGGTCACACAACGGTTAATTGTCCTCACCGAGTAGCTATGGAGTTTGGGGTTATTCCAGCTTCTCGCAAACGCACAAACAACTCTTTGGATTATGTATTCGAACGCCAAGTTCGCCATAGAGTTCCTTCTGTAAGCTTGTTGGCTTCGTTTCATCTTATAATTATTCCATTTAATCAAAACCAATAATCGTAGTTCCCCTTTCTCATTGTGTTCATGTTCGCTAAATTCTTGACAATAGATAAAACCAGAATTTGTGATCCCAGATGAAGTGAATTGTGCAGTAATCAGATACCATAGCAGACGAGTTACATGCTTGGAGTTCCATCCAACCAATAACAACATTCTCTTATCAGGTGACAAGGTTAGTGATAAGATCTTGTATAGCTGTCAATTGGATTTAATCATATTGTTCTTATTCTCATCTCCATAACTTTTTTCTCATAAAGAAAGGACAACTAGGAGTTTGGGATTTTGGTAAGGTGCATGAGAAGACTGTATATGGAAACATACATAGCTGCCTACTCAACAATATGAAGTAAGTTACTTCATACTTGTTTATTTGTCCCCATATTTCATTAACTCTCTATTAATTCATTCTTTCTGCATTAAACATGATATAACTAATGTGCAGGTTTAGTCCAGCAAATGATGGAACAGTTTATGCAGCATCTTCAGATGGAACCATGAGTTGCACTGACTTGGAGACTGGTTTATCTACACCATTAATGGACCTCAACCCTAATGGATGGCAGGTATTTCTGTAATTTTTTTTCTAATCATTTTGGTATTATGAATGTTTGAAAGCATGATCTGTTGTCTTAACTCTTGAATCTTGATTAAATATTTGATGATCTACATAGGGACCCAACAGTTGGACAATGCTGTATGGAATGGACTTGAATGCAGAAAAAGGTCTTGTGCTAGTTGCAGATAATTTCGGATTCTTACACTTGTATGTTCATAGTGTTCATACATTAACCCAATCTTCCTTCTTAAATCTTGATGCTTGTACTAAATTTAGCTTACATTGATGCAAGATTTAATTTTTTTTAAATATAGGGTGGACACTCGATCAAATTCTCAAAAAGGAAATTCGATTCTGATCCATAAGAAAGGAACCAAAGTTGTGGGACTTCACTGCAACCCTTTTCAGCCTGATCTTCTATTGAGTTGTGGAAATGATCACTTTGTAAACTTTCTTACCTTTTACCATTTTCTTGATTATTTTATTTTATTTTTATTTTTATATGTTTGTGAATATTAGGCTCGTATATGGGATATTCGTCGTTTAGAAGCTGAATCTTGTCTTCAAAGTCTTCCACACAAACGTGTGGTCAACTCTGCTTATTTTTCTCCTATAAGTGGAAGCAAAATAGTGACAACATCAATAGATAATAGAATTCGCGTGTGGGATTCTATTTTTGGAAACTTGGAAACACCAAGTCGTGAAATTGTACACAGTCATGATTTTAATCGACACTTGACTCCATTTCGAGCCGAGTGGGACCCAAAGGTGATATCAGATATGCTTTATTTTATCCATCAGATTATTTATTCATAGAAATAGGGAAAGTAATTTAAATTTTTTTTTTTTTAAAATGTAGGATCCATCAGAGTCACTTGTGGTTGTTGGGCGTTACATTAGTGAGAATTATAATGGATTGGCTTTGCATCCTATTGATTTTATAGATATTAGCACAGGTCAATTAGTTGCTGAGGTCATGGACCCTAACATAACTACAATTACTCCAGTCAACAAATTGCATCCACGTGATGATGTGTTAGCATCTGGTAGTTCAAGGTTTGTTCTTTGGAATTTCTTCATCTTTTTTTTTCAATGGAAATAAATAAATGAAAGTGGGCTGCTGTTTCGTGGTGTTTTAGGTCACTATTTATTTGGAGGCCTAAGGAGAAGTCAGAAATGGTGCTAGAGAAGGATGAGAGAAAAATTGTTGTTTGTGATAGAAAAAATAGCAAGTTTCGAGATGATGATGATGATGATTCAGGTGATGATTTCTCAAGTAAAAAAGGCAAGAATGGAAAGTCGAAATCTAAAAAACCCATTTTGGTAACAACTCCATGTAGCAGCAGCAAGAAGAAGAAGAAAAAATCTTGAAAGATGTGGTTATGTATGTGTAAATTTGATGGTTAATACTAGTGTTAACTATAATAGTCTCCTTTTGGGTTTTGGCCTATGTTTTTAGATTCTCATTGCATGCTATGCTAGCTTTGTGTTCTTGATTACTAATATAAGAATGCAAAATTTTGGTTATTATAAAGAATAGGTGTAACATAGTCTTCATTTGATACAAGGGTTTACATATTTTGGACTTGATTTTGAAAAATACTTGTATTGTATTGGATGCAAGCATTCTTTTGATGATAAGTTGTTTTTAGTGTGTTAAACAGATTTTGTTTATATATGTAAATTGACTAAAAATGACATGGGTAAAAGAGTAAATTGGTATCTTTGTTGTTGGTCACGTAAAAAGAAAAACAAATCTACAAAACATGGTTTTTCTAGAGATAACTGAGTGGTAAATGACTAAATGGTAAATTGGTTTCTATGCATAATAAAATTTCATCAATTAGGTTAACAAGACTTTCAAGTAAGCTAGAAGGAAGCAACTTTAAAGCTTTAAAAAAACTGTTTATTATAAGTTGATAATCATTTTTATTATCTAAACACTTGAAAATGTTTATTATACTAGAAAAAGACTTTATTACTATCCAACAACTAAAATTCTGAAAATGGAAAACTGATTTGCCACTAATTTCAAATACAAAAACTAGATGTGACGTGAGAGTGAGACAAACACAAAAATCCTATAATGGGCTTAAAATCTAAAATATCATGTTTCCAAAGCCTCATTTTTCAGCATAAATACTTTTCACCTTTCAGCCCACTGATGACGTCATACTGAAGCAGGACTACATGTCTACATGGCTACCTACTCACTCCAAAAATTAACTTGATGAACTCCCAAGTTTTGCAGATGAAAGAAGAATCCCCAAATCATTAGTATTCGATTGGTCTGTGAACACATTAATTTGAAATAATATTAATATTAATTAGAAGCAAATAATTGAATAGAAGAGATGTTATATATATAAAGCACTTACCAGAGGGAACTTTTTGAACAAAAAAGCATGCTCCAATTACTACATACGCAAGCCCAAGCATCAGTCCTTTCAAGTAGTGTGAACTTCCATCCTGTATACACAAACACATTTTATGTATTCAACTAAAATTTTCTTTTATTTGTAAATACTACAAAAGATGAAGGGGGTAAAAGGTAAAACCTGCAAAGTCAAGATTGTAAGGACAATCGAGAAGGCAAGACAACCAGTTTCAACAACTCCAAAATCAAGACTCAACGGGATTCCCATTATCCAAGCAACAATCACACACAAAGGAAGCTGCAAGGGTTACCACAAAATGTAACATGAGATCTTCATAAATGCATTGATGAGTTGTACTATATGCTTAGGTTGTGTTACACTTATGTCTTACCAAGAAGGTTGATATTTGAGACGCGGACCCCACTGCTACACCCAAAGATATGTCCTGCATGACCATTCACAACATAACTTTTACACCACAGGACAAAACATGTCGTACTATGTTACAACGATGACACTGATTACTATGTCTTACCAATTTGTTTTTGAAGGCAAATATAATTGAACCAGCATGTTCTGCTGCATTTCCCACAATTGGCAATAAGATTATGCTAATAAAGCTCATAGAAATTCCCCAAGTATCTGATGCAACCTAATCCACAAGGTATAATTAGATGTAGAGATAACGCATTACTCACTTGTACTGTACAAGCTAACAATGCATACCTCAATGGTGTCCACAACATACTCAGACAAAATGGCTATGATCACTGTCATTGTGATTAACCATATAAATGCACTATAAAATCCTATCACTGCCCCTTCTTCTTCTCTCACCTCCTCATCGCTACCTTCCTCCTACATAAATTAAAGCATAATATCATTTGATTTTGGATGTCAAAATGTCAATATAACAATCAAATGATATGATGAAGATGAACCTGTTGTTGTTCAAAGAATTGGGTATGAGTTTTCAACTGAAAGAATAGGCATGCAGCATATGCAAGAAGCAACACAATACTGCTTGCTCTAGACAACTCAAGAGCTGAAGCAGTAGCCAATTCAGCAGGCTCATTGCCAACATATCTAAACAGCAATGGTAGAATCTGGCAGATCAAACCCAACAGTAACAATGAAGAATTTGGGTCCACTTGCTTCTGTTTGTTTATCATGAAAAGGTGAAATAAGTTCATGTTTTTATAGTTACCAATGAAAGAAGGTTTTGAAGAATGAATGATGTTCTTACTCTGTTAAATCTTTGTTCTTTATTGAGATTGGCTATGCCTCCACAAAAGAGAGATGAGCCGAGAACAAGAAGGAGGTTTGAAATAATGGAACCCAAAAGAGAGTATTTAAGCACATGAATCTTCCTTTGATGAAGAGCAAACAATGCGATTATCAACTCTGTTGCATTACCACATGTTGCATTAAGGAGCCCTCCCACTGCGATTACAAGACAAATTTTCAATTGGAGATATGAGAATTTCCTATTTTTCCGATTATTTGCTAATAAAATTCGTCATTCCTGCCATTAATTTGTTAATAACTGTTTATGATTGTACGATTCATCAAAATCCCTCTTTAGATAGAAAGAAATTATAGAAACGGAAAACGATATGAAACCACAAATAGACAAAAGGTTGCAGGAAAATGGAGTAAATGACTGGAACTGATTAAGATATATACCTGTAGGACCAGTGAAGTATGCAATTTGTCTTTCGAGTTTGTAGGGATTTGAAAAATAAGAACAGGTGTTAAAGCGTTTATACACCGGGTAATAATTATGATTTCAAAATTATTTGTTAATTTTATGGATACTTACTCGGTGAGGAAGCTAACTCGTTCTGCAAGTGGAGTGAGTCCGATCAAACTCAGAGCAAAAACCCATGGCTACAGAAAACGTAAACCTATCAGTATCAGATTCAGATGAAGAAGATATCATACACTAAACATAAACAACTTACGCCGCCGACATCGTAAAATTCCGCTACAAAAGCGAACGGAATCGCCGTAAGAAGCACAGAGAGCTTTGTTCCGAACATTACTTCCTGAACATTTGCTATGAACATTCTCAAAATCCGAAATCGAACATGAATATCCCGCGTAACATCGGAGGACGACGTCGACGTCGACGTCGTTGATTTCTCCGGTTTCACGACCTGAATAGTTTTCAGAATGTCTCCATTCTCCATATCATATGTCGCCAATGAACCCATTATAAGCAGTTTGTTCACACTCAGCTCCGCCTTAAGATGGTGGTGCTGCCGGCCGCGACGATATCGAGAGGCTCACGGAAGTTTGGTGAGGAGGGCGAGACGTTATAGGCGTCGGATGCCACGTGGAGCAATAAAAACTTTCCAAATATTGATTGGAGTCAACCGAGGATATTCCATATTTCCATGCCTTTTGATATGAAAAATAATGATTAACTTTACGTATTGAATTAAGTTCGAACTCTGAACTTTTAGTATGATTTTTGTTTTTTTATTTATTTATATTTTTTGGTTCGAAATTGGTCAGAATGATTTCACTTTTCATATTTTAATCGGTTCAGGTTGTAGAAGACTTTTTGATTTTTTTGTTTAAACGATCCTCAAACAAAATATCCAATTTATAATCTGTTATATATTCCCTGCAACGGTGGCTACAGGAAGGCCAAAGCCCACTGGTTAAGGTTAGCGGTGTAGTTCGGTACGGTTATTAGCCGGTTAAGGTTAGCGGTGTAGTTCGGTACGGTTATTAGTTAAAACTTCACCACTAACCGCAAATATGGTTAATCCATTTTCAAAACCACTTGATGCGATTATTTTTGCGGTGCGGTTTTGTTTTTTTGTGTTGCGACTATTAATCGCATGGATTTAGTGCAGTTATTTTATGAGTTTTTAATCATAGTTTTTTAAGAGTTCAAATATATTACTTATAATAATAATAAAAAAAATCATAAGGTATAAGACAATTAATTTATATCACAAACAACTAATATTTTAAAAACATCAAATCAATACTAATTAACAATAAATATCATAAAATTGTCTAATTTCATCATTTTTCAAGGTTAAACATAACAAAAAATCAACATTTTCGTCTTCTAGTATTTTATCCATCTTTCATCCATGAAACTTGTCTTTTTAATATTTAATATATTAAAAATTAATAAAAAAATTGTATATAATATATGCGGTGCGGTGCGGTTTTTTGCGGTTTTTGAAAACTAATAACCGCACCGCACCGTAAATTTACGGTTTTTGAAAAACAGAAAACCTCACCATCGGTTTTTATTGCGGTTGCGGTTTATACGGTTTTTACGATTAATTTTAGTTGCAGTGCGGTTTTTGCTCACCTCTACCCACCAGTGTCAAAATTGGAAAAGAGGGTGTTTGTCAAAGTTTAAAAAATGATTTTTTGATTTATTATCGGTTCTATATTTGTATAAGTCAAAAACAATGTTTGGATAAAAGTTTTTTAAAAAATAGCTTATAATTGTTTGCAACCTTTAATAAGTTATTTTTTGATAAATTATTTACTCCTTGTCAAAAACTCCTTATTTCACCATTCAAAAAAATTGACAAACACACAATTTAACCTAAACCTACATCGAGACAAAAACATACGGTATAAGTTAATAAGCTTATAGCGTTTTGATACCGGATAAGTTTAGTCAAACACTTTTTTTAAAAACTACGTTTTAATATCGCTATAAGTTAAAAAGTTAAAAGTTATTTTAAATAATCTTTGCCAAACATCCTTTAAAACTGATAAACTGAGACGAAAAGTGTAGATTTGTAAAAACCACAGTCCACACGGACTAAAACTATAATATACTCTATAAATCAATTAAAGAAACAAATCATTGACAAACACGACGATTGGGGATGTAACTGGTTTCGGAACCGGAATAACTGAATACTGATTAAGGAGTGAACAGGGAACCGAGAATCAGACTAAATAGTTCCAACCGGTTCAGGTTCCGATTCAGTTCTATTAGGAAGTGTGTTATCTAAGAAGGTGTTTGGTACCTGAACCGAAAACCAAAAAGGATGGACTGGAGAACCGGCAACCATAAAGAATACCATTAATTTATTCTAACGGGTTTTGGTTCTATTAAAAAACTCATCCCTACTAACACCTACCTAAAACTAACGAGACAAATTTTTAAGGCCTATTTGTAGACTAGCTGAAAAGTTAGTTGTAACGTCCCGACTTTCAATCCAAAATTTTTCATTTTTATTTATTAATTCATATAAGAGTACATTTACATTTGCAGAAACATGATTGCGAATGCGCGTATGTACAATCGAACCTTGCCCTTCTCACGAACCAATGAAGTGCCTGGAAAACATATGTAACAACTGGGTAAGCGCTAGGCTTAGTGAGTTCCCCCAATATACCATATATCACAACACATATACATGCATACGTCGAGTATCTAGGCTCACAATCGCTTAAGTTGCTATTGTCGTTATCCGGCTCACAATCACTTAAGTTGCTATTGTCGTCACCTTGCCTTTGGCCTTTAGCATAAAGCTAGTTTGCCAGTATCTTAGCCTTCCGCACGAAACAAGAATGCCTCAGCCCTTAACTGACCACATACATAATGAACATTACAAGCAACAATCTAACAAGTCTACCAATACAAGCACATATAATCTACACTGTGGGTTCTACTCTACTGCATCCTGTATCCTAACATACATGGATATATACTAGAATACATAATATAGTGAGATGAACTCACCTTGACAATAACTCGGAAGATTGACAATTATCTAAGTGATTCTACTGACGATCCAATTGACGGATAACGCACCGAACAAGTAGTAACCTATAATTATTTAACATATTAATTCCTATGGCAATCTGGTAATGAAAACTAGATCCTTCACTAATCCTAATGAATACCGAGAGTTTTATCAAATAAGGATCATCCAATCCGGACAGTTGGGAGGCATGACCATTTTAGCATATAGCCTTTCTAAAATCTAGCAACCAAGCCAACATGACCATTCTAGACACCTCCCCCGTAAGTAGATCAATCAGCATTATAGCTGGAATTATTAACGAATCTAGTATTTATAGGTTCCTAATAACGACTATATGTTATAATTATAAATATGACCTATCCTAAAAGTCTAGTAAACGTAGTTTCACTTACATAGATTCATAGGTGAAAAGTCAAAAAGTTGTGGGGAGGACCTCGATACCGAGCACTTTTATTTGCTCGACTCACTGCCTCAGAACTTCGCTAAAGCATTCCAAAAACCCAGAAAGTTCGGACTCGAGGGGTGGAGGTTTCTAGAGAGAGTTTAAGTGAAAAAGGAGTGAGAAACAAATGAAGCCGAAGCACTCTATTTATAGTAAGGATGTGCATCGTGCATCATAGGTGCGCGCCGCACACTAGGGTAACTGTAACACTTGAATTTGGTAAGTTTCATATTTAGCCTCTTATTTAAAAAGTTTGCAAAATTGGTCCTTAAGCTAGTACGCGGGGGGGGGGGGGGGGTACAAGGTGGTACGTTTAACATACTATCCCCATTCTTAAACGTGCATTCAGTTTCAGTCCACACACGTTGGGCGTACGTGGAGTACGTATGGATTATGAAACCCTAACTTCTAGGGTATTGCACCCTATTTATGCCTTAAGATAGGTTCATTTGGTCATGTTTAGATAGTCTCCACCTTCTCTTGTCCAGAGTTCGAAACCCTAGTGAGTTCTTGAGAGTTTTGAGCCATAAAGGGTGTTTGTTGGTGCTTTGTGAAGGAGAAAAAGAAGTGGACCACTTGGAGTTGTGCTTGGAGCTTGAGGATCCGAGATTAGATCATCATTTGCTAGTCTTTTGAGGTAAAAATCTCACAACTTGCTAATCTATGATGCTAGATCTAGTTGTGTGCTATTTTGTGCTTTTTGAAGTCCTTGGAGTGATTGTTGAGCTTCTAGATTCACTCCAGAAGTGATTAATGGTAGATCTAGGGTTCTTTTGATCCCTCTGTCCATAAAAATGCAAGCTTTGAGGTGTTTATGGATTCATGCATGTGTTAAGACCCTTTGTTAAGCTCTTTTGAGCTCTAGAGCCTCATTAAGCCACGTATGCACGTAAAGTTGCCAACTTTACGTGATAAGTCACCTTAAGGAAGGCAGATCTAAGAGTTAGGTTGAATTCTTAACCGAATAAGAGCTTAATGTTGAAAGTTAGCCAACTGGGTAGTACGTTGGGCGTATAAGCTAGTACACTGTGTGTACAAGCCCCACAGTGTGTACGCTAAGTGTACGAGCTGAGTACGCCCCACATACGCAGCAGTGGGCTTCGGAGTTTTGGGCTTTACGGTATTGGGCCCATGTTGGACCTTAGGAGTCTAGGGCTTGTTGGGCTATCAGAATTCTATTTTTCTTTTGTTGATCTTGTTTTATTGGGCTCTTTTGGTTCAAGGCTCATGAAGGGATTTGGGCCCAATTTGGAAAATTGGGCCATATTTGCGCCTTCGGTGATCATTTTGGATTTTGGTACTTTTGGATAGTTGGCTTGGGGTTTGGCTTTGGGCCAAGTTACGTAAAGGGTAAAAAAGTCTTTTACCCTAGTTTGGACTCTTAGTGTAAGTCTGAGGTGAGTTTGTTTGTGAGATTCAACAGTCCGAGGTGAGTTTCCTCACTGGGTTTAACAGGTCGAAGGCATTAATGTTGGCCGATGATTATTATGTTAGGATGCTATATTTTTGCGTGACTCTTGCACGTGTTATGTGCTAGTATGTATATCGAGCAGGGCTCGATGCCGGACGAGGGCAGATGATTGTATTGTATGTTATTGACTTTGTATTTATCGTACGTGTTAGAATGATGATATGTTTATATGTTTATATGTATACTAAGAGGGGCCCAATGTCAGGTGGGGCCTAATGAATGAATGCCCTGTAACCCGAGCGGGGCCCGAGGCCGGTGGGACTCGATGCCAAGTGGGGGCTCGGTATGTGTTTATTATGTATGGTATGTGATAGTTTGGGAAACTCACTAAGCTTTGATCTTATGGTTATCAATTTATGTTTCATGTACTTCTGGTTCAAAAAGGAAGAGCCCGGGATGATGGCAGAGCACACACCACTCTATTCCGCATTTTGAGGTTTACTTTGATATTTTGTGTTGTAGTGATACACTTTGGTCTTTTTGGTTGTATGACAATTTTTTAGATTACCGTTTTATGAATTTTAAAAATGAAATTTTTGGGTCATATTTTGGGACGTTACAGTAACATGGATCCATCCACTTCTTGCAACGTGTCAAATTCCATGTGGTCCACATTGCACCTTCTAGAAGGTGCACACCACGCTATTTGTGTGCGTCGTGAAAAACGTGGATTTTGTATAATCCATATCTTCTTCATACGGGCTCCGTTTTCGATGTTCTTTATATCCAGCGTAGATATCAACGAGATCTACAACTTTGTTTAGACTCCGTCGGCTAATTCTCACTTTAATTTTAAAGTTATATTTTTAATAGGCTTAGACTGTTAAAGCCCATATAAAAATCATAACTCTCTCATATGGATTCCATTCTCGAATGTCTTTATATCGACGAAATCATATTACGAGATCTTCAACTCTCATTTAGATTATTTTTCTAACAATCTACCGATTTCTATTTCGGCTTTTGTGTTGTACCCTGATGCACTAAAACTTTTAAGAATCATAACTTCCTCTTATGAAGTTAGATTTGGACATTCTCTATACTTACACTCTCAGTTTTGCGATCACTACGACTTTTTTCAAGACTATTTATCCTAAATAGTCTTCAATCAAAGACTACTATTTACGTGACTGGTTGTTTATACTATAAGGTGAAAAATGGGGTGCTACAACTATCCCCCACTTATAGAGATTTCGTCCCCCGGAATGCTACTCTGAGTGCACCTTAAGAAAATTCCTATACAATCCTATTGGGGTTTCATGAGATTAACCTAATATCTAACTTGTGTTGCCACAGTAGCTTTGTCCATCTATACTTAGTCGGCCGTAGAAATTTGTTTTCTACTGTAGACGTACATGCCAACTCCTTGTGAAGTCTTCCAAAATCGGGAATTCATCAGTTTGTGCCTCAAGAAATTACATGCTACGATTGACGATCGCCTTCAGACGTGAAATCCTGACACAGTCAACTCGATATAAAGTGCTTAACTACGGAAATTTATCTATAACATCCTAAGAGAATTCACTTTTAGGAACATGTCTCTAAAAATATTACAAAATATCCTTAAAATATACATAAATCTTGACTAAAAATGTTATTTAGGCATTGTTCAGGTGTTCTAACATCCATAATTTTAATCACAATTACTATAATGGGTTTACTGGCTTGAAAACACTAGAACCAGTACTTTATTATCGGTGACAGACTCATAATAAGGTTTTCCTGTCTACTAGATTATAATGAACATAAGGTCGCCTACTAGCCGTCTCACAAGGTTCTAACTACATTACCCACATCGAGGTAGAACTATTGTTTGAGCAATTCGTTCACGATAAGTCGTGACGCTTATCCAAATACTAGGATTTCGATGCCAGATCGCTCTGGTCATCATCCCCCGGGCTCGAAGGCTCACAATCAATCCTTTGGTGGTCCTGAGGACATATAACCATTTAATGATTGTCCTAGTCATCATCCTCCCTTGATATCTACTTATCATTATCGGTCTTTGTTTTCTAAATTTTGAGACTACAACCAATTTAGGGGTTCTTAATCCACATTGTATAGGTGTTAAAGTCTAACTTTCGTCCTATGTCGACCTATGAACGTGTAGATTCAATCCTAGTTGTCTATTAATTTCTCTAATGAAAGCCAGAAAGTGTTTGGCCAAAGGATGTACATCGTATCTAGCATTTGTGATCAATGCTAAGAAGGAGAAAAAGGAGTTGTGGAGCATTCCTGTCATGTGTGATTATTCGGAAGTATTTCCCGAAGATCTTCCCGGATTACCACCTGATAGACAAGTGGAGTTTAGAATAGACTTGTTACCAGGGACGACGCCTATAACAAAAGCACCTTATGGATTAGCACCGACGGAGATCAAGGAGATGATGATGCAACTTCAGGAATTATTGGACAAAGGTTTCAATAGACCTAGTTCATCACCCTGGGGAGCTCCGGTGTTATTCGTGAAGAAGAAAGATGGAAATATGAGAATGTGCATCGATTACAGAGAGCTGAACAAGGCAACAATAAAGAATAGATATCAGTTGCCGAGGATTGATGATTTGTTCGATCAACTACAAGGTTCAAGTTATTTTTCAAAGATCGACATGAAGTCAGGATATCATCAGCTAAAGGTGAAAGAGCAGGATATAGAGAAGACTGCATTCAGAACGCGATATGGACACTACGAGTTCTTGGTTATGTCGTTTGGACTAACCAATTCTCCAACAGCATTCATGGATTTAATGAACAGGGTTTGTAATCCGTTCCTTGATAAATATGTGATAGTGTTCATAGATGACATTCTGATTTACTTGAAAATCCAAGAGGAGCATGGCAGACACTTGCGAGAAGTGATGGAAGTCTTGAAGAAGGAGAAGTTGTATGCAAAGTTCTCCAAATGTGATTTTTGGATTAGAAAAGTCCAATTCTTGGGTCACGTGGTCAACCAAGAAGGTATAATGGTTGATCCGACAAAGATTGAAGCTGTGACAAAGTGGGAGCAACCGAAGAGTCCCATGGAGATCTGAAGCTTTTTGGGATTAGCCGGATATTACCGAAGGTTTATCAAGGGCTTTTCTTAGATCGATAGTCCATTAACAACTTTGACCCACAAAGGAGCTGTTTATGCTTGGAATGATAAGCACATATAAGCTTTCAAGTTGCTAAAGAAGAAGTTATGCGAGGCACCGATTTTATCTCTACCCGATGGAGTTGAAGACTTCGTTGTTCATAGAGATGCGTCTGGGGTTGGATTGGGTTGTGTTTTGACTCAAAGAGATAAGGTAATCGCGTATGCATCTCGACAGTTGAAAAAGCATGAAAAGAACTACCCGACTCATGATTTGGAGTTGGCAGCGGTAGCTTTTTGCTCTGAAAATATGGAGGCATTACCTCTATGGTACGAAGTGCAAACTTTCCACTGATCATAAGAGTCTCCAATATCTCTTTAGTCATAAGGAATTGAATATGAGGCAACGACGCTGGCTAGAATTACTTAAAGACTATGACTGTGAGATACTTTACCATCCCGGTAAAGCTAATGTTGTTGCTGATGCTCTCAGTCGGAAAGTCAATCTTGAAAGAAAGAGGCCAAGAGCGTTGAGAATAGAATTTGTCTCAACCATTGTGGAAATTATAAAGAAAGCTCAAGAGGAAGCTTCTGAGAAGAATGACCGAAAGGAGGAACGTTTGGGCAAAACGTTGGTGTTCGGTATAAACAGTCATTGACTGAAGGTGTTCCAAGATCGGATTTGGAGACCTGGGACAGGAGGAGTCAGAGATCTTCTGATGGAAGAAGCTCACAAGACCATCTACTCGATTCATCCTGGTAGCACTAAAATGTATAGGGACCTGAAACCCTACTACTGGTGGCCGACGATGAAGCTTGATGTTGCAAAGTATGTGGCCGAGTGTGTGACTTGTGTTAGAGTCAAGACACAACATCAGAAACCATACGGGAGTTTAGAACCTTTGCCTTTACCTATGGGTAAATGGGAAGACATTGCTATGGATTTTGTCACTAAATTGCCCAGAACGAAAAGTGGTCACGACATGATTTGGGTGGTCGTTGCCCGATTCACTAAGAGTGCACATTTCATAGCAGCCAATGAGAAGTGGTCAATGGAAAAGCTTGCGAATTCTTACGTGAAGGAAATTGTGAGGCTTCACGGTGTTCCGTTAACGATTGTGTCAGATCGTGACAGCCGTTTCACCTCATGATTTTGGAAAAGTCTACAAGAGGAATTGGGTACCAAGTTGTGTTTAAGTACAGCTTACCATCCACAGACTGATGGTTAGAGCGAATGAACAATACAAACACTTGAAGATATGCTGAGAGCATGTACCTTGGAATTCCAAGGTAATTGGGATTAACATTTACCTTTGGTAGAATTTTCCTAAAATAATAGTTTCCACTCGAGCATCAAGATGGCACCTTATCAAGCTTTGTACGAACAAAAGTGTCGTACGCCGTCTTGTTGGCTTGAGGCCGGGGAAAAGCAGTTTATAAGACCGGAGATAGTCCATCAAACTGCTGAAAAGTTGAAAATAATTAAAGAGAGAATGTTAGCCGCTCAGGATCGTCAAAAGAGCTATGCTGACAACAAGCGAAGACCGATGACTTTTGAAGTTGGAGATTCCGTTTTGCTTAAAGTCTCGCCGTGGAAGGGACTTATAAGATTTGGTAAAAGAGGAAAATTAAGTCTGAGGTTTATTGGACCGTTTAAAGTTCTTCAAAGGATTGGGAACCAAGCTTACAAGCTAGAACTACCAGAAGAACTGAATGAGATTCATACCAGATTTCACGTATGTTATTTAAGGAAGTTCACGGGAGAAGTTCCCGGTATCATTCCACTTTCGGAGTTGAGAATCGATGAGAACAAAAGGTTGACTGAAGAACCAGAGGCAATCGTTGACCGAAAGACTAAAAAGTTGCGACATAAGATGGTTGAGTTAGTGCTTGTCCATTGGAAACATGCGAATGGGCCAAATCTCACCTGGGAGACGGAGAGTGACATGATGAGTCGTTATCCGCATTTGTTTGTAGATGTGTGATTCTGGGGACGGAATCATCCTAAGGTGGGGAGAATTGTAACGCTCGTGTTTCTGGGCTTTCCATTTTTAGCAATGTAATAGCCTAAGTTAACCTTTGTAACCCATTTGAAATAATATGAATGTATTATTCGCGAATTATGTGTTTTATGCTTATCTGCTTAATTATGTGATTTGATTTAATCAAGAATAAAAATAAGCGTAAAAATGAAATGTAATATAAACCCGATATTGATGCACAAAGATGTAGTGGTTGATTCGAGGTTTCCGAAAATATAAAGAATACTGAAATTCGAGTTATAACGAAGAAGTTATGACATGTCGAAGTTTCGCGACAAAACCGGTGTGGCACAGCGTGATGTAAATAATGAATTTACGAAGGAGTGATATTTACCCTTAGTGATCAACACAAAAGACATAGATAATGTTGAACCGAGAGTGTGCATAAAAAGAACGCCTAAATCTGACTTCGTATGAGGAAGTTATGATTTTTCGAAGTTTCAGCTTAGCAGTAGACAACCCAAAAGTTCGAATTGAGATCGAGCGAGTTTTAGTCAAAACTTTCTAAACGAGAATTGAAGATCTCATCGATAGTAGTCCAACAGTGAAAAGACAGACGAAAACGGACGTCAGACGAAGAAGTTATGAATTTCTAACGAAGTTTTTCTGTCCTAGCCTACTAAAAATAAATAATAAAAATAAAGTCAAAATTAGCCGACGGAGTCTAAATGAAAGTTGTAAAATATGGTCTGACCTATGTGTGGATATAAAGAACATCGAAAACGGAGCTCGTATGCCAAAGTTACGCAATTTTGAAGTTTGACGAGTCAAATTACGCCGAGCGTAATTTGAGTACGCCAAGCGTACTCGGATGAGTGCAAGTTTCCTGACGAATACTCGAGTGCCACTAAGTGACGCATGCAGTGACGTTGAGTACACCCAGCGTAAGGCTTGGTACGCCCAGCGTACTTGGAGTTACGCCCAAAGTAATCCCAGAACCTGCACCCTATAAATAGAAACCGAGATCAGCCATTTTCCTTGCCATTTTTCTTCCTTTCTCTCTAGTTTTCACCTTGGTTTGCGTGCTAATTATATCCCGAAGCTCTGGTATCATTCCCGAGTCATGAAGCAAGTTCCGAAGTCCCGAAGATCCCGAGAAGTGAGATTCCCGAGCCGAAGCTCTGCCTGTGAGGAGCCCGGTTTTTGTGAAGATCTTCCAAATCTACCGAAGAATACTACTTCTACAAGTCGTAGTGCTGTCCAATCATCTTCTGATCAAGTGAGTGTGTAGTCACTTTCTTCTAACGCATAATTATGAAATATTTTATACGAAATATGTGTTATGTGTATATTTTGTTGTTATATGTGTGAATGTATATTCACTTTCTTCTATCTCATAGATATGATTTATTCTCTATGAAATACGTGTTATGTGTATGTGTCTCATCTGTTGTTTGGAATATGTATTGAATGAGAATGCTATACAGGTTTTAAACTATGCATAAAAATATATATATTTTTATCTACTAATATGTTGGGTAGAACATGGGTAGATAGTTGATGTGTGATAAACAGATGTGAGGTCTCGATGTTGTTGTTGTTGATCTAGTTATTCAGCGGAGTATGGATAACGACCACAGACTCTTTCTAGACAGTCCTGTGGAACGCTAGCAGACTCATAACATGTAGGTGTTGTGAACGATGTGTTCACCGGTGTACTCTATCCCCCTCATGGTTGCCTTTAGGACATCTACTATTGAGGAAACCCCTTAGCAGTAATGTTCGTCCCGATGAAAATCCTAGATTAGGTCCCTTGAGATAGATGTTGTTTTAGGGACGTAAAGTGAGGATAACGGAAATGGGTAATCGGGTTATTGTTGGTTGATGAAACTAAATATAATTATTTATTGCGGGTTGAAAACCCTATATGCTCACCAGGCTCCCAAGCCTGACACACTCAGTTTATTTGTATTACAGGAAGTGGCGCAAGGGCATAAGATGGATGAATCATCAAGTTGTTTTGTTTACAAGTCTGTATATGTATATATTTGTTGAATGACTTGTAATGTTATCGTTTATGCTTTATGGTATGTATCGGAACATGACATCCCGATTTTTGATTATGAAATGAAATTATATTTCTTTATGAAATGTTTTGATAAAAATCTATTTTATCATGTTTGCTTTTTGGGAACAAATTTCGCAACTCTTTTAAATCAAAAGAATTTACTCTGAAAATTTTTAAAAGGCATAAATGAAATCGGTCTTTTCTTATCGAGATTTTGGGGATGTCACATACAATATGTTGGGTAGTGTGGAATCATGCTCTTATTGCCAGGGATTCAGGTGGCCTTGGAGTCTGATCTTTTAAAGCCTCAATATTTCGATGCTCTATAAATGGATTTGGATGTTAAAGACCGAATCCAACGCTTGGTGGCATCGGGTTATTTGTGGTATTCACAACATAGCCCGCAAACCTATTAATAATCTCTCCAAGCGCTCCATGCTCGGTATTTGGTGTAATCTGGTTTCGATTTTGGACTCTCTTCATGAGCTGGGGATTGATTTTTCCTCTCTTTTCTCTTGTAAAATCGGCTTCGGTAATGAGACCTTGTTCTGGACTGATAATTAGATCGGGGATGGTACTCTTGCTTCTCGTTTCCCAAATCTTTTTGCACTGGACAAAAGAAAATATTGTTTTATTTATGAGAGACTGTCTTCGAGTGGGATTTCTTAGGCTTGGAGGAGGAAACCTTGCCTCCCTAGAGATCTGCTTGACCTGACCAATCTTGGTGATCTCTTGAATGATTTTTCTCTTTCGTCTTCTCCTAACTCGTGGGTGTTTAAGCTTTCTGGGGACGGCATATTCTATGTTCATGACTTCCGGATAGTCATCGATTCCAAGATTACGGCTTGCATTTAGTTCCCATCAATGTCATGTAGGAAAAGTAGGGTTTGTGGTGCAGATATGGATACCAACTTGGATCATGAGAACACTTTCCAAACTGATATTTCTACCTTATGCCTGGGTTGCAAGAAATTCAGTCTAGGATAATCCAAGCGAACACTTACGATTCTAGGAACAGAAATCGTAAACCAATTGCTAGAGAGATTCTATGAGAGTTTGATGAAAACGAGAGCTGATGAGGATTTAGGGTTTATATATTAAACGAGATTAGGGTTTTATTAGGGTTGGGCCGTCATTAGTTGCTTTTGAAGCAAGTCAGGATAATCCGGATTTAATGAGGATTTAGGGTTACCAAAACTAACAAGTTTCGTTAGTTTTACCGTAATCACCCTCAAGAAATTGAATTTTCCACTATGTTCTCATATGTAAAATTCGGGGAGGTTTTGGGGCGTTGTCCCTAGACCCCACCAAAGGGGCGCTGCCCCTTTGGAAACCCCGGACCCAGGGGCGCTGCCCTTGGACCCCCGACTAGCGCCCTTTTGGAAACCCCGGACCCAGGGGCGCTGCCCTCGGACCCCCGACTAGTCGTCGAACCAGCTTCAAATTCGATCTTATACATGTGTGCACTCCGCACCAACCCCGTACATATGTTAGAGTAGAAAATAAGAAGACCCTTAGCTCACATGTTAATTCCAGATACATAAAATGACATGGTGACACTAAAATCACCAACATACCATTTGCTTTGTTTGGCGTGCCAGTTTTGACCGTATCCCCTCCTCCTTGGCTCTTTCTCGGAGGGGAGTTTGTGTTGCTTCTACGATGTGTCAAATGTGCTCTTATGATACAGAGTCTACTGATCATTTGCTTTTGGACTGCACGTTCGTGAAGGAGGTTCTATGGTGGATTTTTAGGTGATGTAACATTCCAATTCCTGTTGCTGGTTTCTCTACAGTTCTTGATGTCTTGACCTTTGCTGTCAGTTGCGCTCGTTGCCCAAAAACAATGAAGATCTTGCTTTCCATTCTTTATGGTTAGTTTTGGTGTATTTGAAAGAGCAGGAATGATCAACTTTTTTTTGATGGTCCGTAACTCTCCTTCTAAAGTGGTGGGTAATATTATCTCGATTGTCTTTGGATGGGTTAAACATAGAGATAAATTTAGAAAATGTAATTGGGTTGATTGGTGTTGCTATCCATTTAATGTCATGTAATTGGTGCTGGTTTTAGCTTGCTGTTTTTTGTTTTGTTTTCGCGTGGTCTTGTGGCCGTGGTCTTGTGGCCCTTGTTTTTTCTTTAACAAAATTTTCTGCCGGCGTTTCCAAAAAAATCGTAAGTTAAAATAATTTACTTTTATGCTTTTAACAAATAAGTTTATTTTTGTTAAACATGCTATAATTAAAAAATGATTTTTTTTTGTCTGAAATGAAACAGATTTTTTTTTCTCGCAATGATATGATATGTTGGAAACTTAACGAGGGTCGATTAAAGGAAGCTGCTAGTGGAAATTTATTGGTTCTTGGTATTTTGGTGAATGTGAAATAATGAACA
The DNA here is from genome assembly GCF_051521515.1 of Lactuca serriola. Classification (NCBI taxonomy): domain Eukaryota; kingdom Viridiplantae; phylum Streptophyta; class Magnoliopsida; order Asterales; family Asteraceae; genus Lactuca; species Lactuca serriola. Next base: position 335,925,377 of record NC_136412.1, read on the forward strand.
TCGAAAGAATAGTAAATACACAAATAGTCATTCATTACCTCATTAGCCAAATAATTTAATTGAAAGTTGATAAGTGATGACACCAAAATTAACACCCCATGTTGCAACTATCAATCAGTAAAAAACGAATTTAATTAAAATATTACCAAGTAGAGTAAGTTTGTTTTAGAAATTGCAATATTCAATTTGAAGCATAATATATATATATATATATATATATATATATATATATATATATATATATATATATATATATATATATATATATATATATATATATATATAATGCAAGATTAGCTGTTTTGTGTTGTATGTCATTTATAGGAACAGCTCTAGTCCATGGTGTAGAATATGGGGGTGAATCTAAAGTATCATATTCAATATAGTGTCGCATAGTACTTAATGAGACCTCATCGGATGGATCTAAATCTCATACCCACTTATTCACTTTTTTGAGATGGGACAAACTGAGCAAGGGCCAACAACAAATTTGTGAGTTTTAAGAGTTCCTAACATTCCCCCACTACTTTGTGCCAATTCCAAATCCAACCTTGGTTAGATCATCTGTCACTAACGAGACGATTTTGTTTCAAGTTGAAAAAGTCTAAGATATATTTGACATAAAGAAGAATTTCTGATCCGTATATCCTTCCAAAAGCTTGTTAAGGAGTGATCTCCTACCTTTTTGCACAAGTGAGAATAATGAATTATCAAGCCAATAATTTTAGACTACATGCCTACTATCTTCGCCTCTTCTACATATCACCATGAGAAGTAAAGCCACCACCAATCCCATGAATAGAGTGACTTTAAACCAAAGGAGATTATACTCATTAAAAAAAACGCCAACACTATTTTTACAAAAACGTTTGATTGAAAACCCTTAAACTACCAACACACAAACCACCTTTGTTTTTATCGTCTAAGGCTATCCCAATGGTGAGCTAGATGGTAAGGCTCATCAATAAAATATTTAAAAATAAAAGAAAAATTGAAGAAATCACGATCCGCTCATGCCTACGTTCCAAGCTCACCAATTTCTTAAACTTTTCATTGCCACGTGTCCATCTCTCAAAGATGGAATTAAATTAACTTGACAAAACTGCACAAACGGTCTCTATGATTAGCTGAAAATTGTCACTTTGGTCCAAAAAGGTTTGGACTAGCACCAAAGGTCAAAACTTTTCATTTTGTTGCGACTTTGGTCCATTTTGGTTTTAACTTTTTTATAATGACGAATTTGCCTCTAATACTTATTTTTTTTATTTCTTTTATATTACAATAATTAAAAAAAACAAAAACATACAATTACTTTTTGAAATAACCACCGGAGAAAAAAATTCTTACACTAATCTCTCTCTTTCTATTCTCTCTCTCTCTCTCAAATCCATCATTTTTTCCACACAAAGCCAAGTCTTGACTTGAAATAACCATCGGGGAACAAAAAACTACCACCGGAGAAGACAAACAGAGAAAGACATGGGTGATTCCGACGAATCTGACATATGGCACGAGAATGTCTTCAACGACTCCGGTGTATGGAAATTGATATCGTTGACGTATCTACCCAGATCTAGCGGTTGTTAGCACCATCGTCATCTTCCCAACTAAGAAACCCTCGACCACAAGTGTTGTAACTGCTGTCATGAAACCCTAAAAGAAATGTGAAAACCCTCAAAGGAAAATCCATCTTTCTCTCTCATTCTCTATCTTCCTCAGAAAACCATACATCTTTCAGATCTTGGTTCTTCTCCATCGGTTATTCTCTGGGTGACGAAGGCTTTCAAATCGGATGGTTTTCGAGATCGAAGGGTTTTCAAAGATGTTCAACAGTGGTGGTGGTGTTGACTAGTGGTGTTGGTGATGACTCCGTCGAAGGGTTTCTAGATCGACGACTCTGACGACTATGACGAAGGGTCGTAGTGATCTTACACGACCAGAGAAAGAGGGTGACGACTCCGGTGACGATGAGGGGCTGAAGATGAGTGTTTTCAGATCGGAGAGGGTTTTTTAGTCTTTGCCGAAAAATTGATGGTTATGATGGTGTTTAACTGTGGTGGTGGTGATTTTGACATGTATTGATGATATAGACAGGTGGTGGTGGTGACATTCAAAGAAGGCAGCAAAATGGGTGGCACCGGAGAAGTCCTCGTCGGTGCCGGAAAAACAAGGATTTGCGTGTGTTTAAAGTAGAGAGAGGGGGAGGGGAAGATAACACAACACAAATTTTTTTAATTTTTTTTTCGCTTATTCTAATTTAAAAAAATTGAATATACTAAGGGAAAACTCGTCATTTCAGAAAAAAGTCAAAACAAAACGGACCAAACTTGCAATAAAATGAAAGTTTTGGACCACTGGTGCTAGTCCAAACCTTTTTGGACCAAAGTGACAATTTTCAGCTAACCACAGGGACCATTTGTGCAGTTTAGTCAATTAACTTTTATAAACCAAAAGTAATTTTGAAATGTATATATTTTATCTTTATTAAAAAATAAAATAAAATATTTTAAAATACATGATTTATTTTTCTCTACAAAATGAGATGAATATTGATATAATTTGTATGTAATTTTTTAATTTAAAATTAGGTTGGATTGGATTGCTAACAAGTGATAAAATTTTGATATGATTGGGTTGTGTATTTAATGAGAAAGATAATAATTTTTAAATAGATAACTGGGTTAGGTGGAGTTGTGAATGGAGATAGTATAAGACCATCTGGTATGGTCATCACGAGACCTCTCGTGGTCTATGTGGTCATAACGACAAATGTAAACACCATCACAAGGTGTTATTGGTGGTTAATGGTAGACAATTTCCGTGGTCAATTGTGATGGGGAGCATAAACCACAATACCCAATCAATTTGTTTATCTCTCGATCTCTCTCTATCTTTCTCCACCTCTCTTTATAATTTAATTAATAAAAAAATATTTTTATTTTAATAATATAAAAATACGAGGGATATAGTGGTGAGTATCTCAACATTTTAGTGGTAGTTAGTGCTGATGACGTGTCACCCACCACTATAATGGTTAGTGGTGGGTATAACGGATGTCCTAAGATTAAATGCAATTTGACCCACAACATCTTTCTTTCATGAAAATCAACACAAAAAGAAATTAATATGAAGCGATTCCAACATTTGGATCACAATTTCAGGAATTTTGAATGTAGACATAAAGGAAATCCCAAGGCTACCCAAAATACCTTTAATAAGTTTAAGCTTGCACTAGGGATGAAAGTGAGACCTAACCCGACTTGGATGGACCTAGTCCTCGAAAATCCGGAACCAGTTAACGGGATTTTTTAGGAGCGGAAATCGGACCGATATATAGGAACCGATTCCGAGTACGGTACCTGGTAAAGTGGGTCTAGAACCGAAAAAATCGGAAACATCAAAGTGGGTAGGGTGGAACCGGGTAAAGTGGGTTTGGAACCGAAAAACTCGGAAAATCGGAATTGTTTGGTAATTATTTGCTACTTAGTGGGTTGAACTTTGAAAATTTTAATATTGATATACCGACTATGGGGGACTGTAAGTCATTGAATATGAACTCAAAATTGACAAAATTATAGTATAAAATTATGTAAAAAGTTTAAACTACACTATGGAAAAAACTTTAGGTCAATCTGACTCTAAACGAATGAGATACATATTTTTAACTTTTTCACGGAATATAAAGTATAAAAACAAATAGTTGAAAAGTTAAAAATTTTCAACTTTGATATCCCAACTTCGAGGGATTGTAATTCATTGAATATTAAGCCAAAAATGACAAAATAATAGCCTAAACTCGTGTACAAATTAGGAAAAACCGCATGGCAATCCAACTCCATACGAATTAAATATGCATGTTTTAAATTTTCACAGAATACAAAAAAGCCTAAAAACTAAAAACTTTTAGCTTTGATATATTGATTTTGGTGGACTGTAAGTCATTGATATAAACTCAAAATTGACAAAATTATAGTCTAAAATCATGTAAAAACTCTAACTACCTTCTGGAAAAAACAGTATATCAATCCGACTTTGAGTGAATGAGATATGCATGTTTTAACATTTTCACAGAATACGAAGTATAAAAATAAATAGCTGAAAAGTTGAAAATATTCAGCATTAATATCATGACTTCAGGGGACTGTAATTTATTGAATATTAAACCAAAAATGACAACATTATAGTCTAAAATAATGTACAAGCTCTAAGCTACAATTTGGAAAAAAATCTTATGTCAATCCGACTTCAAACGAATTTGCTATGCAGGTTTTAAAATTTTGACACGATGCAAAAAAGTTGAAAAACTAAAAAATTTCGGCTTTGATATTTCGATTTTAGGGGATTATAAGTCAATGAATATAAAACTAAAAATTACAAATTTATAGTCTAAAATCATGTACAAACTCTAAAGTACATGTTGGAAAAAACATCATGTCAATCCGACATGAAACAAATGAGATATGTATATTTTAAACTTTTCATAGAAATCGGGTCCGACCCCTAAAAATGGTTCCGGTTCCTAACATCGGTTCTGGTTGTTAAACCCGGTTTAGCTAGACCCAATGGACCCAAAACCAGATTACCAGGAACCTGGATAAAGTCATTATTTAAACCTTGAACTGTATCTATATATTTCGTTTCTAACGGTTCCGGTTCAGGTATGATTCTGGTTTTAAATCTCATCCCTAGCCTGCACCAATATAGATCATTCTTTTTTTTTTTTTTTAATTTTTCGTAGTGATAACTTCCTCTAAATATGATCCATAATAACATTCTAACCTTTAATCCTCCCCATATAACCAAACGAGATGTCAATATACTTAATAGGAAGAAACATGGGTGTGTCTGCCAAGTTCAAATAAAGCAATTCCAACTCCAAATCCCCAAAAATTAAACCATCATCTACGTAAAAATTTGAGACAAACCAATGTCTTCGTTACCGACCACGACCCATCCTCCAAAGAGACTTGAAGCTTTTCTATAGCCAAAATAAAAAGGAAATGAGAAAAATGATCTCTTTGCCTCATGCATCTTTTCAGTTACAACACAACAGTCCATTAATCAAAATTGAAGTATTGGCCAAATGCAAACAAGTCATAATAACGTGTCCAAGTATGACCGATTTGAATATCCTTCCATCATCATCGTTTTTAATCAAATGTGTTTTCATTGCGATCTCTATGAACTAAAACCCAAACCACCCCTAATATATTTTTAAATCCACAACAAACCTGGAGCGAAAACTACCTGTAAACCAATTAAAACTGAAACCTGCGACAAACCCTAGGTTAATTCACATATCAGTTTCCATATTAAACCCATGTCCCAAAATCATGGAACAATTCTTATAGAAATTCAGGGAATAGTCTTCATTGAATATGTTTAAGATTCAATGATTGTCAACTCAAAATGTAGAACACGTATTCTTAAAGGACATAAGGGGATGGTGATGGGTGTAAAATGTGTTTTAATCTAAATTAATAATAATAATAGTTTTTAATTTGAAAAAATAAAAATACTTAAATAGAATTAAGTATAAAGTTAAATGAATAACTATGTCTCTTCAAAAAATTCTTAATGACCAAAGAGATCAATAAGTATCGCTTTAATGATTAGCAGAGACAGAGACAGGATTTTAAAATAAGGGGGCTTTGACAATCAAAAGTTATTAAATAATTAGGAGGGGCTATGAATAAAATTTGATTAATTGATAGGTTATAAATCAATAATTAAAATAAAAATAAATGTGATGGATGTGGTGTGATTACGTAGGGTTCAATTTTGATTATCTCTTATATGCTATTGCACTCATTGTTTTTCCACTATAACAATTGTTTTTTTAATAAATAACCTATATATTAAGTTCAAGTGCATGTGAACCTAAGTATGATGATATGAATTATAAGTTGTTGCAAAGCTAAAGGGTGTAAAATGTAATATTCAGCAAAATAGATATGAAAATAATTGATAAAAATAGAGTTGAATTTAGTCTTTTGTAGTTTACTCATGGTGAAAGCAAATGAACATTAAAAAATCTCACAAACACCCTACAAATTAATATATATATATATATATATATATATATATATATATATATATATATATATATATATATATAGAGAGAGAGAGAGAGAGAGAGGAGGGGATGGACATTTTTAACAAACTATGGGCTAAATATTTGATTCATATTCATTTTATCTTCAATATAATTGAGTTTATCAAAACATTGGTAGGGGCAGGACATCAGGCAGTCCCCCCACTGCATCCGCAACTGATGGTCAGGTGTGACTAAGGTTCTAAATAACGTAAGGTGTGACCAAGGTTCTAAATAACGTAAGGTGTGACTAGACGACAATATCAAGTCTCAAGTTTTTTTGAGTCGTGACGAGCTACATCATTTGTAAAACGTGACTTAAGGATACAATTTTGTATATAATTAATAATTTTATATATTTTTTCTATTATTATTCATTTTTATATACATATTTGACTTAAGCAACATTTTATCAAAGTTTGGCGGCAAATACAAGTCTTGAAGTCATGACGCGCCATAATAAAATCGAGCTTTTTTGAACATTGGGTGTGACAAACTACTCATTCACATGCTATAAATGATCGAATATCAAAATGTAATTGTGACATTATAGTATTTGTAACAAAGTACATGTTTTTAATAAATACAAGATTATTTTTGTAATTTTTAAATTAAAATATATTTTTTGCTCATTGGTAGTTACAATAAAAACATGTGGCACTGATTCGCGTGTATCCATTTTTTCTATTTTGCGGCTATTACAAGATATTCCATTAATATAATTATTCATCATCTTCGATAAACTCTTATCTTAATATACAAGAGGAATGGTGTGCTCTGATTGATATGAGAAGGAAAAATAATTTACGAGCCCAACGAAGTTTTCAAACCATTCAAAAAACTACAATTATGTTTTATCTGTTCAAAAAAACCCAACAAACTTAACATTTTGTCTAAAAAGCAAACTAAGTTACACTTTCCTGAAAGTCAAATAAGAGAAACAGATGACGTGACTTATTACCGTATCGAAAAAATGACTTGTTAGACCAACAAAGTTTCCAAAACGTTTAAAAAACTCCAATCATGTTTTAACTTTAACTGCATCGCACATATGCATCATAAACCTTTTGCGAGACTGATTCAAGTTTTAACCCAAATATCTCTATTTTGTTAAGAGTTCTTTTACATTCACGTCAGCGGTGCTTTTAATATTGGCCAAAATTGGTGATAATCAATACACTAGTTGTATATATTTTCAGGAATGTTAATTGGTATCTTTCTCATTAATCAATGAGAAATATATATATACAAGATATGAGAAAAATATATATACAAGAAATAAGGGCCTTGGGCCGAATACAATGCATGAGCCTAATACAATTACACATACATTATCCTCTAATATCACCCCCACAGTTTTATTGAAAATACAATTTTGCACGTTCAAACTGGATTGGAGCCCATGAAACAATGGAAATGGAGTGTGTTTGTGAAAATATCGGTATATTGAGCCGAAGATGGAACAAAGGACATGTACACGACCAGTTGCAACAAAATCCTAAATAAAGTGGATGTTGATTTGTGTATGTTTTCGTGCATTGATGTTGAAAAAAAAAATGAAAGACATGTAAACGACACTACATTGGCCACCCTTGGTATTCGGCCTCAATGCTAGAATGAGACATTGCACCACATGGTTTAAATGACCAAGAGACAAGGTTATCTCCGAAAGAAAGGTAATACACAGAGTAAAGGTAAATTAAACACCAATGACCTTTTTTATTATCATTTATTTTTAAGAATTTGATGATTTGTTTTTATACGTTTTATAAGTGTTTAATATATTTTTTGAATACAAATTTTATAATATATGTTTTAGTGTTTTTTGTGTTATTAAAAGTTATACTATTTGTTATTCATTATGAAAATTAATATATTTTAATGAGTACACAACTTGACACATATTATAATGTTCTATAAAATCACAGCTTAAATACAATATATGAACTTACATACTTAATGTTGATGTATATTATAATCACTCTCATTCATTTACATATTAAATTATCATTTTTGTCATTTATAAGATATAAAGTTTATATTAACAAATATTATTAATAATAATCATTCAATGTTATAAGTTAGAAAAGTCTTTTGAGTTGTAAAAATTTAATGTTAAAAATAAATAGATGAAATTTGAAGAGGTTTAATATTAAAATAAGTTTTTAACAATATCTACGACTTCTATAATTGTTGATTCATTATTATATAAAATTAATAAAAATTTTAAATACATTCAAATTTTTTAAAAACTGATGTTACGATTTGAGATCACCATAGACAATAACTCTAAAAAATATTTTTACCACTGAACTTGTATCTTATTATTATTTAATAGATTAAATTAATTATTAATACTATTTTTACAATACTAAATAAAATTTCTTATTCATTGACTCTCAATAATTAGTCAATAATTAGTGTAAAACTTTTTAACAGTTTTCATAATTTTTTCTTATTTAATTTACTATAGGAATAAAATTATATTATATTATAAGGTAATAAGATATATCTAGAGTTTTTTTGTCTATCATCATTTTCAACCATTAATTATTATAATATTTAAACATTAATTTTAGTAGTTGTTTATGTTATCATATTATTCCCGATAAAAATAATGTTTACATCAATATTTTAATTCAGTTTGGAAAATAAAATTATTTTAGAGTTAATAACAATGACTTATATACTTTTAACTAAATATATTTGTTGAAAAAACATATTTATTTAAAAATTTATAAGTCATTGTCATTAGCTCTTAAATAATTTTTAGTTAAAATTATTTGTGTTGGACAAGGACTTGTATATTTTAGATAATTAACCAAAGGGTTTTTAAATCTAACTGGTATCAGATATTGTCTTCTTTCTTCAGGTCTAAGGTTTAAGTTTTGTCGTGAACATAAGTGTTATAAATAGTATAAGACAAGTTAGATTTGTCGTTCAAAAAAAACATATTACTAGGCAACGTACTACATACGTTTAGTTTCTAAAAAAATAGGGAACAAAACAATTATACGTTCATAAAATGCCAACCGATCTCTGCTAAAAAAAACCCTAGTCGACATACCAGTGTACAACCGTTCTACTCATGGAGGATGCACACCGGTCACCTCAATTATGTTAAGTTTTTTGCTTCAGTTAATTTGGGGTGCTACTTTTCCCACAGTGATTTCATTGTCGACGCTTTCTTTGTCGCCCACGATATCTACTAATTTTGTCGCATTATAAAATTATTAATATCATGAAGTAAGAATTAATGCTTCAAAAGTTTAGTTTGTCGATCGAGGTAGAAGTCGTTTGTTTGTTAATTTGTTATTTGTAAACTTGATTCCCAATTTCCGTTATATTATGGATTTTTTTTTTAAAATATTCAATTATTTTTTCAACGACAAAAAAAGAACATGTTATGTGTGAATATTAGATAGTTCTAAAAATGAAATATATTAACAAGTTGATTTATTCATAAATTATGATTATCATTATCTAATGTTAATTATGAATTTTCAGGATAAAACTAATAAGGCATCCAGTATTTTCTTAAAAATGTATACCATATCAATTATAGTTGGGATAAAAACTTAATTATCAATACCGTTTGGTACTAACTTATTTTGCTTCACATTATAATCATCACCACTGGGTTGGAAAGTGTTGTCGCAAAACTCTCTCACGTACACTACCACGTTTTTTTTTTGCCGCAAAACCTTCCAACGAACCGATGCGAATGAGGAACGTCATATTCATATGTGAATATAAAAGTAAGTATATTATCGCATACTGGAAATATGCCGTTTAAACACCCCAGCGTACCGGGATTACAGAACAGATAATATTCATATATGAATAATCACTTCAGAATATACATGTACTAATTTATATATGAATATAATTACTCACATACGAATATTACATTCCTTTATTGCATCCGTATGCTGAAGGCTTTTGCTGCAAAAAAAAATATGTGGCTTAGTGGCCGTGGTTAACATTCACACATGAATATTACGTTTCTCCATCGCGCAGTTACGCGCGGGAGGGTTTTGCGGCCAAAAAAAAATTAAAATGGCCCAAATTTGTTCTCTTGTTCTCAATTGTTCTCATATATATATATATATATATATATATATATATATATATATATATATATTCTAGTTCATTCATTTATTTTATAAATAAAAACATTAAATTCAAAAAAAAACATATAAAGAAATATCATTTAGATATGTAATTTAGAAGATCCAACACAACAACATTTAGATCTATAATTTAAAAAATCTTAATAATTCAAATCTTCTTAAAAATTCAATCTTATTAATTTTTCAGATTTTAAGAATTCAAGATCCTGCATTACCTAAATAAAATAATAAAATTAGGTACAACATAAAAGTTGATAGTTTGTTCTCTTGTTCACTAGATTTTGTTGTCAAGCGTATCATGGTTAGACAGTTTTGCCGGCTTTTTGAATCATTGTTCATCTTTTTTTTCCCTTCGTATATTAAATTTCTAAATCAGTATGAACAAAATGTTAGTTTGTTGATTTTTCATGCCAAAATATGTCATATGCCATATGTGGTTCATAAAAAGAATTACAAATTATGTTGTTATTTTTTCTTTTTTTAAATGAAGACGAAACAAAGGTGTTCGTCTACGTTTAGGTAGGAATATCGTATGTATACGCTTTACATTTTTTTATTAGCTCCATTAGTTTGTTAAAACAAAATGTATTATTAGGTATACTATTTCAATCTTATACATTTAATGCTTCCAGATATATTCTAACAATAATAGGAGAAGCAATCTAAACTATCAAATGGCATACCTAAAATGTGATAATCAACGAACTTGTCAAAACTACGCTACCCATACATGTTTTTTTTTATGAGTGCTCTTGTTTGAAATATATACTGAGACGGATTATTTGTCAAGGATTCAGATATACATTGTGCAAAAAGTTAATATAAATTCGAATCCTATGAACTTTAACCCTTCAACCTTTAGGTTATAATGTCAGATAAATTATATCTAGATTGTTTTTTTCTTGTTAGTTTTAGAGTTTTTATTATAACTACAAATGGAATAAAAATAATTATATTATCATTTTGTTTTTTTAATTTTCTAATTTTTTATAAATCGAACATCGTATTTTTATTTCGTTCGATGTTGATCATTTAATCGGGATATTTCCGGCTACCTAGTTGTCAGGGGTGGATTTAGGGGGGGTTCCGGGGTGGCACCGGCAACCACTAACTTTTCCGGCCGTAGTGGAAAAAATTTCGAAATTTTTTAAAATTTTTATTTTTTCTACTATCGTGTAACCCCTAACTTTCCTGTGTAACCCCTACTATGAAATCCTGCATCCGCCCATACCAGTTGTCATCCTGAGTTGGAAATGAGTATTAACGCGAGGTGACACGAAATTCAATATATTATTTGTTTTTTTTTTGTTTTGAAACTTTATTTTTATTTTTAAATCAGAAATCATTTTAACATCTTTAAATTTTAGCCCTTTGTCAAAATAATCAAAATAATTTTTATCTGGAGGACCCATAATTTTTTTTGTTGGGTACACTAAACAACGACTATATAATCGATTTGGTCAAAATAATCAAAATAATCGGGTCTGTCATAATAATTTACGTTTTACAAATAACATGTTTTTTTTATGTTTTTTTATAAATATTATATGAATCACGACATAGTCTATCTAATGCAACGTAACGTTTCTCCATGACCATGATAAAACACAAAAACAATATAATATAAAACTAATTGTGTAATATTTATATTATAGAGGTATTTATATAGATAATTTTTAAATGATTGAATACATTGATCTTAACCAAAATATCGTTAAAAACATAGTTTTTAATCTTTAATCAGATAATTTTGGCAAAGTGTGTAACATTCTTTGTAGGCTTTTCATTTTTATAAATGATGTGAAATAATTAACTAATAATAATAATAATAATAATAATAATAATAATAATAATAATAATAATTCATTTGTGCAAATTAAATTAGAATAAAAAGTCAATTGTTATATAATGAGTTTGACATATTTGACCATTTTATCTTTTGCTTATCCATTAAGAAGATGCCCCAATAGTCCAAAAAGTTTTTGATAAAAATAGAGTTATTAGAAAAAATATTTACTAATTTAAGGTATTTTAAAAAATATTTACCAAGCAAATACGGAATATTTCTTTTCATTTTCCTTTATTTTTCAATTTTCTTAATACTTTTTTATTTTAAAAAACATCTTTTTTTTTTTTTTTTTTTTTTAACTTTTTCTTTGTTTCAACTTTTTGCTATATTTTTAAATAACAATTTTTTTTATCATTTTTACTTCATTTTTTTACCTTTTTTATTTTTTTAATAACATTTTTTATGATCACATACGAAACATCTTTTTTAGTCATACAAATCATCTAATTTGAAAATATAATCATGATATTTACAAGGCAATCATATCCAATCATCATTCATTGTATTTTTCATTCAAATGTTATTCTTTTAACAACATTACACAAACATAAACATATCATTCTATTTTAACAATACAAACTAACGTTCTGTTATTTGTCTTTTGGTCCTAAAATTCATCGGTATAATCACGTTTAAAAAAGAATGATATTTAACCATCGTTTTTAATTGTATGTATAATGATGGATTTTTTGCATTTTAGAATATATTGTATGTGTAATGGTAGTTTTAATTTATAATGATTAAAATTTGATGTTAGAAAATTGTTTGAATAAGAAAAATGGATATTTAAAATAAAAAAATGAAATAAAAGAAATAAAAAATTGTTATTAAAAGAACAATAAAAAAAGGTAAAAAAAAAATGAAGTAAAAATGATAAAAAGATTGTTATTTAAAAGAAATAGGTTGAAATAAGACATGCAACAATGGTCCCTATCCAAACTTTTGAAAAGTTATAAATTTGATCTTTTTCAATAAGTTTGTTTTGGTTTTGGTCTTTCTTCTGCTAACTTTAACAAAATGATTGTTAACTTTTTTAAAATAATTATTTTATCCTCATAGACCATTTCTGCAGCCAAACTACAATGACTATTTCTACATATATCCTTTTTATTTTTATTAAATTATTATATATTTGAAATATTATTTTGTTATCACATACTTTAATTGGATTATTATATATGAATAAATATTGTTTTTAATATATAATATTTATATATTAATAAATATTATTATATTGGATTATTAATTTAATTTATTTAATTTTGTTTATTGAAATAATTTTTTTTATTGGATTATTATATATTGATAAATATTATATTTAATTTATTATATTTATATCCTAATAAATATAGCATTATCAAATTATTAATTTCTTTTAGTAAATTATTTTAACTCCTTGTTTTGGATTATTTATTTTTTATTGAAATATAAATTTTAATTTATTATTTTTTATATAAGAAATATTATTTTATTGGATTATCAGTTTATTAGTATATTTTTTAATTAGGTTTGGCAATCGTGTCGTGTTCGGGTTGGCGGGACAAAATACACCAACTCAAATACGACCCATTTAACTATATATGACTCATCAACCCACTTTTTTATACAGGTTCACAGGTTGGCGGGTTCATGGGTCAGATTTGGGTTTGTGGTTCATGGGTCAGATTTCATAAATAAAATTGATAATTAAAAATGAATATATTCTTGATGCAAACATATCCGAATTTTAGACACTTAACTATTAAACATCCAAATGAAAATTAAAAACGTTCATAGAAACATGTTCAAACTAAAAAATTAATACAAACGCCAAAGGACAAATGTGTTGCACATGTCAACTGGTCAATGACATCCTATCCTAGTGTATAAATTATATAATACTTAAGTCTTAATACATTTAAAAACGTATATAAATTTTTTTATTAAAATTCAAAACGGGCCGGTGAGTCAACCCATATATTTTTTGAAAAACTCATATATCACCTGTTTAATAAACGGGGTGGCAGGTTTGCAGGTTGAAAAACTTAACTGTAACATCCCGAAATATCAAGAGTAGAGTTGAAGGGCTAAAAGAGTAAGTTGTGGAAGAGTGACTCGGCGAGTCCATGGATGGACTCAGCGAGTAGAGTCGCGACTGGGTCGCGTGTTAGGTAGCCGACTCGGCGAGTTGGTAAGGAGGACTCGGCGAGTAGGCGTTGAGTGGAGAAAACCCTAATTCCCGGGGTTGAGCCCTATATAAAGAACATAACAGCCCACTCTCAGCCTCCTTATTCATCTCCAAGTCCAGAAACCCTTAGCCTTCGTGTGTGAGTGATCATATCTCAATTGGGAGCTTGAAGGAGATGATTATTGAAGGAATTTTGAGAGATTGAAGGCTTGGAGCAAGGGGCTTTGCTTGGATTCGAGTTACATTGCAGTTGGGGCGTCCATTGGAGGTAATATCTCGTTCTTGGGCTATTGTTATGTTGTTTCTTCATTTTGGGGTTTGTGGGATCTTGCCTATGGATGTAATTGGAAGTCTAGAGGTTAGATCTGAGGTTGCTACCTCAGATCTGGAGTAGAGAAGAATCAGAGAGCATGAAAGTCCCTGTGTTGGAGTGTTTAGTGAAGCTTTCATGTCCCAAACCCTAGCCCAATGTGCAAATGGCCTAGATCTCTATGGATTCACGTAAAGTTTGCCACTTTACGTGATGGATGAGTTGTAGGAGGCTAGATCTATGTTTTGGAGTAATTGCATGGCCTGGAGTGCTTCTGTATAGATTCAGACCGATGGTACTCGGCGAGTCACATGGGTGTACCCGACGAGTTGCTTGAAGACGAGCTGGGACTCGGCGAGTTGGAAGAACAACTCGGCGAGTCGGATGAAGATGACCTGGAACTCGGTGAGTTGTATGAACAACTCGGCGAGTAGGTTAAAGATAGCCATAGACTCGGCGAGTCTGTTCTTGGACTCGGCTAATCTTGTCGAAGAGTTCTGATATTCTCTGGTTGAGTCGAGAATCGGTGAGTCAAGGGATAACTCGGTGAGTTGTGTGCGAGAGGACTCAGAAGTTGTGGGACTCGGCGAGTCTAGGGGTGACTCGGCGTGTTAGGTCGCGGATTGAGTGAAGTTCTGAGTATGGGAACTCGGCGAGTCATCGGGTTGACTCGACGAGTAGGGTCAGTCAGGGGTTGAATTTACCTTGTCTTTGACCAAGGGTTGACCAGTGGTTTCCAGGGGTATTTTGGTAATTGTTGATTATTGTTTGAGTTCAGTGCATTGGTGGCTGTCCAGAGGTGGAGGTCGTATCAGTGATCGGAGCAGCTTGAGTTATCTGTTCAGTCGGCAGTTTCGAGGTGAGTTATCCTCACTATATCAACGGGGTTTACGGCACCAAGGCCGACCCTTTATCGGATGGAAATCCGAGTAGTGTTTGTTGTTATGATATTGCGAAATATGGGCCGAAAGGCATTACGTTATGGGCCGGAAGGCATTATATGTTGTGGGCCGGAAGGCATTGTTATGTGGACCGGAAGGTCATGGCCTGGAAAGGCGTATGAGTGTAATTAGTATGTTGAATGATTCGTAGGGTGATGCTATGCTAGTGACCGGTTAGTCCGGTATCTTGGTTAGGGTAATGATATGTTATGTGATCTGTTGATCGATTCGCTGACTGTGATCTGTTGAATGATTATATGTTATGTGCACAGTTGCTTGGTCTGGGGTTTGACCCGATATGTAAGGTTGTTCTATGTTCTGTTATGTTATGTATGTTGTTATGTTATGGGCCAGAAGGTGATGTGTCATGGGCCGGAAGGCGATGTGTTATGGGCCGGAAGGCAATATGTTATGGGTCGGAATCGTGGCCTGGAAGGGCGTAATTGTGGTTGGTATCTTTGGGGGTATCTCACTAAGCTTTCGGGCTTACAGTTGTGGTTTTATGTTTCAGGTTCTCAGGAGTCTGTGGCAAGGCAAAGGCGTGATCGTACCGTTCCCCGTGTTGATATTTTATGATTTGAACCTGGGAAAAATACTTTGTTAAATAATGTATTGAAAACCTTTTTGTAACAACGTTATGAAAATGAGTGGTTTTTGAAAAGTTTTAATTGTTTTGAAATTTTGGTCGTTACAAGTTGGTATCAAAGCCTTGGTTTGAGTGAATTGGAGGAACACTCGTGTAACTCCAGTCTCAAATCGAGGAAAGTTTTAAAAGAGAAATTAAAATGGTTTTCAAATTAAGTAAAAGGGGGACGCGGAGGTACGATCAGCTGGAGCCAGTAAGTAACCCCAAATTTACCATTCATGATACTTGTTTTATTGAGCTTTGATAGAACAGCATGCTAGAGTTAGGCTAGGGATCTTCAGGATTTCATGATAATGTTGCCTGATTTGTGATGCCTGTAGCCTAGGGTCCCTTATGGGAGATTCTCAGTGTTCCTCTAGTGGTGAGGGTTGATAGTTGTTATGCATGTTCTCTAGGGTATTATGGTAGTACTTCATACAAATATGGGTAGGTGTGGAAGGTAGTATGGGCCCGTACTACTGAAAGCACAGGACCCATACGCGTATCAGGGAAACCATGATCTCTAGGGTTGGGTTGAGAGAGTTGGATCCCAGGTTTGTGGGATGAGTCTGAGATTTGGTATGGTGTTTTTCAGTATGGAGATTCCGATACATGATGAGAGTGGATCCGGATCAGGATCGGGAGCTGGAGAGAGAGTTCTGGGTGGATCGGTGCCGTCTGAGGTTATTGATCAGATGAGCACGAGCGAGTTGGATGCGAGGATTCGCGAGATCCTGCATGAAGAGGTTGCTGCATTGTTCCGGGCTGAGTTGCCGGAACTGTTTGGGTCGATCAAGACCGCCATGGTTGAGTATTTTGATGAGCAATATGCGGCTCTCGCGGAGACGGCTGCCGCGACGGCTACAGCGGCTGTAGCAGCGGCAGGGGGAGGAGCTAGTCGGGGTTTTCAGTATCAGGACTTCTATTATACGAAGCCTCCCACATTCGATGGAGTTCAGGACCCGATTGTTGCTATGAGATGGTTATCAGACGTGGAGGGGTGTTTCTTCACGTGTTTATGCCCTGCTGATCAGAAGGTGAGGTGTGCTCTGAACCTGTTGAGGCTCGGGGCGAAGGATTGGTGGAGATTGACCACGGGGTCATATTCAGATGCGCAAAGGGCCGCGGTATCATGGGATCAGTTCCGAGAGGGCGATGTTTTTCCCTGAGTTCGCTTCGGAGCAGGCTCAGATGTCCCGATATCTGAGTATGCTCAAGGGGGATATCAGACAGTTTGTGTCTGCGCAGAGGTGCGAGACCTTGATGGAGTTGCAGGAGGCCGCCAGGCGGCGTGAGGTAGAGGTTGAGTTGCAGTTGTGTGAGCTGAGGCAGGCTCCGATGCAGTCGCAGCCGGCGCCGAAACGATCCAGGACCGTTGATGTTAGAGTGGAGGATCTGAGCGGCCACACTTGTGGTAAGTGTGGGAGGGTTAATACCGTAGTTTGTTGTTCTGGTGGTGCATGCCGCAAGTGCGGAAAGGAGGGGCACTATGCGCGGGATTGTCGGCAGTCAGTGCCGATTCGGGATTCGAGGATTTGCTATCATTGTCGTCAGGTTGGACATATGAGGGTCAACTGTCCACAGCTTTCTGCAGGACCGGTGCAGGCTCCAGCACCGGACACTTTGAGGAGTTCAGGAGGAGGACAGGATGGAGCGGAGCCCCCAAGGGCTCAGGGTCGTGTTTATCAGCTTGCGGCAGAGGAGGTCGGAGCAGTGCCAGAGGCAGCTGCGGGTATGTTTCTTTCTTGATGTCTTGTTATCTTGCGATTATTGTGGTGTATTGTTTGTACTGGTATCTTTGTGTGGATTTTGATGCGGTATTCGTTGTTTCGCGGGTTTGGCATGGTATGGATTGGTGTTTCGGGTTTTCGTTTTGGTATCCGTTGTTCCCTGAAGGTTTAGTATGGTTATAGTTTGGTGTTTTGTGCTGGTATCTTTGTGTGGTTTTCGATACGGTATTCGTCATTTTGCGAGTTGTAGTTTTGGTTATGGGTTACTGTTTTGGGAATTCCGTTGGTTATCATTCGTGAGGGTTATTAGTGGAGATGCGGCATTGGGTTGAATGTCGGGTAGCATCTGCAGTCGTGGAGTGGATAATTGGAGATCGGATTCTTTTTGAGCGGATTGATCAGTGAGGAGATGTGTTTTGCCAAGGGTTGCTTATGCTTGTGGGAAGCAGTCAGTGTGTAAGTGTTCTCTTTGCGCGGGGTTGTTCTGGAAGGTCGTTAATAGCGACTGGTGGTTGTTAGTCAGTGCTTTAAGTGGGGGAGAATTGGAGAATTCTCCGGGAGATCGATGAGTAATTGAGGGTGCTTAGCTGTTGGGATTCAGTAGTGTTCTGTCAGCCCAGAGTATAGGCTGATAGGAGCGAGTGTCGGGCATGCGGGGCGGGATGCAGACCTAGGGCATTTGATTGTGGAGGCCTGGAAACAGGCCGGGATCAAGTTTGAGTAGGTAACCGGGGTTATGTGATCAGAGTATTTGTATGCTTTATGTACGTGATGTGTTGTACTGCATTAATTCTATGGGATTTATGATGTGCATATTTATAGAGTTGGAACCAGAAGGTTCCCAGAGTTAGAACCTGAGGGTTCACAGAGTTTGGGTGTACGGACCCACAGAGATATAGCTTCGAGTGGCTAATATGTGTTATGTGAGTCGGTCCAGTCATGCTGGAGACTCTGTTGGTTTTGTTGGATCAGTTTGAGATTTCGTATTGTGTTTGTTGCAGTGTGATTGCCTTGGAAGGTCTGGCCCCGGGTAGTAATCTTGTTTAGTTGAGGTAGTGCATGGGCTTGAGAGTCCCTGCGAGGAGATTCAGAGTAAGTGTGTTGGATGGATAGCGGACACGCTAAGGGTGGTGTAGCGTCGGGCGAGCGCCGTGGCATTTGTCGGAGTGACATCGTGACCGGGTGGATTCCTTGGTAACGGGAGAGGGAGAGGTAAGAGGTGTGTAACTCCGAGAAGGAGTGCAAGTTCACGGAAGTGAAAGCGGCAGAGCAAAGTTATGATTAGAGCGATTCGAGTATGGTTATTGAGCAGCGTGTTTGCGGCAGTGGATTAGAAGCTCATCCGGTTTGGGATGTCTGCTGAGGTCGCGGAAGGAAATCCGCAAGTGTAGAGCCAAGAGGCTCGGAAGGGATGCAGGGAGATAGAGAGTCTTGAACTCTTAGTGTGATTCTGATCAGGGTATGGGTTGTATATTAATGGTTCATCCTGGGGGATGTTTGAAGGTATTATCAGTGTATCAGGTTTTCCCAACCTGAGGGTGTTAGAGCTAGTTTAGCATGAGTATGTGGTTGCAAGGGGAGAACTCGTGAGAGTTGCTCTGAGATTGAGAATGGGTCTCTCAGTCGTTCCGGAATGGATAGAGTGGGATTTGGATCGGGGATTCGATGGTTCTTGGTTTTCTAACCCTTATGGGTCGAGTGATTGTTGAGATTTAGAGCAGAGTTGCATCTTGGGTAATTCAAGGTTATTGAGAATGATAATCAGGGGTACAGTCGGTGCCCAGTTCGAGACGGTGGTCAGGACACCGTGAAGGAGGGGAAAGAGTGTTCGAGTTTCGATAGGTATGCCTTGAGGGATTTGGTCCGGTTAAGGCCAGGTGGAGCGTTGTGGGAGTACCCTTGGAATTGAGTTGTTGTAGGCTTCGAGGGCGAAGCCTAATATAAGTGGGGGAGAATTGTAACATCCCGAAATATCAAGAGTAGAGTTAAAGGGCTAAAAGAGTAAGTTGTGGAAGAGTGACTCGGCGAGTCCATGGATGGACTCAGCGAGTAGAGTCGCGACTGGGTTGCGTGTTAGGTAGCCGACTCGGCGAGTCGGTAAGGAGGACTCGGCGAGTAGGCGCTGAGTGGAGAAAACCCTAATTCCCGGGGTTGAGCCCTATATAAAGAACATAACAGCCCACTCTCAGCCTCCTTATTCATCTCCAAGTCCAGAAACCCTTAGCCTTCGTGTGTGAGTGATCCTATCTCAATTGGGAGCTTGAAGGAGATGATTATTGAAGGAATTTTGAGATATTGAAGGCTTGGAGCAAGGGGATTTGCTTGGATTCGAGTTACATTGCAGTTGGGGCGTCCATTGAAGGTAATATCTCGTTCTTGGGCTATTGTTATGTTGTTTCTTCATTTTGGGGTTTGTGGGATCTTGCCTATGGATGTAATTGGAAGTCTAGAGGTTAGATCTGAGGTTGCTACCTCAGATCTGGAGTATAGAAGAATCAGAGAGCATGAAAGTCCCTGTGTTGGAGTGTTTAGTGAAGCTTTCATGTCCCAAACCCTAGCCCAATGTGCAAATGGCCTAGATCTCTATGGATTCACGTAAAGTTTGCCACTTTACGTGATGGATGAGTTGTAGGAGGCTGGATCTATGTTTTGGAGTAATTGCATGGCCTGAAGTGCTTCTGTATAGATTCAGACCGATGGTACTCGGCGAGTCACATGGGTGTACTCGACGAGTTGCTTGAAGACGACCTGGGACTCGGCGAGTTGGAAGAACAACTCGGCGAGTCGGATGAAGATGACTTGGAACTCGGTGAGTTGTATGAACAACTTGGCGAGTAGGTTGAAGATAGCCATAGACTCGACGAGTCTGTTCTTGGACTCGGCGAGTCTTGTCGAAGAGTTCCGATATTCTCTGGTTGAGTCGAGAATCGGTGAGTCAAGGGATGACTCGGTGAGTTGTGTGCGAGAGGACTCAGAAGTTGTGGGACTCGGCGAGTCTCGGGGTGACTCGGCGAGTTAGGTCGCGGATTGAGTGAAGTTCTGAGTATGGGAACTCGGCGAGTCTTCGGGTTGACTCAGCGAGTAGGGTCAGTCAGGGGTTGACTTTGACCTTGTCTTTGACCAAGGGTTGACCAGTGGTTTCCAGGGGTATTTTGGTAATTGTTGATTATTGTTTGAGTTCAGTGCATTGGTGGCTGTCCAGAGGTGGAGGTCGTATCAGTGATCGGAGCAGCTTGAGTTATTTGTTCAGTCGGCAGTTTCGAGGTGAGTTATCCTCACTATATCAACGGGGTTTACGGCACCAAGGCCGACCCTTTATCGGATGGAAATCCGAGTAGTGTTTGTTGTTATGATATTGCGAAATATGGGCCGGAAGGCATTACGTTATGGGCCGGAAGGCATTATATGTTGTGGGCCGGAAGGCATTGTTATGTGGACCGGAAGGTCATGGCCTGGAAAGGCGTATGAGTGTAATTAGTATGTTGACTGATTCGTAGGGTGATGCTATGCTAGTGACCGGTTAGTCCGGTATCTTGGTCAGGGTAATGATATGTTATGTGATCTGTTGATCGATTCGCTGACTGTGATCTGTTGAATAATTATATGTTATGTGCACAGTTGCTTGGTCTGGGGTTTGACCCGATATGTAAGGCTGTTCTATGTTCTGTTATGTTATGTATGTTGTTATGTTATGGGCCGGAAGGCGATGTGTCATGGGCCGGAAGGCGATGTGTTATGGGCCGGAAGGCAATATGTTATGGGCCGGAAGGCAATATGTTATGGGCCGGAAGGCGATATGTTTTGGACCGGAAGGTCGTGGCCTGGAAGGGCGTAATTGTGGTTGGTATCTTTGGGGGTATCTCACTAAGCTTTCGGGCTTACAGTTGTGGTTTTATGTTTCAAGTTCTCAGGAGTCTGTGGCAAGGCAAAGGCGTGATCGTACCGTTCCCCGCGTTGATGTTTTATGATTTGAACCTGGGAAAAATACTCTGTTAAATAATGTATTGAAAACCTTTTTGTAACAACGTTATGAAAATGAGTGGTTTTTGAAAAGTTTTAATTGTTTTGAAATTTTGTTCGTTACATTAACCCAAACTCATTTATTTTGTGTCGTGCCGCGGATCGTGTCGAGAATTCTCAGGCCTATTTTTAATATATAGTATTAATTCTTTTTAATTTTACTAGTTCCACCACAAAGTTATCGGAATACGCAAAAACATCGCCTGAGCATCAACGAAAATCGTCGGGTTCATTGCCAAAACCCTTTATCGGAGGTCTGACATAAACCTTACTAACTTTTTCCACCCAACACCCCGGTAGCCAGCTACGACAATCTCTTCACAATCCGTTGGAATCCTCCATATCCCACACAATGCGCAACAAACTCCTATATACATTAAAAGTGGTGGTGGAAATCGGGTGATGGTAGTGGTGTTATCGCAGGTGATTGCCGTCATCATTGGATGGAAAAAGTTAGTAAGTTTCTACCCGACTTCCGATGAAGATGTTTTTTGGTGATCTCGACGATTTTCGATGATGAGAGGCAATGCTTTTGCGTATTCTAACGACTTGTGGTGGAACTGATAAAATTAAAAAGAATTAATAGTATCTTAAAAATAAACTAATAAACTAATAATCCAACAAAATAATATTTTTCTTATAAAAAACAATAAATTAAAAATAATATTTTAATAAGAAACAAATAATAAAAAAAAGGAGTTAAAAAATTAACTAAAAGAAATTAATAATATGATAATGTTATATTTATTAGGATATAAGTATTATAAATTAAATATAATATTTATTAATATATAATAATCCAATAAAAAGAATTACTCTAATAAACAAAATTAACTAAAATAAATTAATAATTCAATATAATAATATTTATTAATATATAATTATTATATATTAAAAATAATATTTATTCATATATAATAATCCAATTAAAATATATGATAACAAAAATACTAAAAAGATTTAATTAAAAGAAATTAATAATCTAATTAAAATATTTATTAATATATAAATAGTATATATTAAAAATAACATTTATTAATATATACTAATTGAATAATAATAAAAAGAATATATGTAGAAATGGTCATTGTAGTTTGGTTGTAGAAATGGTCTATAAGGATAAAATAGTTATTTTAAAAAAAGTTAACAACCATGCTGTTAAAGTTAACGGAAGAGAGATCAAAACCACAATAAAATTTGTTGAAAATGACAAAATCAACTTTACAAATGTTTGGACCTTAACCACATGGACAATTTTTACAATTTTGTCTTGAAAGAAAGAAAAAGTTAAAAAAAAAAAATAAAAAAAAAAAAAAAAAACCAAATGTTTTTTTAAATAAAAAAGCATTAAAAAAATTAAAAAATAAAAGAAAATGAAAAAAAAACTAGTTTGATAAATATTTTTTAAAATACACTAGATTTGTAAATATATTTCTTAATAACTTTATTTTGGTCAAAAACTCGTAGTCCAAAACTCCAGATACACCGCCTTAAATGCAAATTTGACTGGGGCTTACCTATTAAAGAAAAAGAACTGAACCAATAGCCTTATATAAAATTTTTCCTAACTATTGGAGGCACTTTCCCCATTCCTTTGTTCATAGATCCGCTAGTTTGAAAATGGGCATTGACATTAGGCTGGAGGGAGTGGTGTCATTGAAAGCGTACTCCTTCCTATGCCACTTAGACGCCAACTCAGATTTTTTTCGTATTTCATCAATTTGAAACCGCAATGTGGGAGTGAGAAAAAGGTTAGGAGAGAGAAAAGAATAAAAAAAGAAATAAGATGATTGGTTGAGAGAGAGAGAGAGGGGAAAGAGAAAAAGGAGTGCAGCTATGAACTACCGCACTGTCGTTTTGGCCGCAGGAAACCACACCCTAGGGGCGGTGTTTGCTGTCCACATGGCAGCATTACGGTTTGGAACCGCACTCCACACACCCTACAACCTTACACGCCAAGGTGATATCAAAATCGTTACGTTATATATATATTTTTTTTATTTTATTTTATTTTATTTTTTTTATGTTTTAAACTCTTTTTGTTTTGAAACTCTATTTTTATTTTCATATCAAACATAATTTTTTAACAGCTTTAAATTTTAAATTTTATGTAAAGACGTAATTAGACTAACATATTGAAGTTACACAAATATTACACAAATATCGTTACATTATCAGTTTTTTCTGTTTTGAAATTTTTTTGATTTTTAAATCAAACATCATTTTAGCGGATTTAAATTTTATTTGACAAAATTGCAAATTTGATCATCGTATTTTGTTAAAAATTAGGAATTTGGTCAAAAAAAATTTGAGTTACATCAATGGTTCAAAATAAAAAATTTATTTCGTGTTTGGTCTAAAACTCTTTGGATATATTTGAAATGACATATTTACCCTTTTATTTTTCTTTTTTCATTTCATTTTTATTACAACAATTAAAAAACATAAAGAGTAATTACTAAAATTGTCCATATGGTTTGGTCAAAATTACATGTTTGGTCCCTAACATTTTTCTGCACTCGAACCATCCCTGAGTTATTGTTTTGTTACAATTTTCGTCCCTAACAGATTTGAAAAGATTATATTGCCTTTACTAGTTTTTTTTTTTAAATTTTAGTTATGTTAAATAATTATTTTATTATAATTAAAAAAAAAATCTTAGTTCCAGTCCACCCTTACCCTTCAAACGTTTTTCTCCCAAAAGGAACATTTCCTTTAAACCATATATCCACTTCTAATGGAACCAACCTTCCAACCCAAGATAGCCTCCACCGGCAAAAAAGGAGAATTCGAAGTAGAAGGCTCATGTAAAGGAACAAGAAGATGATGTAATGGAGAGTTGATTTAGTGGAGCTCCACCACAAAACACCTTCATCCTCTTCCCATTATCAGCGCTTGAGCTTCACCACCAAAATACCTCCAGCACCCACCTGAAAGTCCAACATCGACATGTTCCAATGTATGCAGAAGGCATCAACTTTATCTTTGCAACCATGCCTTTTCCCTGATCTATATTCTACTCTTTTGGATTTATCCATGAATTTTCCCCAATTCAGTTTCAACTCTTTTGAACCGCGGAGATGGGCGTGTTACTCCTAAACCAAACTGATGATTTTGAGTGAACCACACAATCTACACACACTTACTCTATGAGAACGTCGAACACCTCCAATCATCCGACAATTTATCGAACGACAAACCAGGTGCAATCGGGTATGACGAATCTCTGTTGGCTTCGTTGTACAAGTATCCATACGACGACATTCATAAATTCCGATGTTTAGGACTACAAATTTCTCTTTTAGTCTACATTTTTCAAATTCTTATGTGGTCTCTATTTGTTTTGTTCGTGGATCTAAGATGGATTCGTCTTCTTTGGAGATGTCAATGGACTTGGAAGTGATTTGGAGCTTTGAGTATTTAGGAATGTTGGAAGAATAAAGTGGATCACTTCAATTAGCACGTTTAAAATTTTTCCTTTTTCTAGGTCTTTCTTTAAATAAGCCCAGTCCTCTTTGAGGCCGTAGTTTTAGCATTCACTATCTGTAATTTGTTATTTTTGTTCTTTGTTTTCCCTATTTAAGAAGTGAATCGCTATGAATAAAATTATCAGCTTCCAAATTCAATTTCTGTGTAATATCAATTGCATCAATTGGTATCAGAGCCTCGTCTAACAAGCTTGGTGTGTGAGATTAACATATAGAGATTTGTATCAAGAGAAAGAGATCAAATGGTAGAAGTAAACGGCGGCCAAGGGTTCGTGGTACCAGCCATACCAAATTTCGAAGGGCACTATGATCATTTGGCGAAGTTAATGGAGAGCTGTTGGATTAATGTCTAAGTCCATAACTATATTTGGTAAGACTTGACCCGACCCGGCATAGTCCATTTGGGTTGCATACCATCATGCACTTGGATAGACTAGAATGAGAGAAATAAGACACTTATGGTTATTAATATATTATAAGTTCTAGTATATTAATAATAAGAATAATAAGATTATTTAATTAGTATTGATCAAGAATTAATCTAGGATTAATTAAGTGATCAAAAGAAGACTAATTAAATATATGGGTTGATTGTGTAAATCATCCATACTTGTATAGTGGGCTAATGCTCCATGGATAATCAAGTTGGGCTAAAACCCATAGGATGGTCCATGGATGCTCCATGGTGTATTTGTACCCATGGATCCAAGGAAATGGAAAGTCATGACAATTAGGGTTTACCCTAATTGTAACACTATATAAAGATCTTATTCTTGACAAAATTGGAGACTAGTATTATTCTAGAGAGGGCTAGCCGATTTTGATGAGTGTAGAATTCTCTCAAGTCATTCCAAGTGTTTTGATGATTGTGATTCCATTTGAGGTGTCACACTTGGGGCACTAGGCACTCTAGCTTCATGAAGACTTTCTTCTCCAAAGAGGTATGTATTCTATCTTGCTATAGTCATTGTGTTTGTATGCTAGATTAGGATAATACCTTGGAAGTTCTTATTTGTATGTATAATAGAGAAAACATAGATCCAAGGTATTTAGGGTTGCATGTACACTTAGGAGTGTTAGAATGCTCAAAACCCAACAGTGGTATCAGAGCCTAGGCTTGTTTTCTTGTTATACTTGCAAAAGAAGCTGGAAAATCGAGTTTTGATGTTGTCTGCCCAGCAGACTCGCCGAGTCCATAAATGGACTCGCCGAGTCCAAGGCAAAATGCATCCAACTCGCCGAGTTGGTTGATGCCACTCGCCGAGTAGGAGCCCCAGACAGCATATATTCGAGGTTTTTGGCTAGAAATGGACTAGGAACGTTACCCTAAGTTGTTTTTGATCTTATAAACTTGTTTTTGATGTGGTAATGTTCATGCTAATCCATTTTCAAAGATAATTGTCAATAGATTCATGTTTTGTATTAGTTTAAGGTTTAGACTAATTACATGAAAAAGTTTGATTTGAATTATCTTGTTCTTATGAGTTGCTTAGATTAATAGAAATGTTTAGTGAAATAGTTGTTTTCAATCCATTTTAATCTAAGAGTTGAGTATAAAATGTGTTTGTGTAACTTGTCCTCAAGTTACATGAAGAGTCACATTAAAGACTCATAAAACTCATAATAGTTGGCAATGGTTACAAAATGAAGAGTCTTGTGTCATTGAATGTTTTTTTATGACTCCATAACTTGTCCTCAAGTTATGGAAGTTCAAGAGTCACTTCATTAAAAGAAAAATATGTAACCATAATTAAAT
The DNA here is from genome assembly GCF_051521515.1 of Lactuca serriola. Lineage (NCBI taxonomy): Eukaryota > Viridiplantae > Streptophyta > Magnoliopsida > Asterales > Asteraceae > Lactuca > Lactuca serriola. Next base: position 335,952,490 of record NC_136412.1, read on the forward strand.
CCATAAGTTATAAAATAAAGGAAAAGTTAGTTCTTTTATTAGTTTAAAGTCTTCCATAACTTGTCCTCTAGTTATGGAACTTGAAGAGTTTTTGGATTAAAACTACTTTAAACACATAAGTTATGGAATTAATTAGTTTTGAATAGTTTCAAAACTTGTCCTCAAGTTTTGGAATTTGAAAAGTTTTCAAGTATGAATACTTTAATTCCAAGTTAGCCCTTAGAATTTTAAAAGTTAAAATTCAACCCTTATACTTTATAATATTATAAGTTAATAATATATATATATATATATATATATATATATATATATATATATATATATATATATAAGAGTAAAGTCAGTCTTACCACTAGTACGCCTCATTCACGAAGCCGGTCTATAAGGTGGGTATAAGGTTGTTGCCTATAAAATGGCAACTTAATGGGTGTCCACTCTCACCCACCGCTTGCTTGACTGGTGGAGGGTCGTTAGCCGAACGGGTTTGACAGGACTAGAATTCTCCCTTCATTAAAAGTATTAATGAAAAATACTAAGTAACTAAACTCTTAATAATACCCAATCTTAGTTACTTAGGAAAAATGTGAATAAGGTGCTAATCCATGAAATTACACTTTACACTTTGTCAAAGTCGTTAGTGAAGCGTGTGTGGTTAACCGGCACACTAACTTGGACTTAACAAGGTAGGTAAAGGGTGACTTAATATTTATCATAGTATCGATGGAGCGTGTGTGGTTAACCGGCACATCGATTGAGGGGTAATTTATTAAGGGTACCAAGTGATTTGCATGGTTACTTCACACCTTGTTTTGTGATCCTCGGCATCCCAGTCACAAAACCTGAAGGGCACACTCGAGATTGAAACATGCCTTTGAAAAAGTTCAATGAATCTCAAAGATCTAGGAGTTTCAAAACCAATTAAAACCTAATAATACATGTCGTTTATCTTGGTGGAAATTGGTGAATCGTCATTCACCTACCTTCAAATATTTTATAGCTTGGATTACGGCATACCTCTTCTAAGTTATAAAATAGTTTGTTGGGTCCTAGCCTTAATATTTCATATTGGGTGTCATATTAAGGACTTAAGATCAACTATCTTGAATATCTCCCAAAAGATGTCTGGTTTAGACACTTATGATCTTCCCAAATCTCTTGAAACAAGGTTTCCTAATGAAGATGATGTCCCATGGATATCATACTTCTTTCTCCTCCTCCAATTATTCTCCCCAACCCACAAGTTTTTGAAAAGTTTAAGGTCACTCAAGCCCTATTGGCAAGGCAAGGTCTAGGTGTGGTCACATCTTGGAGATGTAGTCACATATTGACAAGCCGGGAGAGTTGGGTGTCAAAGTCTTGAGAAAGTTGGTGGTTCAATCACTTTCTAAGTCACTTAGTGAGTTCCTTTGGGACACCTATGAAATAGACTATGACAAGACCCTTAATGATCTTATCTAAGATCAACTTTCTTAAAACTTTATGGACATTGACAAGAGTGACACAGGAAATCCAGAAAAGCATTCTCTTCCCAATGGAAAGGGATCGGCCATAGTCAACTCGGTTGACCAAATGGTAAAGAGAAAAACTAAGTCTGTGATAGTCCTGTGTACCATTATCAAAGGGTCCATATTTTTGTATTGCCAAAGAAAGGGGCATTGGTTGCGAAGCTGCCAAAATTTACCTAAGGATGTTAAAGTCAATAAGTTTGATTCTACTTCAGGTAAATTCCACTATCTAACTCTGTTAAGTTTCTATTCTGAGATTCTTGATACATGATGTGACTGGGTCACATGGTGATGTTTTAAGAATGAAAGAAAAGTGAAGAAACTTAAAGAAAGAATATGCTGAATCTGATGGCGTAGATGGATTTCTATCGCATAGTTTGAAGATCGGATTCTTGAGCTACTTCTTAGGAGTTATGATATATTGCTTAGGAATAGATAACAACAAGTTTTCATGTGCTTATGGATTGTAAGGATAAGTTTTTTCCGCAAAGTTTTAAAATAAAAGAAAATTTTTGATTTTATTTATTTTAAAAATATCCTTACAATGGCATTTGAGGAAAAATTGTTGCTTATATGATTCCATTAATAACAAGAGTGGAAATATGAAATTGATTCTTTCATTTGTGGTAATGTCTAAATTTACCAAATAAGGAAAGATTCTCATCACCCAAGTTTCAAGTGGACCGGAACTTGGAATCATGCAAGTTGTATAGCATGATGAATGAGAACTTTCAAGTTTTGGAAAATTAAGACTAATTACTTGTTCACATGGATGTGTGAGTCAAGTAAAGGACTAAGGGATCGAGTACACATTCTTGTGCACTGGTCAAGTCCACCACAAAAAGATTGATAAAACTATTCGTCATAGTTTACTAAAGCACAGTAAATATGATTATACTTACAAGCTTAAGTGTAATTCTGAGACATTGGAAAAAGGTTCCAATGTATGGCAGAGCGAATAAGAAGAATCAATTTAGGCAGAAGGGTAAAAGTTTCTCAAATCTGAAAAGATGGGAGAGTACTTTAGTATCAGTTTTGTGATCATCTTAATGATTAAGAAACCATAGCACAATTAGTTCTCTAAGAAAATCTTAGTGCATTCTTATGACTAAGAAGAGGGATCTTGAATTGTTGAAATGGTTAAATCAAGAAGATGAGTCATACTTCGTTCCAATACAAGTCTTAGAGTCATACTCCAAGATTGTAACTTGAGTGACATGTCTCAAAAGAAGGTTTAAAACACTTGTCAAATGTAAGAGTAAAAGTTTTCTACTCTTGTACATTTGAAATTGGTAAGTTGTGATGTTTTGGATAAAATAAAGACCAACTTAGGCCAATTGTGCGAAGTGTTTGTCTTGATTAGAATCCACACTATCTCTTGGATATTTGACAAGGGAGTCTTATAGGTCAAGAGGACAGTGGGAGTCTTAAAAGTCTTGAAAGTCTCAAGAACTAATCAAGAACAAAACCTGAAGGTCTTCCCTAGCACACGACTTGAGGTTTATAACCTATCGTGTTGACATATCTGTGCCCATTCCAGTTAAAGTTGGCTTTGCATATGAGTTCTTAGAGTTCTCAATTGGTTGCACAACTACTTGGAAGCAATGGTAGGCCCTTGAGCTGCCAGGTGGCAAGAAATTAAGATTGAGTTCAGTCCATATGAGTTTGGATTTGTCATTATCCTTGTCTTGTGACTATGATTTTGACAATTCACATGGATAAGAACACATACACCATTAAATCTAAGTGTCATAAGGTTTCTCTCCGATTCATGAAAAAGATGGTGAGGAAACACTTTCACTAAGTAGATTTTAGCTAGATAGCAATTGTGATATTTGCATTCTCAAAGTCGTTAGTGGAGCGCGTGTGGTTAACCGACACACTAATATGGACTTGTGAGAAGTGGCAAAAAGGTCTAACCATTATGATTAAGACATACCTCTTCATAATTGTTTAGACTCACAAGTGTGCTATCTAAGGGAAGGTGTATGATTTTGATAAAGTCTTATCAAAACAATCTAGTATCAGAAATCTGAACTTTGGTAAGAAAGTCAATAAAGTATTGATTTCTAGAAGTCCAGCTGATTTCTGGGTACATGTCAAAGCTAGTGGGAGCATAAGTGTTATGCTAATAATCATCATGTTAGTGGGAGCATGATAATTATGTTAAGTATTGCAAGCTAGCAATGTTAATTATAGAAAACAAAAGTTTCAATTGGGAAAAAGTTGTTTTGCTATAATTAAGGGAGAGGAAATTATACTTCATCTCAAATCTATAAGCTTAGATCGTGAGGTTTTAATCATTTAGTCAAGGATATATATATATGAATTTCATGTTGGAATGGCTCAACATAAGGAAATTCTGTATATGGGTCCATTATTTGCGTTCTAAAATTCGATTATGATTACGGCATCCCTTTTCATAATCTGAATTATGAGAACTTGGCAAATTGAAATGGACATATTATAGCAAAAGACTAGTTTAGTCTTTATGTGAGACATCATGAATCGTGTCCCATATGCTTCGGATATAGGATCGATTACATGTGCTATATTTATCCGTTCTAAAATTTTCCAAATGCCTGGGGCATTAAGAAGGGAAAAGGTTTAGAACTGGATATGACTAAAAGGATTAAACAATTATCGAGGACAATCTAAGGTTTACCAAAGATTGGTTACTCAAGGACAATTGGAAGTATAGTGATAATTCTGGAAGGACCATATTGACATAATCTGTAAGGAGGCAACTCTTGTTCAGAAGTGATAGTCAAAATGGAATCTGGAAATGTTTCAAAGTTAGAATTTTCAATCTGTGTAAGATTAAGGAAACTTAATGCAAGAAGAATATTTCCAAGGAGTTGATCTCCTTTGGAATACTCTGTAATGATTGTTGCCAAGTCTTTATGACTTTGTGCATAATCATTACAAGAGGATCAATGCATATAAGTTTAGAATCTAACAGATTTCAGTAAATGGCATGAATTTGGAATTCTTGCATTTGCGGTAAGGATTTGGGAGTGTGAAAAGAGAAATCATTGAAGTTATGTTCAATTGATCTAGTTCAAAAAGTAAAGATCATAGACAAACATAGTATGCATACTTGGTGTGTGGCATGACTAGTGTTTAAGAAAACATAGTGTACATGCTTGGAGCATGGGACAACTATTGTTTTAAATTCAAGAATAAAGTTGATAGCTGAAACAGTATACAATGAATAATGTGTAATCATATGGTGATAAATAAAAGGTGTTTTATTTATGTTCAAAGAGTTGATACCATATTGGATTCAATTATTATTGTGTTTCACTTTGCATGTTTTGACTTCCCGAATAAACTAGGTTATTCTTCCGGAATGACTAAGTTATTCAAACCATCCACAGTCGGTCATATGTTGGAAGTAGATATGAATTAAGACTGTCATGGGTTGGCTTGTAGAGGTCTAAGGTGTTGGACAAGGCTACAACACTCATGAGTGCTCATAAGTTCTGAGTATTGGATTCAACCCGCGCTCATTGGAATCACTTCATGGATTTTATCACGAGTGATCATGAGACGATAATATCTTATATTCTTCAAACCTAGAGATATGAGTTGTTACTATGAGTTTGATAGTACATTGATTGCACGAAACCGCATTTGGTAACTCGGTGCTATAAAACGTGCTTTTGTGTATGATTCAACAAGTAGTAGAACAAGCCATATGAGTCGAAGTTTATCCGTTCCTTTTACCTTCGGGATAAAAGTGATATCTGTGGGCCCCTCGATGATTTGATGATGACAAATGGAAGTGCTCGGCCGGGCCAGGACTGATTTGATTTGTTCAATTAGTCAGTCGTCATAAATCGGAAATCGGGAAACAACAAATGGACAGAGAGAATGATTATAATCCATGTCTCAGTCCATATGATATCTAGAATGGAGGAATATATGATCCCTTATCTAATGGACAAGTCACTGACAAAGGTAAGAGTTCATCTACAAGGTCAGAGTTCGACAGAAGCTTTTGAGAGCTACGATTGCCGGTTGGTTCCTGAAGTCATACGCAATAATAGTTTTAGACTTATCCAAGTGGGAGACTGTTGGATTAATGTCTAAGTCCATAACTATATTTGGTAAGACTTGACCCGACCCGGCATAGTCCATTTGGGTTGCATACCATCATGCACTTGGATAGACTAGAATGAGAGAAATAAGACACTTATGGTTATTAATATATTATAAGTTCTAGTATATTAATAATAAGAATAATAAGATTATTTAATTAGTATTGATCAAGAATTAATCTAGGATTAATTAAGTGATCAAAAGAAGACTAATTAAATATATGGGTTGATTGTGTAAATCATCCATACTTGTATAGTGGGCTAATGCTCCATGGATAATCAAGTTGGGCTAAAACCCATAGGATGGTCCATGGATGCTCCATGGTGTATTTGTACCCATGGATCCAAGGAAATGGAAAGTCATGACAATTAGGGTTTACCCTAATTGTAACACTATATAAAGATCTTATTCTTGACAAAATTGGAGACTAGTATTATTCTAGAGAGGGCTAGCCGATTTTGATGAGTGTAGAATTCTCTCAAGTCATTCCAAGTGTTTTGATGATTGTGATTCCATTTGAGGTGTCACACTTGGGGCACTAGGCACTCTAGCTTCATGAAGACTTTCTTCTCCAAAGAGGTATGTATTCTATCTTGCTATAGTCATTGTGTTTGTATGCTAGATTAGGATAATACCTTGGAAGTTCTTATTTGTATGTATAATAGAGAAAACATAGATCCAAGGTATTTAGGGTTGCATGTACACTTAGGAGTGTTAGAATGCTCAAAACCCAACAAGAGCTTCATCCGTTCAAAGGAGTATTGGGATCTTATAGAGCACGGGATCACTCTACCAACAGAAAGGGTTCTAACAGAGGCACAACAGAAGACTCTCAATGATCAGAAGTTGAAAGTTTTGAAGCTAAAAAATTTTCTATACCAAGCAATCAGCAGAAATATCCTCGACACCATCATCAGCACCGATATAAGCAAAGAAATCTAGGATAGCTTGAGACAAAAATTCCAAGGATCAACTGGAGTAAAGTGGGCTCAACTCCAAGCTTTACGCAAGGATTATGAAACTCTGCACATGAAGGAAGAGGAGACGGTCAACAGTTATGTTGGAGCTTGGAGCATGGAAATGCTCTACAAATAATGAGTGGTAGTTAGGTTATATTTTTTCCTTTATTGTATTGTTGGTGTATTTATCTCTCCCTCCTATATAAAGGGAGAGATGGTCATTTCTTGGTAGTGCACTTTTCTTACCATGTAATCTTAGAGAGAGAGATTTGGTGGGTTTTCCCCGCCTAGGGAGAGTTTCTCTCTCCCACCATGATCTTCATGAATAATATCTTTTATCTCTCTTTCTTTTCTTATCTTTTCTTATCTTTTCTCATCTAAAAAATTACTCATCGAATGTTCTTCATGGTTATATATTTTCACACGTTAAATATCAAGATTTATTTCTTCCGCATCCACCGTTCGTTATAAAAATGGGTTCTATCAAGTTACTTTGCTTGAACTCTTATAATTGTCAAAAAGATGAAGGTGTGTGGGGAAACTATGCAAGATAACTCGATCACAGAAAAGATTCTCAGATCAATGACCATAAAGTTTAACTACGTGGTGTGCTTAATTAAAGAATCAAACAACTTAGACACTCTTACCTTAGACGAACTGCAAAGTAGTCTACTGGTTCATGAGTAACGTATAACAATTGGTATGGAGGAAGAGCAAGTTCTCAAAGTAACAGGAAACGATCATGATTCACCATATTAAGGTAGAGGAGGTTTTTGAGGCAGCCCTAGAAGTGGAAGAGGCTGTGGAAGAGGTTCAGGAAACCCGATCAAACTCGTCGAGTTTTCCTAGCTTAACTTATTCAATCATTTTCATCCCTTCTAACGCTCAAGAATGTAGATCTGGAACCCAAGAGCTGAAAAACCACGTAAAGTTGCTAACTTTACGTCCATGCATAACACCAAGAGGCTAAAACACTCAAAGAAGGCTTATTAGGGGACTTAGAACATGTAGGAAGCCAAGATCTAGATAAAGTTATAAAATTTAAGCCCAAGGAGGCCATAATTCAAGACATGCTCAAACAAAGAACAAACCCAAAAACGAACCAAAAATGATAATAAACTTCCAAAGAAGAGATCTAAGCTATAGATGAGCAGGTTTTTGAATTTTTACCTCAAAAGAGTAGTTAAACTCAAGAAGATTCTGGATCTAAAGCTCCCTCCTTCAAGCTATGCACCACCAACTTCAAGCTTCTTTAAGAGAACACCAAGGAAACACTTTTTAAGCTCACACACTAAAAAATGGGAGAGAAAACATGAGGCCAGGGTTTCTGGACAGAGGGGGCGATTAGGGATGCCAACAATGGGACTTAAGGCTTTTAAATAGGGTGCAACACCCTAAAAATTAGGGTTTCATATTCGGCCACCAAATCGTCGAGTTAGTACAAAAACATCTGTGACCCATAGACTTTCAACACGTGGAGTTGAGGCCATCAACTCGACGAGTTCCAAGGAAAAATTTCCCTTTTTTATAAAATTCTCACACATGGGAATCAGGATGTTACACTTGGGTCCTTGATACAAGACGTGGTTTTCACATTTGTTCTGAATTACGATGGCTAAAAGAAAGTAAAGAGGTGGAGCATGGGAGGATAAATCTTATCTTGGGAAATAGGGATCTTCTCCTATTACTAATATTGGAACTTATCATCTAGTGCTTAGTAGTGATGTTAGTTTAAATTTGATTAATTGTTGCTATTCGTCTGAAATGACACAAAACATTATTTCATTTCATGCATTGTTTAGACATGGTTTTCGCTAATCGTTTAATAATTTGAATGGTTCAATTCTGGTTTATAAAAATGGTGTTTTTATATTTGAAGCTTTACCTTGTAATGGTGTGTATGAAATTGTAACTTGTGTTGATAGCTCAGGCAATAGTGTATTTCACCCTGATTCGTCTAATGGTTTAGACAAGGCATGTTTGTGGCATTATCGTTGTGGGCACATTAACAAGAAGCGCATCGCCCAACTCCAAAAGGATGGAGTTTTGGAATCATTTGATCTAAGGCCAAATGATGAATAAAAACTTATCTTTTGGTCAAGATGACAAAATCACCTTTCACTGGATATTGTGAAAGAGGTGAAAGTTTGTTGGCCCTCATACACACAGATGTGTGTGGGCCCTTCATCTCCACCACAAGATATGCTAATTGGTTTTATGTAATATTTACGGATGATTATAATAGATATGGTTACATCTACTTGATCAAATATAAATCGGAAACCTTTGAAAAGTTCAAAGAGTTTAAACATGAAGTCGAGAATCTATTAGGCAGGAAGATAATGATGCTCCATTCTGATAGAGGAAGAGAGTGTCTTAGTATTGAGTTCCATAACTACCTCAAGGAATGTGAAATAGTTTCATAATTAACTCCTCCTAGGACACCACAACTTAATGGTGTGGCTGAGAGGCGCAATCAGACCTTGTTAGACATGGTTTATTCCATGATGATTCGAGCCACTCTTCCCATTTCCTTCTAGGGGTATGCCTTAGAGACAGTTGCCCATATTCAATCTTGCTCCTACTAAAAATTTACCAAAACACCTCATGATATGTCGATAGGGAAAGTCCCCTCATTAGCACATATCAAAGTCTAGGCTTGTGGAGCTTTTGTTTGACAAGAGACTCATAACAAGCTAGAAGCCAGAAGTGAGAGGTGTATTTTCATTGGCTACCCACAAAAGTCCTTTGGATACTTGTTCTATAGGCCTAGTGAAAAAGTGGTCTTTGTAGCATGAAGAGGAGTCTTTCACGAGAGAGATCTCATATGCAAATAGGACAGTGGGAGTACAATTGACCTTGAAGAGATTCAAGAGTTAACTAATGAAGGAACCTTAGATGTACTAGCGGTCAACCAGAGGATGAGACTCCTGTTGAAACCGTTGACAATTCGTTACCTCTTAGACGTTATAGTAGAGTTATCATGCCACCTATGCTCTATGGTTTCCATATAACGTCAGATGGTGATATGTTTATCAGTGATCAAACACTGGTAAATTTGGATGAGCCAGCTAACTACAAGGAATCAATGGCAGGCCCTAAGGCAACTAAAATGGAAATAGGCAATGAACATCGAGATCAAGTCCATGTATGACAACTAAGTTTGGAATTTGGTTGATCAAGAACCTGGTCAAAAGATTGTAACGCCCCGATTCTCAGGTATGAATTTAAATAAAATGTTCTTTGGTTGTAAGTCCTACGCGACGAGTTGGTTGCCCTACTCATTGAGTAGCAACGGGGTGGGATCGTGTGTTTAGTGACCTACTCGTCGAGTCCAGGGAGGGACTCGATGAGTAGGAGCTGGCAGAGGAAACCCTAAATCTCGAGGTTTTGCACCCTATTTAAGGAGGCCTAACCCCCCTTTGGCCTCTTTATAGTCTTTGAGAGCTCAATGAAACCCTAATTCATGTGGTACTCTTTTTGGTGTGTTTTAAGCCTTGGAAAGAAGGTTGGATATGAGGGAAAAGCTTGAAGAACAAAGGAGTTGAAGCAAGGAAAGTGTGGGAATCAAAACCTACCTCAGCTAGCTTCTTTTGGAGGTATCAAGTTGCAATATTTACTCCCCTTTTCTCCTATATCTCTTTGTGGTGTAATTTTAGGGTTTTATGGATTTTTGGAGTTAATTGGTGATGTATGGGCTAGATCTGAAGTTGTAACTTCATATATGGACCCTTCTCAAGTTCTAGAATCATAAAGTTTCTGTTTTGGTCGTGGATGGGGCCCTCCTTGTGCATGAAACCCCTTAAGAGATTAGATTTGGCATTAAGAGTCTTTTTAGTCATGCATGCACGTAAAGTATGCAAATTTACGTGAAACGCATGCCTTAGAAGCTTGGATCTGTAATTTGGAGCCATTTCATGGCTTAAATGAGTCTGTATGGCTTAAGGACTGAAGGAACTCGGCGAGTCGCAAGGTTGACTCGGTGAGTCATATGAAGATGGCCATTGAACTCGACGAGTTGGATGAACAACTCGCCGAGTCCGATGAAGATTGCCATAGACTCGACGAGTTGCATGAACAACTCGGCGAGTCGGATGAGTTTTCCCCAAGTTATGAATGCGTTTGTATCCGTCGTGTTGCAAGAAGGAAACTCGACGGGTGGCCTTAGGGTTTCGATCGGAAATCGTAGGAACTCGAAGAATCACCCCGGTGACTCGGCGAGTGGGAAAGAACTTCAAGGAACTCGGCAAGTAGCTGAGGGTACTTGGTGAGTTAAGGTCAACATGGACTGTTGACCTTGACTGAGGACTTTGACTTTGACCAGGGGTTGACTAGTTGGTTTATGGAGTACCTTGTGAAGTTGATGAGTTATGGGTATATTTGAACTATGGTAATAGGTGGTGGAGTCTTTGGCAAGTGATCCGAGAGTTGGGATTATCTACCGAGTTGACATCTGCGAGGTGAGTTATCCTCACTATATCAAAAGGGTGTAAGGCACCAAGGTCGGGCCTTTTAGTTGTTATCGTTATGATATATATGGTCATGATCTGATAGATCGGAATCAGGATAGACAGTATGTTATGATTCTATGATCCTTAGGGATTGGTATGTTAGTGGCCTGCTAGGTCGATGCTTTAGCTATGAGAGATTGCTATGATTTATGATCATGAGATAGATATGTTTGATACTTATGTATGCCAGTATATGTTAGTTATGTGAACATGATTAGTTGCTCGTTGATTTGGGTTGAGGCGGTCCTGTTTTGTGCTGAAGGCCAACATACCCTATGAGCGGTCCGGGGAGACTGTAGGCCATGTGGCGGTCCCGTCATGCCGAAGGCTCGTTATAGATTTAGTTAGACTGTAGGCCCTGTGGGGCGGTCCAGTCAGGCCGATGGCCCAGTATGCATGTGGTTGGTTGATTGTTACTGTTTTGGTATTTCAGTATGGTATTGGTATTTTGGTGGTAGCTCACTAAGCCCTTGGGCTTACAGTTTTCTGCTATTGTTTTAGGTACTTCAGGAGATCGTGGCAAGGCGAAGGCGTGACTGTACCGCTCCTCATCCTTATGATCTGTTGTTGGGACACTCTGATGAATAATGATTTGAAAAAAATTTGTAAACTAACACTATTTGGGTTCTAATTATGATTGGAAAAGTTTAAATTTGGCGTGAAATTTATGGATGTTACAAAGATAGTTGGTTACAAATGGATCTTCAAGAAGAAGACTGACATGGATGGAAATGTGCACACTTTCAAAGCACGACTGGTTGGGAAGGGCTTTACTCAAACCCAAGGGGTTGACTATGATGAGACATTCTTACCAGAGCTAAGATTAAATCTATGAGGAAAATGCTCGCCATAGTTTCCTTTCATGATTTTGAAATTTGGCAAATGTAAATAAAAAACGCTTTCCTTAATGGGAAGTTGGCTAAAGATGTTTACATGAGTCATCCATAGGATTTTGTTGATGCAAAGTTTCCCAATAGAGTGTGTAAGCTTGAGAAATACATCTATGGATTGAAACAGACATCTCACAGCTGGAATCTTTGCTTTCATGAAAAAGTCAAAGAGTTTGGTTTTCTAGAAGTGAAAATGAGTCATGTGTGTATGTCAAAGCTAGTGGGAGTATAGTGACTTTTCTAATATTGTATGTTGATGACATACTACTCATGGGAAACGACATTCCAACCTTGAAAGAAGTAAAATCTTAGATTGGAAAGTGTTTCACTGCAAAGGATCTAGGAGAGGCAGCCTATATTCTTGGGATAAGAATTTTGAGAGATATAAAGAACAGAGTAATTGGACTTAGTTAAAGTACATATTTGGACAAGGTGCCAAAACAGTTTAGCATGTAAAATTCCAATAAAGGATAGCTACCTATTCAGAGCAATTCCAAATTGAGTAAGACTCAAAGCCCTATTACAGATGAAGTGATAGCTTATATGAGTCGAGTCCCTTGTGCTTCGGCTGTAGGATCGATCATGTACGCTATGACATGTACTCACCTTGACGTGTCCTTTGCTTTAAGCATAGTCAGTTGCTATTAGGGAAATCATGGAAGAGCTCATTGGACATCAGTTAAGAACATTCTCAAGTATTTGTGGAGGTCAAAGGACATGGTTCTATTCCTTTGTGGCATTGATACATTGAGAGTGACTGGGTATAGTGACACCATTATTTAAACAGATATAGACAACTTTCGTTCTCAATCTGGTTGTGTGTTTACATTAAATGGAGGAGCAGTTACTTGGAAAGTGATGGGTTATGAGCATTCTAACACTCCCAAGTGTACATGCAACCCTAGAAAACCTTGGATCTATGTTTGTCTAAAATACATGCAAAATATGATTTCCAAGGTTCATAATCCTATCTAGCATACATGGGGAACTTTTATCATAAAAGATGGCTAGAATTACATACCTTGTAGTTGATTTGATTCCTTGAAAACCTTGAGAGCCTAGCACCCCAAGTGTGATGCCTCAAATGTTTCGCACAACACCAAATGCTTTGGAATAACTTTGAGAGAATGTATAACACTTGTAAAAATTGGCTTGCCCTCTCTTATGCTTAGTGTAACCAATTTTGGTGTGCATCATGTTCTTTATATAGTGTGTCACATATAGGGTTACACCATGTAAACCCTAATGTGACATGACTCTTCATTTCCATAACCAATGGGTTTGTAACTCCCATGGAGCATCCTATGGGTTTAACCCAACTTGATAATCCTCAGAGCCTTTAGCCCACTATATAAGTTATGGATGATTTACATAATCAACCCATATATTTAATTAGTCATCTTTTGATCACTTAATTAATTCCAAATTAATTCTTGATCAATACTAATTAAATAATACTATTAATATATTAGAACTTATAATATATTAATAAACCACAAGTGTTATTTCTCTCATTTAGTCTATCCAAATGCATGATGTCATGCAACCCAAATGGACCATGCCGAGTCGGGTCAAGTACATACCAAATATAGTTATGGACTTAGACACCTTATCTAACAGTCTCCCACTTGGATAAGTCGAATAACTATAACTGCAAGTATGACTTCAGGAACCGATCAGTAATCGTAGCTCTTTCAAGGTCTCTCGGAACTAAGATGATGATACACCATTTAAGATAAGTGATCATATAATCCTCTGTTCTAGATATCAGCCGGACAAATACATGGAACAATGTATTTCTTATTGTCCAGTAGTTTGTTTCCCGATTTCTGATTTGTTTGACATAGAACTTAATTGAACATCAATTTTGTTCTGACCGGACCCGGTACATGGGTCAATACAAAATCACTAAGGGGTCCATATATCGCTTCTAATCCAAGAAGGAATAGATAAACTTCGACTCGTATGCTTGTTCTACTACTTCTTGAATCATACAAAAAGGCATGTTTTATAACATCGAGTTACCAATGCGTTTTCGTATAATCAATGTATAACCAACTCATAGTCAACAACTCATATCTCTAGGTTTGAAGATTTATATGATGTTACCGTCTCACGATCACTCGAGATAAATTCCATGAAGTGATACCATTGAGCGTGGGTTGAATCCAATGCTCAGAACTTATGAGCACTCAAGAGTGTTGTAGCCATGTCCAACAACTTAGACCTCTTCAACCAACTCACGATAGTCTTGATTCATACCTACTTCCAACATATGACCGCCTGTGGAGAATTCGAATAATATGATATACCAAACATAATTATTCTGGAAGTCAAAACATGCAAAAGAAATATAGTAAACGATTGACAAAAGATAGCAACACTTTACTCATAAATAAACACAACTTTTATTCATCATCAAATGTCAATTACACTTTACAAATTTCAAAATTATCTAACTACTAAAACTAATATCATCTTTCAGCCCTATGCTTCGAGCATGCTGGAGATTCTTAACCCGACTCAGTTGCTCCGTGAGGGGATCTGCTGGGTTCTCATCAGATGATACCCTCTTTGCCACGAGGAGTCCTTCTTCTATTCGATGTCTGATGAAATGGTATTTTCTGTCTATGTGTCTGGATCTCCTGTGATCCCTTGGTTCCTTGGCTAAGGCAACTGCACTTTCACTATCATAGAAAATTTCCATTGGCTCCTTTATAGCTGGTACAACTCCAAGGTCTCTAATTGTAACAGCCCGAAAACCAGGTACCCTTCTATTTATCCCTTCATCTTTGTTATGTTCTCTTTTTAGGGTTGCATGATTTGCGAGTACGCTGGGCGAACAAGAGGTACGCTGCACGTACTCGTGCGCTTCATTTGGACGTGTTCACCCTCAGGTATGCGGGCTCACCAGTGCACCAACGGCGTTCATGGATGTCATGAACAGGGTGTGTAGGCCGATGTTGCATCGTTCGGTGATTGTTTTCATTGATGACATCCTGGTGTATTCGAGGACTAGAGAGCAGCATGCAGAACATTTGAGGGAGCTCCTCGGAATTCTGAGATCGGAGAGGCTCTTTGCCAAATTCTCCAAGTGCGATTTCTGGTTACGGGAAGTCCAGTTTTTAGGGCATCTCGTTAACCAGAACGGGATATTGGTTGACCCAGCCAAGATTGAGGCTATGATGAGTTGGGAGGTGCCGAGGTCACCTACGGAGATCAGGAGCTTCTTGGGGCTGGCAGGCTACTATAGGAGATTTATCAGAGATTTCTCCAAGATCGCCGTGCCACTTACCAAGTTGACCCGGAAGGGTGTTACTTTCTCATGGGGTCCGGAGCAGCAAACCTCGTTTTGAGACCCTTCGTCAGAGATTATGCGAAGCTCCTGTACTCGCACTACCGGAAAGGATGGAGGATTTCGTGGTGTATTGTGATGCTTCGATATTGGCGATGGGAGCGGTGTTGATGCAGAGAGGGCATGTGATCGCGTATGCATCGAGGCAGTTGAAGCCTCATGAGACGAGATATCCCACCCACGATTTGGAGTTGGGGGTTGTAGTGTTTGCCCTCAAGATCTGGCGTCACTATTTGTATGGGGTTTGGTGTACGATATACACTGACCACAAGAGCTTAAAGTACTTGATGGATCAGCCAAACCTGAATATGCGCCAGAGGAGATGGTTGGATGTGGTGAAGGATTATGATTGTGAGATCCTGTACCACCCGGGCAAGGCTAATGCCGTAGCCGACGCTCTGAGCCGTAGGTCGGAGAGCGCCCCGATACGAGACATTTGTATGAGGTTGACGGTGATGACTCCGGTATTGGACACCATTCGAGGGGCCCAGGCTGAGGCTGCGAGACCAGAGAACCGAAAGCGGGAACGGGTCGTTGGGCAGGTGTCGGAGTTCGTTACCGATAGTCGGGGGCTTATGATGTTTCAGGGTCGGATTTGGGTACTGTTTGTGGGCGGGACGCGTACCATTTTGATGGAGGAGGTGCATCGATCGAAGTTCTCGATCCATCCCGGGGCTACCAAGATGTATTTGGACCTAAAGAAGGAGTATTGGTGGCCATGTATGAAGAGGGATGTTGCTTGGTTCGTCGAGAGGTGCCTAACTTGTCGCCAAGTTAAGGCCGAGCACCAGCGTCTGCATGGTAAGCTGCAGCCGTTGGAGATTCCCAAGTGGAAGTAGGAACAAATTACCATGGATTTTATCACCAAATTGCCAAGGACTGCGAGAGGAGTCGATGCAATTTGGGTGATTGTGGACAGGTTGACGAAGAGCGCTCATTTTCTTGCTATCAGTGAGAGCTCTTCTGCTGAGAGGTTGGAAGAGTTGTATGTGAGGGAGGTGGTATCGCTGCATGGGGTTCCGTTTTCGATCATTTCATATCGAGACGTGCGATTTACTTCCAGATTTTGGAAGAAGTTCCACGAGGAGTTGGGTACTAGACTGCATTTCAGCACTGCATACCACCCGCAGACGGACGGACAGAGCGAGCGGACGATTCAGACGCTTGAGGATATGCTCCGAGCATGTGTTTTGGATTTTGGAGGGAGTTGGGACACCTATCTACCCTTGACAGAGTTTTCGTACAACAACAACCATCATTCGAGCATTGGTATGCCACCTTTTGAGCTGTTGTATGGGAGGAGGTGTCGCACCCCCATCTGCTGGGGAGAGGTGGGGCAACGGGTAATGGGTAGCACATAGATTATACTCCAGACGACCGAACAGATACAACAGGTCAGGCAGAGATTGTTGACCGCGCAGAGTCGCCAGAAGAGTTATGCGGACAGGCGTCGGTCCGAGCTCGAGTTTCAGGTTGGTGACCTTGTGCTCCTAAAGGTCTCTCCTTGGAAAGGAGTGATACGATTCAGGAAGAGGGGCAAGTTGGGACCCCGATACATTGGACCCTTCAGGGTAATTGCTAGGGTAGGCAGGGTAGCCTACCGGTTGGACCTACCTGCTGAATTGGGACAGATCCACGACACCTTTCATGTTTCTCAGTTGAGGAAATGCATTGCCGACGAGTCAGCCGTGGTGCCTTTGGATGATATTCAGGTGGATGCATGCCTGAATTATGTAGAGAGGCCAGTGGCGATCAGGGATCGAAGGGTTAAGGTTCTGAGGAACAAGGAAGTACCCTTGGTACAAGTGCAGTGGCAACATCGGAAGGGGTCCGAGCTGACATGGGAGCCCGAGGCTGAGATGCGGGATCAGTATCCATAGTTGTTTTCGGTATGAGACTTCGGGGACGAAGTCTGGTTCTAGTGGGGGAGAATTGTAACAGCCTGAAAACCAGGTACCCTTCTATTTATCCCTTCAACTTTGTTATTTTCTCTTTTTAGGGTTGCATGATTTGCGAGTACGCTGGGCGTACAAGAGGTACGCAGCGCGTACTCGTGCGCTTCATTTGGACACGTCACCCTCAGGTACGCTGGGCGTACCCAAGGTTACGCGGGGCGTAACCGTTCCAGACCTAAAAACCCTAATTCATTTGGAGGGCTATATAAGGAATGTGTGGCTCGACTTCTCAGCAACCACCCCTCAGAAAGAAACCCTAAAGAGAGTGTGCAACCGTTCTTAGGCCATTTGTGAGTATTCTAAGCTTGGTGGTGCCATTTCTAGGTAGCAAAGGAGAAGAGGAGCTCATTGGGGAAGGCTAGAAGTGGTACTCAAGTGTAGATCTGAGCTTAGCAAAGGTTGAGGCTTCATTTCAAGGTTAAAAGCTCGGATCTTGTTCTATAGTTCTTGTAATATGTTTCATGTACCATTTTCTAGGGTTTTAGTCCCAAAGGTGGAGACTTTTGAGCAAATGGTCTCCATAAGCTTAGATCCTTCGTATTTCTGGTCTATTTGAGTTGTAGACTCATAAAAATGCAATCTTGGTCGTGAACATTGCACCATGCATGAGATCTAGGTCCTTGAGTTGGAATAGAGTGATGTTATGAAGTGTTGGAGCCTTTACAGCCATGCCAAGGCTTAAAGGTCTCAACTTTATGGGTATAGACGCATAAACTGAGCCGGATCTAGAAGTTAGAGTAATGGCTTAACCGATTAAGACCAGAAATGATGTATGCTAAAGTCTGATGGTTACGCTGGGCGTAACTTCTAGTACGCGCAGCGTACTGGGTGGAGACCCTGATCCATGGGTTGGCGATGTACGCCCCGCGTACATCAAGCAGTACGCCCCGCGTACTTGTAGGGTTGACTTTTGTTGACTTTTTAGGGTTTTGGTCAACATGAGGACTTTGGGTCAAGGAGGGGTAAAATGGTCTTTTACCCTCTGAGGATGATGATAAGGGTTAAAGTTTAGTTGTGGAAGTCTTGATTATTAAATGATATTTTTTTTATGATTAGGCGAGGTAGAGTCGTCATTGGGTTTTGGAGATAGCGAGTACGCGAGATCTTAGACTTTCCACGAGGTGAGTCTTCTCACTATACGTTACCTTGAGTGGTATTCTGGTTTGGCCAGAGGGTCTTATGTGCTATTTATGAGATTGTATGCTATGTGTTATTTGTATGCTGTATGACTATATGGACCGGACCGGAGGGTCCAACGAGTCAGAACGGGCCAGAGGGCCCAATGAGCTATGACTGGACCAGAGGGTCCGACGATCTACGGGACTGGAGGGTCCCGCTGAGACATCTTGACCAGAGGGTCGGGTTTAACCTCGAGTGGCGTATTTATGGTATGTGGTATTTTGGGGAACTCACTAAGCATTATGCTTACAGTTGTTGTGTTTGATGTCTCAGGTACCAGCGAGGACCGTGGGAAGGCGACGGCTTGACTCGTACACACTCACACCGATGGAGTTCACATTTAAGAGATCTTGGGAATTTGTTTTGAAAACACTGTTGTTTCGGATTTGAAATTATGATATGATATACACTTGGTGGTTTTAAAAATAAAAAAAAATAAATTGGAATTTTACGTTGTTACAAGTTGGTATCAGAGCCTTGGTTTGAGGGATTCGGATGCACCTTCGGGCGTATTTGAACTCAAACCGAGGATTTGAGAAATTTTACGACCAAAACTGCAAATTTTCTAAAAAGAAAAAAAAAGAAGTTTTGGAAACGAGCAGAGTGGATGGTGTGTACGGTCAGCCAGCGTCCGAACGGTGAATCCCCAAAATACCCTTACATTATATGTTATGAGTTATGAGATATTATTTTATGCATGATAGAGAGGCTAGGTATTCCTATAAGGACTAGAGTGGCCTGATTTGTGATGCCTTAGCCTAGGAGATTACTTCTGCTATGAGATACTTTGAGAGTGAGTAGGTAGCAGTGAGGAGCTCATGATAGGTCTACTGAGGGTAGCCAAGGCATAGAGAGAGTAGAGTATTTACGACTTGGGATCCTAGGAGGAGGACTTGGATTGTATATTGATTCGATGTGGACAATAGTATTGGGACCGTACTATTGAAAACACTGGATTGGTGCGCAGTCCAAGTAAGAATCCTTGGGGGTACCAGGAGAGAGGATGTTTGAGTTATCGAGCGTGAGAATACTCAAGAGTATCCCTGATATTTCTTATGTTGTGTTTCAGAGGTTGATCATGGTCGGGACACGCCATAACCCCGAGAGCAGTGGGGTGAGCGACGAGGAGATCTGTCGAATCCTCCATGAGGAGGTGGCTGCTGCCATCAGAGCCGAGATTCCGGAGATGTTTGGGTCTATTAAGACCACACTGATCGAGAAGTTTGACGAGCGTTATGCTGCCTTGACTGATGCTGTTGTTGCTGCAGCCACAACAGCTGTTGCTGCTACAAGACCCCAGGGTGGTGATTCGTTGTTGTACCGAGAGTTCAGCAACACGAAACCACCAGAGTTCGATGGTACGCAGGACCCGATCGCCGCTATGAGGTGGATCTCAGACATGGAGGGGTGTTTCTATATGTGCTCGTGTCCGGAGCACTTGAGTGTGCGATTCGCACTCAACCAGCTTCACTTGGGGGCGAAGGACTGGTGGAAATTCGTGACTGCGAGCTATTCTACAGCTGAGCTGACTGCAGTGACCTGGGATAGGTTTACTGCGATGTTTCGTGACGAGTATGTTCCCCAGGTGGAGAGGGAACGTTTAGCTCAGGAGTTTCTGACCCTCAAGTAGGGGACAGAGTCGGTGACAGTGATTACGAGGATGTTTCATGAGCGGACGCTGTTTTGCCCAGAGTTGGTGTCCACTGAGCAGGCTCGCATGAGCTGTTATCTGAGTATTTTGAGGAGGGACATCCGTGAGTTCGTGGCGAACTCGACTTACCAGACATTTGCCGAGCTCCAGGCAAATGCCAGGAAGAGGGAGATCGAGCTTGAGACACAGGCGAGGGAGGAGACTGAGTTGCAGAGGAGTGATCGACGACCGGCGCAGTCGCAGCCGGCCGCCAAGCGAGAAAAGCCCGCTGATTCGAGGACGGGCAGTTCGAGGGGCCGCACTTGTGGGAAGTGCGGCAAGAGCCATGATGGGCCGTGCAAGAATGGGGTATGCTACAAATGCGGGAACGAAGGACATTTTGTGAGGGACTGTCCGAAGGGGTTCTCGGTTTGCTTCCATTACAACCAGACCGGCCATCGGAAGGCCAAGTGCCCCCAGCTTCAGAGGTCAGCGCAGGGATCTGCACCTGCGGTTCGAGCTGCTGAGACCCGGCCAGTGAAGGCCGAAGCACCGAAGGCTAGGGGGAGAGCCTTCCAGCTGACTGCGGAGGAGATCTGCGCAGCACCTGACGTCGTGGCGGGTATGTAATCTTTATCTATTTTATGTTGAGTTTATGCTATTGTAATTGCTATATGTTATGCGTAGGTACTTTTCTTGTGAGTTCTGTACCTGCATTGGTTTTATTCAACTCGGGTGTGAGTCGGTCTTTCATATCTTTGGCTTTTAGTCGGCACATTAGTATTCCGAGGGAGGCGTTGAGTCGACCTCTGCGGGTTTCCATAGCAGATGAGCGTGAGGTATGTGCTACCGAGGTGATACGTGGATGCATGCTGGAGATCTTCGGGGTGGATTTCCCGATTGATTTGATTCCGATCGCTATGGGGGATGTTTGTGTCATAGTAGGAATGGATTGGTTGAGCCGTTTTGGGGCTGTCATAGATTGCAAGCGTCAATTGGTGATGATCCGAGATCCTAGTGGGGGAGCGCTGACGGTTTACGGCGAGGGGACTCGTGGTGGTTCGGTTTTCTGTTCGGCCGCTAGAGCGAGGCGGAGTTTGCAGCAGGGCTGCAAGGGGTTCGTAGCCTATGTGACAGATGTGCGAGAGGCCGCTGGGAGGCCAAGTTCAGTGGATGAGGTGCCGATAGTGCGTGAGTTCCCGGGCGTGTTTCCCGAGGAGTTGTCGGGTGTGCCTCCCGAGAGGCAGGTGGAGTTTCGTATTGATTTGGTTCCCGGGGCTGCGCCTATCGCCAAGGCGCCGTATCGGCTAGCACCGCCAGAGATGCAGGAGTTATCCTCACAGCTGCAAGAGCTGTTGGGGAAAGGGTTCATCCATCCCAGTAGCTCTCCCTGGGGAGCGCCGATCCTTTTTGTTAAGAAAAAGGATGGTTCACACCGGATGTGCATTGATTACCGGGAGTTGAACAAGTTGACGGTCAAGAACCGTTATCCGTTACCGAGGATCGACGATCTATTCGATCAGTTGCAGGGGGCGTATTGGTTCTCCAAGATTGACTTGAGATCGGGATATCACCAGATGAGAGTTCGGGATGAGGATATCCAGAAGACGGCGCTTAAGACTCGTTACGGGCATTACGAGTTCGTGGTGATGCCATTCGGGCTCACCAGTGCACCAGCGGCGTTCATGGATCTCATGAACAGGGTGTGTAGGCCGATGTTGGATCGTTCGGTGATTGTTTTCATTGATGACATCCTGGTGTATTCGAGGACCAGAGAGCAGCATGCGGAACATTTGAGGGAGCTCCTCGGAATTCTGAGATCGGAGAGGCTCTTTGCCAAATTCTCCAAGTGCGATTTCTGGTTACGGGAAGTCTAGTTTTTAGGGCATCTCGTTAACCAGAACGGGATATTGGTTGACCCAGCCAAGATTGAGGCTATGATGAGTTGGGAGGTGCCGAGGTCACCTACGGAGATCAGGAGCTTCTTGGGGCTGGCAGGCTACTATAGGAGATTTATCAGAGATTTCTCCAAGATCGCCGTGCCACTTACCAAGTTGACCCGGAAGGGTGTTACTTTCTCATGGGGTCCGGAGCAGCAAACCTCGTTTTGAGACCCTTCGTCAGAGATTGTGTGAAGCTCCTGTACTCGCACTACCGGAAAGGATGGAGGATTTCGTGGTGTATTGTGATGCTTCGATATTGGGGATGGGAGCGGTGTTGATGCAGAGAGGGCATGTGATCGCATATGCATCGAGGCAGTTGAAGCCTCATGAGACGAGATATCCCACCCACGATTTGGAGTTGGGGGTTGTAGTGTTTTCCCTCAAGATCTAGCGTCACTATCTGTATGGGGTTTGGTGTACGATATATACTGACCACAAGAGCTTAAAGTACTTGATGGATCAGCCAAACCTGAATATGCGCCAGAGGAGATGGTTGGATGTGGTGAAGGATTATGATTGTGAGATCCTGTACCACCCGGGCAAGGCTAATGCCGTAGCCGACGCTCTGAGCCGTAGGTCGGAGAGCGCCCCGATACGAGACATTTGTATGAGGTTGACGGTGATGACTCCGGTATTGGACACCATTCGAGGGGCCCAGGCTGAGGCTGCGAGACCAGAGAACCGAAAGCGGGAACGGGTCGTTGGGCAGGTGTCGGAGTTCGTTACCGATAGTCGGGGGCTTATGATGTTTCAGGGTCGGATTTGGGTACTGTTTGTGGGCGGGACGCGTACCATTTTGATGGAGGAGGCGCATCGATCGAAGTTCTCGATCCATCCCGGGGCTACCAAGATGTATTTGGACCTAAAGAAGGAGTATTGGTGGCCATGTATGAAGAGGGATGTTGCTTGGTTCGTCGAGAGGTGCCTAACTTGTCGCCAAGTTAAGGCCGAGCACCAGCGTCTGCATGGTAAGCTGCAGCCGTTGGAGATTCCCAAGTGGAAGTAGGAACAAATTACCATGGATTTTATCACCAAATTGCCAAGGACTGCGAGAGGAGTCGATGCAATTTGGATGATTGTGGACAGGTTGACGAAGAGCGCTCATTTTCTTGCTATCAGTGAGAGCTCTTCTGCTGAGAGGTTGGTAGAGTTGTATGTGAGGGAGGTGGTATCTCTGCATGGGGTTCCGTTTTCGATCATTTCATATCGAGACGTGCGATTCACTTCCAGATTTTGGAAGAAGTTCCACGAGGAGTTGGGTACTAGGCTGCATTTCAGCACTGCATACCACCCGCAGACGGACGGACAGAGCGAGCGGACGATTCAGACGCTTGAGGATATGCTCCGAGCATGTGTTTTGGATTTTGGAGGGAGTTGGGACACCTATCTACCCTTGACAGAGTTTTCGTACAACAACAGCCATCATTCGAGCATTGGTATGCCACCTTTTGAGCTGTTGTATGGGAGGAGGTGTCGCACCCCCATCTGCTGGGGAGAGATGGGGCAACGGGTAATGGGTAGCACATAGATTATACTCCAGACGACCGAACAGATACAACAGGTCAGGCAGAGATTGTTGACCGCGCAGAGTCGCCAGAAGAGTTATGCGGACAGGCGTCGGTCCGAGCTCGAGTTTCAGGTTGGTGACCTTGTGCTCCTAAAGGTCTCTCCTTGGAAAGGAGTGATACGATTCAGGAAGAGAGGCAAATTGGGACCTCGATACATTGGACCCTTCAGGGTAATTGCTAGGGTAGGCAGGGTAGCCTACTGGTTGGACCTACCTGCTGAATTGGGACAGATCCACGACACCTTTCATGTTTCTCAGTTGAGGAAATGCATTGCCGACGAGTCAGCCGTGGTGCCTTTGGATGATATTCAGGTGGATGCATGCCTGAATTATGTAGAGAGGCCAGTGGCGATCAGGGATCGAAGGGTTAAGGTTCTGAGGAACAAGGAAGTACCCTTGGTACAAGTGCAGTGGCAACATCGGAAGGGGTCCGAGCTGACATGGGAGCCCGAGGCTGAGATGCGGGATCAGTATCCATAGTTGTTTTCGGTATGAGACTTCGGGGACGAAGTCTGGTTCTAGTGGGGGAGAATTGTAACAGCCTGAAAACCAGGTACCCTTCTATTTATCCCTTCAACTTTGTTATTTTCTCTTTTTAGGGTTGCATGATTTGCGAGTATGCTGGGCGTACAAGAGGTACGCAGCGCGTACTCGTGCGCTTCATTTGGACACGTCACCCTCAGGTACGCTGGGCGTACCCAAGGTTACGCGGGGCGTAACCGTTCCAGACCTAAAAACCCTAATTCATTTGGAGGGCTATATAAGGAATGTGTGGCTTGACTTCTCAGCAACCACCCCTCAGAAAGAAACCCTAAAGAGAGTGTGCAACCGTTCTTAGGCCATTTGTGAGTATTCTAAGCTTGGTGGTGCCATTTCTAGGTAGCAAAGGAGAAGAGGAGCTCATTGGGGAAGGCTAGAAGTGGTACTCAAGTGTAGATCTGAGCTTAGCAAAGGTTGAGGCTTCATTTCAAGGTTAAAAGCTCGGATCTTGTTCTATAGTTCTTGTAATATGTTTCATGTACCATTTTCTAGGGTTTTAGTCCCAAAGGTGGAGACTTTTGAGCAAATGGTCTCCATAAGCTTAGATCCCTCGTATTTCTGGTCTATTTGAGTTGTAGACTCATAAAAATGCAATCTTGGTCGTGAACATTGCACCATGCATGAGATCTAGGTCCTTGAGTTGGAATAGAGTGATGTTATGAAGTGTTGGAGCCTTTACAGCCATGCCAAGGCTTAAAGGTCTCAACTTTATGGGTATAGACGCATAAACTGAGCCGGATCTAGAAGTTGGAGTAATGGCTTAACCGATTAAGACCAGAAATGATGTATGCTAAAGTCTGATGGTTACGCTGGGTGTAACTTCTAGTACGCGCAACGTACTGGGTGGAGACCCCGATCCATGGGTTGGCGATGTACGCCCCGCGTACTTGTAGGGTTGACTTTTGTTGACTTTTTAGGGTTTTGGTCAACATGAGGACTTTGGGTCAAGGAGGGGTAAAATGGTCTTTTACCCTCTGAGGATGATGATAAGGGTTATTAGTTGTGGAAGTCTTGATTATTAAATGCTATTTTTTTGTGATTAGGCGAGGTAGAGTCGTCATTGGGTTTTGGAGATAGCGAGTACGCGAGATCTTAGACTTTCCACGAGGTGAGTCTTCTCACTATACGTTACCTTGAGTGATATTCTGGTTTGGCCAGAGGGTCTTATGTGCTATTTATGAGATTGTATGCTATGTGTTATTTGTATGATGTATGACTATATGGACCGGACTGGAGGGTCCAACGATTCAGAACGGGCCAGAGGGCCCAATGAGCTATGACTGGACCAGAGGGTCCGACGAGCTGCGGGACTGGAGGGGCCCGCTGAGACATCTTGACCAGAGGGTCGGGTTTAGCCTCGAGTGGCGTATTTGTGGTATGTGGTATTTTGGGGAAGTCACTAAGCATTATGCTTACAGTTGTTGTGTTTGATGTCTCAGGTACCAGCAAGGACCGTGGGAAGGCGACGGCTTGACTCGTACACACTCACACCGATGGAGTTCACATTTGAGAGATCTTGGGAATTTGTTTTGAAAACACTATTGTTTCGGATTTGAAATTATGATATGATATACACTTGGTGGTTTAAAAAAAATTGAATTGGAATTTTACGTTGTTACACTAATGAAGTTCTTCAGCCATATCGCCTCCTTTTTTGCCTCGCTTGCTGCTATATACTCTGATTTGCAAGTTGAATCAGCCACTGTCTCCTGCATGGAACTCTTCCAAGAGATTGCTCCTCCATTTAAGGTAAAGACCCAGCCAGACTGAGAGCTGAAATTATCCCTATCTGTCTGAAAGCTAGCATCACTATACCCTATAACTCTCAGGCCATCACTCCCACCAAGGGTAAGGACCCCAATATTTAGTCGTCCTTGGGTACTTGAGGATACTCTTTACCGCAGTCCAGTGAGCCTTGCAAGGGTTCCCCTGATATCTACTAACCATGCTCAAAGCAAAGGCTACAACAGGTCGAGTGTAGGTTATAGCACACATGATCGAACCTACTGCAGAAGCATAAGGTACTTGACTCATTTCTGCTATCTCAGCCTCAGTACTCCGGCTCTGAATTTTACTCAGTCTGGCATTACTCTGGATGGGTAATTCTCCTTTCTTGGAGTCCTGCATGCTGAACCTCTTCAGCACCTTATCCAAGTAGGTACTCTAACAAAGTCCAATTAGTCTTTTACTCCGGTCTCTCAGAATCCTTATCCATAGAATATAGGCAGCTTCTCCCAGGTCTTTCATAGAGAAACACTTCCCAAGCCAGGACTTCACTTCTTGCAGGGTTGGGATGTCATTTCCTATGAGTAGTATGTCATCCACATACAGTACCAAAAAGCTGACTATACTCCCACTAGCCTTGACATAGACACAAGATTCATCTTCACTCATTGAAAAGCCAAATTCTTTGACTTTCTCATCAAAGCAAAGATTCCATCTACGAGGTGCCTGTTTCAATACATAAATGGATTTCTCGAGCTTACACACTCTATTAAGGTATCCTGTATTGAACAAAACCCTTTGGCTGAATCATGTAAATATCTTCAACCAAACTTCCATTAAGGAAGGCGGTTTTGACATCCATTTGCCATATTTCATAATCATGAAATGCAGCGATGGATAATAGAACCATAATGGACTTAATCTTTGCAACTGGTGAAAAGGTCTCATCATAATCAACTCCCAGAGTTTGAGAAAAGCCCTTTGCAACCAGTCGCGCCTTATATGTGTGTACATTACCATCCATTTCGTTCTTCTTCTTGAAGATCCATTTACAACCAAATGTCTTACGACCTGGTACATTGTCAACCAAGTTCCAAACTTGATTGTCATACATGGACTGTATTTTGCTGTCTGTTGCCTCTTTCCACTTAGCAGACTCGGGGCTTGCCATGGCTTCCGCATAGCTGTTAGGTTCATCCAGACTTACCAATGTCTCATCACTGATAAGTGTCTCACTTTCCGCAGTGATATGGAAACCATAATAATGTTCAGGTGCATTCCTAACCCTTGTGGAAAGCCTCAGAGGTACAGACTTGTCAATTGGCTCAACAGGAGTTTCCTCCCCAGGTTGAGTGCTAAGATTTGAAGTTCCTTGACCACTTGACTCTTGAATTTCTTCAAGGTCAATTTGCCTCCCACTGTTTCCTTGGCTTATGAACTCTCTTTCTCGAAAGACACCCCTCCTTGCTACAAAGACCACAATGTCACTAGGTTTGTAGAAGAGGTAACCAAAGGATTTATGTGGGTAGCTGATGAAAATACACCTCTCACTTCGGGGTTCGAGCTTATCATGAGTCTCGCATCTCACGAAAGCCTCGCAACCCCAAATCTTGATGTGGTCTAGTTTGGGAACTTTACCAGTCCACATCTCATGAGGAGTGTTGGCAACTTTCTTTGTAGGGACTAGATTAAGGATATGGGCGGCAGTCTCTAAGGTATACCCCCAAAATGAGATTGGTAGCGAAGCTCGACTCATCATGGAATGAACCATATCCAACAAGGTTTAATTATGCCTCTCAGCCACACCATTCAACTGTGGTGTCCTGGGAGGTGTCAATTATGAGATAATCCCACATTCCTTAAAATAGTCGAGGAAGTCTGTACTAAGATACTCACCTCCGTGATCGGATCGAAGCATCTTAATGTTCCTGCCCAATTGATTCTCGACTTCCTGTTTAAAATCTTTAAACCTCTCAAAAGTCTCTGACTTATGCTTGATTAAATAGACATATCCATATCTACTATAATCATTAGTAAAAGTCAAATAATAATGAATAGCATCCCTTGTGACATATTTGAAGGGTCCACACACATCTGTGTGCACTAGATCCAACAAACCTTCACCCCTAGCACAAGAACTAGTGAAGGGTGTCTTTGTTATTTGTCCAAGTAAGCATGATTCACAACTATCATCTGACTTTAGGTCAAATGACTCCAAGACTCCATCCTTTTGGAGCTGGCCTATGCGTTTCTTGCTCACATGTCCAAGACGACAATGCCATAATGATGCTTTATCCAAGTTATTATTATCAGAAGAATCAATACACAATACATTATTTCCTTGATTATCTACAACAGACACAACTTCATACACACCATCACAAGGTAATGCTTTAAAATAAAGAACATTATTAAAGAAAGCATTTATTCCACCAATTTCATTATCAAAAGAAAAGGTAAACCCTTGTTTGTACAAAGCATGAAAGGAAATAATATTTCTTGCCATTTCTGGTGAATAACAACATTTATTCAAATCTAAAGTAAACCCACTACTTAGCAAAAAAGAATAAACTCCAATCTTGGAGACAGGTGAAGCTTTCCTATTCCCCATGATCAAGTTTATCTTTCCATGCTCCATATTCTCACTTCTTCTTAGTCCCTGCAAATCAGGACAGATATGAATACCACAACCGATATCAAGGACCCAAGAGTTAGAATAGAGTGATTTACTAGATAGAATAGTGTAAATACCTGCATGGTTGGGTTTGACTTTCCCATCCTTCACATCTTGCTGGTACTTTGGGCAGTTCCGCTTCCAATGCGACTTTTCATGATAATAGAAGCATTCAGCCTCTTTTGGGTCAGAAGAAGGAGTGACGAAACCTTTCTTGGTTCCACTTGAAGAAGAACCATCAAGGTTCTTACCCTTGGTACCATTCGAAGGGCTCTTCCTATTCTTCCCTCTACCTTTCCCGATTGCCAAGACAGGGGCGGAGTTTGGAGTAGGAGTAGGAGTGTTAACGACCGACATACCTTTAAGACTTGTTTCTGCGATCTTTAGGAGTCCTTGAAGTTTGCTGAGTGTGACTTCTTCCTTATTCATGTGGTATGTCATGCAGAATTGATCAAAACATGATGGTAAGGAGTGTAAAATAATATCTATTGCTAGCTCCTCGGGGAAGTTCACATTAAGCTTCAGCAAACGATCCACATACCTTTTCATTTTCTGTATGTGGCTCATGAAGGATTCTCCATCCTTCATCCTGGTTGTTATCATGGAGGAGATTATTTCATATCGCTCTTGACGAGCACTCTGATGGTATCTTTCCATCATATCTTGGTGCATCTTAAAAGGGTAGTAGTCCTCGTAGGACTTCTACAGTTCAACTGTCATGGTGGCCTTCATGATGCATGCCACTTTGGTGGCATCTCTTTCATGAGTCCGTAAGTCAGCGATCTCCTGGGGAGTAGCAGTGGACTCATCGATCTCCTTTAACTCCTTATCGAGGACATATTCCTTGTCCTCGTACCGAGTCACCATCCTGATGTTCCGGATCCAATCCATAAAGTTGGAACCATCAAAGATGACCCTACCACATAGGTTCATGAGGGAAAAGGAGCCAGTAGGGTTTTAGCCAGAAGCAGTGTTGTTAAAAGACATCTGAAACAGAAGAGAGCAAGTTTAGTTTAGATATAAAGATAGTCCTTAATAAAACACCTAAATGTAATATTAAGGCTAAGATCCAATCACAATATATCATAACTTAGAAGAGGTATGCTATAATCTAAGCTATAACATATTTGAAAGGTAGGTGAATGACGATTCACCAATTTCCACCAACAAACGCAATATAAATTATTAGGTTTTAATTGGTTCTTAGAAATTCCTAGATTCTTTTGAGATTCAATGAACTTTTTAAAGGTATGTTTCACTCTCGACTGTGCCCTTCAAGTTTTGTGACTGGGATACCGAGGATCACAAAACAAGGTGTGAAGTAACCATGCAAATTACTTGGTACCCTTAAAGTTTATCACTCAATCGATGTGCCGGTTAACCACACGCGCTCCACCGACCTATAATAAACCTTAATTCACCCTTTACCTACCTTGTTAAGTTCAAGTTAGTGTGTCGGTTAACCACACATGCTCAACTAACGACTTAAACAAAGTGTAAAGTGTAATTTCATGGATTAGAACCTTATTCACATTTTCCCAAAGTAACTAAGATTGGGAATTAAAAAAAACATTTAGTTACTTTATAATATTCATCATAATTTTAATGAGAATTTATAAGTCCTTATCCTACCCGTTCGGCTAACGGCCCTCCACTGATCAAGGAAGCGGTGGGTGAGAGTGGACACCCATTAAGTTGCCATTTTATAGGCAGCAACCTTATACACCCTTATAGACCGACTTCGTGAATGAGGCCTACTAATGGTAAGACGACTTGCTCTTATGCACACACACACACATACATACATACATATATATATATATATATATATATATATATATATATATATATTATTAACTTATAATATTATAAAGTATAAGGGTCGATTTTTAACATTTAAAAATATAGGGGTTGGAACTAAAGTTTATTAAATGACTTTACATGTTCCAAAACTTGAGGGCAAGTTTTGTAACTTAACAAAACTCTTCAATTCATAACTTATGAGTTATTAAAATGAAGACCCTTCATTTTTGTAACTTATGTGTTCTTTTAATGGTTTTAACACAAAGAGACTTTTGGTTATCCATAACTTGAGGACAAGTTATGGACTCCATTAAAACACATAAAGATCATGAATTTAGCATTAAACAAGTAATTCCTATGATCTATCAAGAACTCATAAGAACATGAATATTCATATCAAAATTTCAAGGACATATGAACACATATAATCATGTAATTTTGATATTAGCCATTGTAAATGGATTAGAACAACCATTACACCATCTAAAACAAGTTTTACAACACCAAAACAGTTTAGGGTAGTGTTTCTAGTCTATTTCCAGCAGCAAAAATCAGAATTTTGCACTCTGCTTGGCCAAATCTTCGAGTGCATCAACTGACTCGCCAAGTTGGATGCATTTTCACTTGGACTCATCGAGTCCTCCCATGGACTCGTCGAGCCCCCTGTGCAAACAGCTCAAAAATTCGATTTTTTACACAATTTTACATCAAGTATTAACAAACAACCTGGCTCTAATACCACTGATGGGTTATGAGCATTCTAACACTCTTAAGTGTACATGCAACCCTAGAAAACCATGGATCTATTTTATGTCTAAAATACATGCAAAATATGATTGCCAAGGTTCATAATTCTATCTAGCATACATGGGGAACTTTTATCATAAAAGATGGCTAGAATTACATACCTTGTAGTTGATTTGATTCCTTGAAAACCTTGAGAGCCTAGCACCCCAAGTGTGATGCCTCAAATGTTTCACACAACACCAAATGCTTTGGAATAACTTTGAGAGAATGTATAACACTTGTAAAAATCGGCTTGCCCTCTTTTATGCTTAGTGTAACTGATTTTGGTGTGCATCATGTTCTTTATATAGTGTGTCACATCTAGGGTTACACCATGTAAACCCTAATGTGACATGACTCTTCATTTCCTTGACCCATGGGTTTGTAACTCCCATGGAGCATCCATGGATCATCCTATGGGTTTAACCCAACTTGATAATCCATGGATCCTTTAGTCCACTATACAAGTTATGGATGATTTACATAATCAACCCATATATTTAATTAGTCATCTTTTGATCACTTAATTAATTCCAAATTAATTCTTGATCAATACTAATTAAATAATACTATTAATATATTAGAACTTATAATATATTAATAAACCACAAGTGTTATTTCTCTCTTTTAGTCTATCCAAATGCATGATGCCATACAACCCAAATGTACCATGCCGGGTCGAGTCAAGTACATACCAAATATGGTTATGGACTTAGACACCTTATCCAACAGAAAGTTCCAAGTTAGACACGGTGGTTGATTCTATTTGTGAATCAGAGTACACAACAGCAAGTGAAGTATCAAAGGAAACATCTTGGTTGAAGAACTTTATAAGAGATCTTGGAGTAGTCCCAACCATTTAGGAACGACTGGAGCTTTTATGCGATAGCGAAGTTGCAGTTGCTTTGACTAAAGAACCGAGAGATCATGGCAAATCAAGACATATCGACAAAAAGTACCATTATATCAGATATAGATTAGAAGAAGGCCACCTTATTGTGAATAAGGTATCATCGGAAGAGAATCCTATAAATCCTTTGACAAAGGCTCGGAGTGGGGTTAAGCACAATCAGCATGCTAGGAGCATTGGATTAAGAGATGATATTAATTTTATGAGTTAAATGATTAGTTTGAAACTTGTAACAAAATAAATCTAATTGAATTCTGGTGATTAAATAATAAAGATTATTTATGAGTTTTTTTACTGCCTTTGTCAATTATTTATTCTTGTGTTTCATTTTGCATGTTTTACTTCCAGAATAATTTTATTATTCAAATTCCACGGTGACTCATACTTTGGGAAGTAAGTAGTGAATAAAGACTGTCATAAATTGGATTGTAGATTGTCTAAGGGTGTTAGACATCACAATTGTATTGCTAAAACATTCATGAGTACTTAGAATTGGAGATTTAAGTATTAGATAAACCCATACTCAAATAATTACTTCATGGATTATATCCCTAGTAATTTTGGGACGATAATATCTTATATTCTTGAAACGAAGATATATGATTTGTAATTTACATGTCGATTGTGCATTGAACAGTGAAAACGCATCAGTAACATGATGTTATAAAACACAGTGTCATGTATGATTTGGTGAGTAAAGGATACAAAAATATAGTCAAAGTTTATTCGTTCATTTTCCCTAACGGGAAAAAAATATCTTTAGGCACCTCAGTGATTTGGTGTTGACTTATAGTGTTGGTCCCAGCTACGACTCAATTGATGTGTTCAATTTGAAGTCTTATGTCGTCATCAAAAATCAGAAATCCGGAAGTAAAAACTTGGACAATGAGATTGATTTTAATCCATGTCTGATGTCTGTATGATATCTAGTAGAACGGAGGAATATTTGATCACTTATCTAAGGACCAATGTCTGTTTAGATCAGAGTTCGACAGTTGCTTCGGAAAGCACACTTTGTTGTTTAATTTGGAATTTGTAATTTAGTTATAGAATTATCCAAGTGGGAGACTATTGGATTAGGTGTCTAATCCATTAACTAAATCATTATAAACTTAAATTATTAGCAAAGTCCTTTTGGTTTGCCCTCAAACCTAATAAGAGACTGAAATGTTATTTGGAGAAAGATACCGATTTATTAATTTACTATATGATTAATAAATTAATTATAAATAAAAATAAATAATTTATTAATATGTTTTGAGAAAAATATATTAATTTGAAATTACATTGTTTAATTATAAATTAATCAGAAATTAATTGTAATTAATTTTGGGATCAATTAGAATAGTTAAAAGTGGAAGGACTAAAGGTGACAATGCTCAAAAGATTAAGCATTGACCAATTCTAGAACCTCCTTTAGGATTGGACGAATTCTAGATTTGATCTAGATAGTTTCTAGAGCTTTTATGGGGCTCTAAGGAAACTTTGTGGGAAAGCAAGAGGGATAAGGCTTATCTAAGGAAAGTTGCCTTATCCAATCCCCTCTAGTCACCTATATAAACCCTCATTGGTCTCATATTACCGGAGATCATCCCTCTCTAAGGAACTCCAAAAATTCCCTCCTCTCTCTTCAATAGCCTCCAATTGCTAGGGTTTGGGTATGAGCCATCATAAGCACGAGATTTCTAGTTCTGGCTTTCTAAAGTACTACAAGGAAGGAATTCAATTTTATTTACAATAATAAACTAAAAGGTATGTTTTCTAATATCCCTTTTCTTAAATCAAAAATAGCAATGTACATTACCGTTATTGAATTCAAATTGTTGTTTTCATAGTGAGAACATAGATCCTTTTGGGTGTATGCGAACTTAGGATTTTATGTTTTCAACCAAAAATATCATTTTTGTTACATCTAAAACCCTTCAACCTTCTCAATCAAGTTGTCAAGAAATCTAGTGTTTCATGGAAGGACCAAACACATCAAGGTGATATTCCACTACTTACGTGAGTTGGTTAAGAATGGGGATGTTAAGGTCATTTATTGCAGAACAGAAGATCAAATTGCAGATATCATGACCAAACCATTGAAATTGGAGGCATTTGTCAAGCTCTATAATTTTACTTGGTGTTCAAGAAGCAAACTGAGTTGCTACTACAAGCTTAGTTTGGGGAAGGATGTTGGAAGAATAAAGTCGATCACTTCAATTAGCACGTTTAAAACTTTTCGTTTTTTCTAAGTCTTTCTTTGAATAAGCCTAATCATCTTTGAGGTCTTAGTTTTAGCATTCACTATCTGTAATTTGTTATTTCCGTTCTTTGTTTTCCATATTTAAGAAGTGCATCACTATGGATAAAATTATAAGCTTCCAAATTCAATTTATGTGTTATATCAATTCCATCAAGGAATATGCGAAAAGGTGTCGGGTTTGAAGGGGAAGATGAAGTGAGGTTTTGGTTTGGGGGAAGAAGAAGACGATGAAAAAGGTGAAGAATAAGGGGTGGGGTTTTGGGTGGGTTATTAGGGTTAGGTTTATTTATTTATTTTTTTATTTTAATAAGGTAAATAGTAAACTAAATAAAAAGAAAAAAAAAGAAATAGCAAAAATGTCATTTCAAACATAATGAATTATGAAATTGATGAAAAACACAACAAAAAACTTATTTTAGACCAGTTGTGTGACTCCAAAATATTTAGTCCAAAGTCCTAATTTTTGATATACCATAACACTATCTATTTTTTTGAAACTTTATTTTAATTTTCAAATCTAACACCATTTTAACAACTTCATTTTAAAAAAAAAATTAATATCTATATTTCTTTTTTTTTATGTTACTTTAGTAAAATATTTAATTTATTTATATTTCATAAATTTACCTTTATTGTAACACCCGATTTATTTATTAAATAAATAAACAAAATAATAAATGAATGGTAGCCCTAAAATAAATAATTATATATATGCAGGGTGTTGGCTTTGAGGAGTTAATTGGCACAATTCAGAAGTTGGGGGTTAAAAATGTAAGTTCCGGATTGGTTTTGTAATAATTATAAAGGTAGGGACTACTTGGTGAATTATTGGGCCTTGATGATTGGGTTATTAAATGGGCTATCCAAGATCAAGCAAATAGTCTAGAGTAATTTAATGGGCCTAGGGTAAGGCCCATGTAAGGGGTTGGGGCCTAATTTGGAAAATTGGGCCATAGTTTGGGCCTTAATGATTATATGATGTTGGGCCTTAGAATGAGACCATGTATAGGCCTAGGCCCAAATTAAAAAATTGGGCCATGTGTTGGGCTTTGATTCCTAATTGACTTTGGGCCTATGGATTGGGCCTTGGGCTTGAATAAGCCAGGCTAGGGGTAATGTAGTAATTAACCAAAGAATGTACTTATTGTTATGTAGTGGGACCCAATTATTAATTAGGTGTTATTTTGGTGTTGACAGTTCGGGAATCTATCATCCAGCAGCTGGGGTCGAGTCTGCGGGACTTCAGCAAGTTTGGGATTGTGTCTTCGGGACTTCAGTAGTGTGAGGTGAGTTACCTTCCAGTAGCGGTGGGTCTACGGCCACAATGCCGGCCCACCAGTAGGAGTTGTATGTTAGATGATTGTCTTTGTGATATCATCTAGGTTTGCTACTACCTGATATGTTATATGATGGCATGATATGTTATATGTGATAGTAGTAGAGTTCGGTTGTTAGGACCGAAGGGTAGGTCAGACACCCCAGATATGTCTGACAGTATGTGATGATATGTTTATATGCTGGCATGATATGTTATATGTGATAGTGGTAGTAGGAGGGGAATAGTCCCGAAGTTCGGTTGTTAGGACCGAAGGTTAGTTCGGACACCACAGATATGTCTGATAGTATGTTTTTGTTATGATATATGTGATAGTAGCAGTAAGGGGTGGAATAGTCCCCGCGGGTCGGTTGTTAGGACCGACGGGTAGGTCAGCGCCCCAGAATGGCTTGACACGGGTAGGTCGGCACCCCAGAATGGTCGTACCGGGTAGGTCAGGCACCCCAGAATTGCCCGACAGTATGTATGCTTTGTGATTGTATGGTATGTGGTATGATGGGGGAACTCACTAAGCTCTGTGCTTACGGTTTTCAGTTTTGGTTTCAGGTACTTCATGTTTGAAGGAAAGGATCCGGCTTGATCGCAGCGCATCACACTATGGTTTTCCGCACATGAGATCTTTGAGGATTACACTCTCATATTGTTTTATGATAACACGTTTGATTATTTCTACTTTGGTTTTGACATGACATGATATTAAAGATGTTTTATTACACTGTTGGTTTTATAATGACGTATTTAAAAATGAAATTTTTGGCCTGTATTTTTGGGATGTTACAAGTTGGTATCAGAGCCTTGGTTTGAGGGATTCAGGCACACTCTCGGGTGTGTCTGAACTCAAAATAAGGAGTTGGTATGAAAATTTTCAAAAGTAAAATCATTTTATAAAAGAAGTTTGAAAAGAGAAAGGAACTTTGAAAAGAACAAGGTGTGTGATGCGTGCAATCAGTCGAGCTCAAGTAAGTCTTCCACAAGATATCCAAACATGTTATGAGATGTTATGATATGATATGCTTATGAGAACCTGTCACACCCCGAAACCCAAGGCGGAAACGTTCTGGGGCGGAGGTGACTTCATGTTGAATATCATAACCAATGTACATAGTAAGCACAGTAAACACAAAACATTACATTACATAGAATCATTTACATTTGTTTGAAAGTAAATTTATACAAGTGTTATACACATATATCATATGAACAAAAGCAAATACGAGTCTTCTAAACGCTCCGTCTTCTGCAAAAGATGGCGGTGTACCTGTCTAATGCTGACCTGAGAATACAAGCAGTTTGAAAATCAGCATAAAGTTGGTGAGTTCATAAGCGGTTTAGTTTTGAAAATAATGAATTTCCTTTGGTTTTCTGAAAAAGACGTTATTCAAGAAAATCCCATGTTTTCTTATATAAAAACAGTTTAGTTATTATTCGTTACACGATTCGATTATGAGTAGTTATGTTATCCTAGGAAAATCCCATATTTTCCTATTAGTTTAGTTTTCCATTCGTTACGCCATTCGTTTACGAGTTGTTATGTTATCCCGGGAAAATCCCATATTTTTCCTGAATGTTGCGGATAGTTCTTAGTTCGGATTTCGATGTACTAGTATCTACCATACTTATAGTATTAGTTAGGTATTCTGATATCTTAGTTATCCTACACTCGAATGTCGATTATCTACTATACTTAGTTGTATTTTCGAATATTTGGATACACTCAGAAACGTACATTAACTGTATATTCGATGTTCTGGTGATTTCCAAAAGAGTACATTGGAAGTATCTCCGAAACTCTGTCGACATCCAAAGGCGTATGTTTTCGAAACTCAGTCGATGTCCAGAGGCGTACTTTCAAATTATTTACGAAACTCTGGTGACACTCAAGGCGTACACTAACTGTATTTCCGAAGTCTTGGTGTCATCCAAATGCGTTATTTCTTATTCGTATTCGTTCTATCCTAATGCTTCTTTCGTATTCGTTCTATCCTATTCGTTTCGTATTCGTTCTGTCCTAACGGTACTTTCGTATTCGTTCTGTCCTAACGGTACTTTCGTATTCGTTATGTTACTAGTTATACTTTCGTATTCATTCTGCTACTATCCGAGGGCGTATTTTATTTAGTATTAATCTTAGTTTATGATTAGTATGATTTCTTTGCACTATATAATATGTAACATAGATTATAACACTTTTTAAAGGAATCTACACTTAGTCTAACAGTTTACTCTGCAATTCGAACCATTGGTTAATACGATTTTCGATATTAAAGGCATACATAAAATGAAACATTTTAACCGAAAATAATAAGTTTAAGTACAAGATTTCCTTGTACTTTTTCTTGTATTCCCCCCTGAAAACATTTGAAAAACACAGAAAAAGGGTAGGGGTATGAACTCACCGGTTGAGGAATGCGTCGGTTTGGATCCTAAACGTCAGTTCGGGGCTTGCAAACGCACAAGATTCCTATGTAATATGAGAAGGTACACATTTTTATCTAATTATGACTTGAACTACTAATTAGTTGAGGACATACACTTCTAGTCGCGAAAACACTTCATTACAAGTGTTTGGAGGGACCCGGGTGGCATCTATGGACACATATAGCTTGGATATGGAGTTTACTCTTCAAGAGTAAACTCTCAAGAGAGTTTTCGGCCCTAATGACCCACTCCCCATGAGTTTACGGCCGTAAACTCATGGTTGGGTGTTCTAGGGTGCTAAATGGCCTTGTATCAATTGAGGGGTGATGCTAGTTTGGGTTCTAAGGCATTGGAAAGTGGTTTGGGCATTTAAAGGACCATTTGAGGAGTTTACGGCAGTAAACTATGAGTTTACAGCCGTAAAATCTTATGTACCCATTCACAAAGTGTTTTGGGGATCCTAGATTAATCACATGTGATTCAACTCATTTTTACAAGCCAAGGGGTGAATTTAGGGCACCATTTGACAATGTTTTAGGAGTTTACGGCCCAGGAACCCATTCTTGGGGGGTTTACGGTCATGAACTCCTAAGGGAGTTGTTTTCATCAAGTTTAAGGCTTCTAATTCGTTTGTGGTTGCTTCTAGATTTTAGTTCAAGGCTTAAGAGATGTGTAAGTGGCAATTTAACACCTTAGAAGGAGTTTACTACCCATGAATGGGTGTTTACGGCCCAAGCATGTTCTTGGGCAGTAAACTCATGTTTACTCCTCTAATAATGAGTTTAAGGTGTTCTAAGTCCATTCCATTAAGTCTATAATCCATATCTAAGCTCCAAAGGTGGTTTAGAAGGGTTTGAAGGCTCAAAAACCCCATTTATATGTGTTCACGGCCCAAGAATGTTCCAGGGATGTAAACACATGTTTATGGTCCTAATTCACGATTTGAACACGAAATTGAAGGCTAAGGATGCTAATCTATGAGTTAGGGTAGTTACCTTGATGATTTGGAGCCTTAATTTGATGATTTTGGACCCTTAGATTGGATTTGAGGAGAGAGGTTAGAGAGAGAGTGAAAAAGCTTCAAATGAGGCTTAATCAACTTTATATATAGTTCGGGTTTGGGACACGGTGGAATTGTACCCGATACCGACGTTAAACGAGGCTTTTGGTCGCACCCGATTAAGTTGTCGTAACCCGGCGGAACCGATTCTAAAAATTTTCAAATAAATAATTTGGGTCATTTACATGAGTTTCTAAAGATTTTGGACACTCATGAGATTATAATAAACATATAAATTTAAATAACTTAGCCCAAAAACGAAATCGGAACGAATTTCTAAAGACGGGTTTTACGGACGGAACGTGTTACGGCGACGGAATAACTTCGGGTTGTCACGGAACTGCATGCTAGATTAGGGCTAAGGATCTAGGAGGATGTCATATATGCCTATTATATGTGCTTGTAGACTTCCATGCTAGTACTGATCAGTCAGTGATAGGATAGCCTGTTTAGGTTATGCCTGATTGTATGAGCCTTTCAATTGCATGTACAGATTCCTGATTAGAGGATAAAATGATTAGATTGGAATATGATGGTTAGATTTTCCATTGTCTGAATGTTGCTTGCTTTGTGATTTGTGGGACTCTTAGTAATGTGAGTTAGCTATTAAGTGAATATGCCAAGTCACATGTGGCACAGGCTGGATAATCTCAGAGTGATAGATTTAACCCTATTGTGCAACTCTCGTTTTAGTCTAACCGTTATAGGGATGAGTCTCTTACTTGAAGGATTATTTGATCTCTATTGCATGTGGCTATATTCATGAGGTAGCTAGTTGACATTACTGGGAATCTTTCAGCAGATGAGGACTGGGTGACTTCGGGAACCTAGGGAAACCTAGGATATATTTCAGTGTGTTAGTAGTGAGGCTCAATTAGACTTGGGTGTACTAGTTGAGGAAGTGACTTGGAGGATCTGGTAGGATTGCTGAGGAAAGTATGGATAGGTGTGGAAGGTAGTATTGGGCCCGTACTACTGAAAGCACAAGATTCATACTCGAATCGGTGAGAGTCTTGGAGAATCTAAGAAGCTTCAGGGAAGAGTTTGTGACCCAGTTTGGGGACAGAGGATGCTCCAGTTGCTGCAGCTTAGCCATTGGCAAGTGAGTTAGTGAGCGTGGCTTGGTGTCAGACCCTGAGGGATATGATTTCCATGAAGCTGCAGATGCGAGATCGATTTGGAGCACTTTGAAACCGTATAAATATTATTTTAATACATTTTAAACCGCATAGATACATTTTTTTAGTTAAAAACCATATTTTTGTATAAATATAATGTTTTTTTTACATTCAAACCATAATTTTATGTATAAATATGTACTAGTTATATAAATCCGTATTTTATATTAAATACACAACTTTAAAATGAGTTTTGAAGTTTTGAGGCTTGTAGTCGATCAAGGCACATATGTGAGGTGTGCAACCCGTAAATTTTCTACATATTATTCGAAGATTATGGTTAGTTTGTTTCTCATGGTATAACTAATGCATAACATTACCCTTAAAATGTAAAAACTGTTGGATTAGGTGTCTAAGCCCATAACTATAATTGGTATGTACTTGACCCGATAGTAGCATGGTCCTTTTGGGTTGCCTTCAACATAGCAACTTTGTAACAACGTAATTTTTCAAACAAAATTTTCATTTCAAAATAAAGTATTTTCATTCAAAACAAGGCATAAACATTCCATGTGTCATAACAGAATACAAATCATATGAATCCCAAGATCACAAAACATCTATCAATGTGTACAGATCACGCCGGCGCCTTCCCACGGTCCTCGCTAGTACCTGAAACACATACACAACAACTGTAAGCATAATTGCTTAGTGAGTTCCCCAAAATACAACTTACGCACATACGCCTTTCCAGGCCCTGACCTTCCGGTCCATGTGTCTCAGGGGACTTCCGTCCCTGCTGGGTAAACCTTCTGGTCCTACCCACGCCAACCTTACGGTCCACATCACAACGCCTTCCGGCCCATAACATAATCGCCTTCCGGCCCTTAACATAATGCCATCCGGCCCACATAACATAATCGCCTTCCGGCCCTTAACATAATGCCTTCCGGCCCACATAACATACATAGCACGTATAACAATTAACTTATCACATATAGCACATATATCTCATATCATATCCGACCTTCCGGTCACACAG
The DNA here is from genome assembly GCF_051521515.1 of Lactuca serriola. Classification (NCBI taxonomy): domain Eukaryota; kingdom Viridiplantae; phylum Streptophyta; class Magnoliopsida; order Asterales; family Asteraceae; genus Lactuca; species Lactuca serriola. Next base: position 335,993,748 of record NC_136412.1, read on the forward strand.
CCAAACCCTTCCGGGTACAGTATAGTGAGAAGACTCACCTCGTAAATATCGAAAGCTAGCAAATCCCGAAGTCACTCGTGCTTGATCCGCCGAGCTACAATCTCCCTATAACATCATACATCTCTTATTAACACTTTTATCTTCTAAGTTTGACTATCCCTAAGAAGTCAAACATAGGTCAACTCTGGTCAACGGTCAACTTGACCGGACTCGGCGAGTGCACAAGGGCAACTCGGCGAGTCTAGACGTATCCGCCAACTCCATAGGATTCCCTTCTTACTCGTCGAGTACTTCCCCTGACTCGACGAGTTCCACCTGGAAGAGTCGCGGGGCCACCCCGACTCAACTCGCCGAGTCTCAAGAACAACTCGGCGAGTCCCAACTCGACTCAAACCACCTGTCGACCCTCTCTAACTCGTCCTGACTCACTGAGTCAACCCGTGATTCGACTGGATCACTCACTGGCCGATCCAAGGCAATCTTCAAGCTACTCGCCGAGTCTGCTCATCGGACTCGGCGAGTCCATGCCATGCAATTACTCAAACTCGCTTCTAAGGTCAGATCCATTCCATCAATTCATAGATCTAGCATTTCAAGACTGATTCACCACGTAAAGTCCCTATCTTGGTGTCCATAACACACCCCATGGCTTATAATGAACATTTTGGTCTAAAGCATAAGGGTTCCAACCCAAAACTTCCATTGATTCCCAAAAAGCTTGGGCAAAGGGACACTCTGGACCTTTAGGGGTCCAGATCTATAGTCTAAATCTCTTAGGGGTCCAAGGGAGCACAAGATCTAGCCACAAAAGGGTTCAATAAACCCTAAATCAATGAAAACACCAACATAGAAGAGAATAGCTCGAAATATTACCCCAATGGAGATGCTCTGGACTCCAAATCCTCAGAAGATGGCTCCTCTTGCTTTCCCCTTGGCTGATTTCCTCTTTCCTTGCAAAATGACACCTCCAAGATCAATAATAGCCTCCTCCTATGCTCCAAACTCTCACACTCGATTAGGGTTTCACTCAAGGGACCGGTGAGCACAAATGACGGCCATAAGGCCCTTTAAATAGGTCCCAAACCCGAGAAATTAGGGTTTCATTAAACAGCGCAGACTCGCCGAGTCCATATCCTGGACTCGCCGAGTCCAACCGAATCCCGCGTCCAGAATCGCGACCCTACTCGGCGAGTCTGAGCTCCACTCGCCGAGTCCCCTCTCAAAACACAAAATAATCAAATCAATAAAGATACCTGGAATTCCGGGCTGTTACAAACTTGACAGGATAAATTATAAGAAAGAGGTTGATAAATGATTTATTAATATATTATAAGAATAATATATTAATTGAGAATTCATATTATTTAATTAGTACTGTTGAGAAATTAATTTGGAATTAATTTAGCGGTCAAAAGAGACTGATTAAATGTATGGGGACTGATATTGCAATTAACTGTTAGTTGCAAGTTGGGTTGTGGACTCCTAATGGAAGGGGTGGACGAATTCTATGGGAATCCCATAGAAGAATTTGTCCAAAGGGCCTTCTAGAAGGGTTCCATAGATTGCTTAAGGCCTAAGCAGAGAATTAGGGTTTCAATCTAAAAACCCTAGCATCACAACTATATAAAGACCCCTTGGCATAGGGTTTCGGACACTTGATCCTTAGAAGAAACCCTAGCAGAAAATTCTAAGCCTCCATCATCTCTCATGTGTTCATCCAATTGATAGTGGTGTTTGTTATTCCATTAGAGGTGCAACAAATGAGGCACTAAGCTCTTGAAGGTCAAGATCAACAAGCTATAAGAAAAGGTATTCTTCTAACTATGTTTAAGTCATCAATTTTGAAAATTGTATGCTAGATTAGGGTTCATGCTTTGGATAATAATTTACATGTATAATTTGAGAAAAACCTAGATCCAAAGCATTAGGGTTGCATGTACACCGTAGGAATGTTGTAGTGCTCAAAACCTATCAACAACAACTTTGTATTTATATAAAAATGTAGGTTTTAATTATTTATATGGTTTAAAATGTAATATATATATATATATATATATATATATATATATATATATATATATATATATATATATATATAACACCCTATTTCGAATCGTTTCATTATTCAGGGTTGTGGCCCGATTACCGGTTATCATAAGGTTTAGGGACTTGGGGAGGATGAGAATTATCCCTTTTTGGATATGGGTATTATTAATTAGGCGATCTAAGAGTTAGGTTGTGTTTCGGAACCCAAGGGTATAATTGTAATTTTTCAGTTCGAGCTTTTATGAATTTTGGGTTTTGTTCGGGAAGACTTAAGGCGATGATGAGTTGATAGAAGTGTAGAGCTTCTCGTTACCTTTTCCTTGGATATAAAGAACATCAAAAATGGACTTAGAACGAAGGAGTTACGGCCGTTTGAAATTGAATTGTTTAGAGCTTTGATGACTATGCGGGGCGTAATCGTTATGTACGCGGGGGCATAGTGGGTGAATGGATCACGACTTCCTTTTGAGTACGTCGGGCGTACTAAGGGGTACGCAGAGTGTACTCCCTTCAACTAGGAAACCCTAATTTTAGGGTCTTGACCCTATTTAAGCTTCTTTTATTCTGTAAACATTTCCTCTCATCAGCCTCCATGCCTCCTAAACCCTAATTTTGACCCTTAGCCATCATTTTGGAGTTCTTAAGCTATTGCGAGGAATCTTGGAGTGTTTTTGTGCATTTTGAAGAGATTGTAGCTTGTTGAGGAATCATTACTTGGAGTGGAGCTTGGACATCCAAAAGTTACTCATCTTTTGCAACCTATTGAAGGTAAAAAGCTTTAATCTTGTCATCTCTTTTGGGTGGATCTTGTTTGGGGTGGTTTATGGCACATTTTGGTCCCATTGGTTTGTCTTTATGAGGTTGAAATTGCCCCAAGAGCTTGGACACTAGATCTGGACATTTTAGGTGTCCCAAATGCATAAAAATGTAATCTTGATAGTTGATATCAACCATGCATGTGTATTAGCCTCTTTGTTGAAGTTGTAAAGTAAGAAATTTGATTTGGGACCCATTGTAACGCCGTAAATTTTAATACAAAATTTTCATTTTTAAAAATCACATAATTCTCATAAACAAAGTTCACAAATCCCAAAATGACAATGTATTAAAAACACATGTTAAATAATTTTTTAAACAAAATCCAGGATCCTCAAAACATAACTCCTGCAAGGAATCTTGGAGTGTTTTTGTGCATTTTGAAGAGATTGTAGCTTGTTAAGGAATCATTACTTGGAGTGGAGCTTGGACATCCAAAAGTTACTCATCTTTTACAACCTATTGAAGGTAAAAAGCTTTAATCTTATCATCTCTTTTGGGTGGATCTTGTTTGGTCCCATTGGTTTGTCTTTATGAGGTTGAACTTGCCCCAAGAGTTTGGACACTAGATCTGGACGTTTTAGGTGTCCCAAATGCATAAAAATGTAATCTTGATAGTTGATATCAACCATGCATGTGTATTAGCCTCTTTGTTGAAGTTGTAAAGTAAGAAATTTGATTTGGGACCCATTGTAACGCCATAAATTTTAATACAAAATTTTCATTTTTAAAAATCACATAATTCTCATAAACATAGTTCACAAATCCCAAAATGACAATGTATTAAAAACACATGTTAAATAATTGTTTAAACAAAATCCAGGATCCTTAAAACATAACTCTGCCTCGTGTGTACAATCAATCTAGTGCCTTCCCGTGATCCTAAGAAGTACCTGAAACACATAACACATAACACGCTAAGCACGAAGCTTAGTGAGTTCCCCAAAATACCACACACATCTCATTAGCCTCTCATGGCCATACTTAAATAAGACCCTCCGGTCAATGTGTCTCAGTGGAACCCACCGGTCCTAACTCAGTCAGCTTAGAATAATACACAACATATATCACAAATACATAATGCAGGATATCACAATACTCAATATAAGCACCTAAGACCCTCCGGTCACACATAGATTACCACTCTAGGTAAGAATAGTGAGAAGACTCACCTCGTAAGCAAGCAAATAAACCTCGTACACAAGTCACCGATATAGCCTCCGCCTAACACATATGATAATTATCTCTAATTAACACTCCACTCACAACTCTAAATAACCAAGGGCTATTCTCTATCTCTCTCTAACTCTTAGAATGGGTAAAAGACCATTCTACCCCTCCATGGTCTCTGTACACCCTGTCTTGACCAAACCCTAAAGTCAACACTTGAGTAAACAGTTCATGTTGACCCGAATCGTCGAGTGCATCTATGTGACTCGTCGAGTCCCCTCATTCCTTCAGAGAAGTCACGAAAACCCAGCTTAACTCGTCGTGTTGTCTCATCAACTCGCCGAGTTACTCATGTCCATAATCATTGGGGAAAACCCTAGCCGACTCGTCGGGTTGGCTCATCAACTCGGCGAGTCCCTTAAGTCTATTTTCTCATTCAGATGTTTTAAGGTATACTTACAAACCCAAGCTTAAGATCTAGCCTCTCAAGGCTGATATACCACGTAAAGCTGCAAGCTTTACGTCCATGTATGGCACTTAGGGCTTGAAATGCCAAAACAACTTCCATTTAGGGTCTTAATCATGAAAGCTCTTCTATTAGCTGGATAAAGTTGGGATCTTTGGGCTCTAGGGACCTCACAAGGTCCAGATATGAAGTCTCAATCACTTGATAAGCTTAACACATTCAAAGCCTCAAGGAAAGATGGAATAAGCCCTAAAACTCCTTAAAATGAGATCTAACCAAACTAATGAGCAAGGTGGATACTTTTTACCTTCAACAGAAGCTTAAGATGAATTAACACCAGATCTAACAGTTTCTTCTCGATCCTTGCTTTGATTCTCCACTCTTCTTTTCAAAAAGTGCACTAAAATGTCCAAATATTAACTCTCTCTCTCTCTCTCTCTCTCTCTCTCTCTCTTTTCTTTTAGCTCAATATAGGCGATTAGGGTTTCACACAGGGGAGTATGGTGGCTGGTGAGGCGGAAATGAGGGCTTAAGGTCCTTTAAATAGGACCCAACCCCGAAGAATTGGGAGTCGGGATGTTACTATTCTCCCCTACTAGAATCAGACTTTACCCTCGAAGTCATGCTCCGGAAACAACTCTGGGTACTGCTCGCGCATCTTGGACTCCGACTCCCAAGTCCAGTTGGATCCCATGCGGTGCTCCCACTGCACCTTAACCAGTCGCACCACCTTGTTCCTCAGGGTCTTAAATATTAACTTTACTATCCAAAATTGATATCGGTTTCTCAATGTAATTCAAACTAGCATCAACCTGAATGTCCTCTAAGGGCACCACCGTCGTCTCATCGACTACACACTTCCTCAACTGAGACATGTGGAAGGTGTTATGAATTTGGATCAACTTTGCAAGTAGCTCCAACCGATAAGCTACCTTCCCCACTCTGGAAGCCACTCTAAAAAGACCAATATATCTGGGACCCAATTTTCCCTGTTTTCTGAATCTGGTCACCCTTTCCATGTGGATACCTTTAGGAGGACAAAATCTCCAACCTGGAACTCAAGCTCGGATCATCGCCGTTCTGCGTAACTGTTCTGGTGACTCTGAGCTGTCAGTAGCCTCTATCCGATCTGCTGAATCTACTCAGTCGTCTTGAGCACTATCTCAGTGTTACCAATCACTCTATGCCCTACCTCTCCCCAACAGATGAGAGTCTGACACCTCCTCCCATATAAGATCTTAAAGGGAGGCATACTAATACTGGAATGGTGGTTGTTGTTATAAGAAAACTCAGCCAAGGACAAATAGGTGTCCCAACTTCCTCTGTCCGCTCAATCTGCTTGTCAGTCTATGGGTGGTATGTGGTACTGAAGTGCAATCGGGTATTCAACTCCTCATGAAACCTCTTCCAGAATCTGGAAGTAAAACGCACATCCCGATTTGACACTATTGATGTCGGCACTCCATGTCGTTCTACCACCTCTCTCACATAAATCTCGGCCAATCTCTCTGTAGAAGAGCTCTCACTGATAGCAAGGAAGTGAGCACTCTTTGTCAACCGGTCAACAATCACCCATATCGCGTCGACACCTCGCGCGATTATCAGTAATTTGGTGATAAAATCCATGGAAATCTGCTCCCGCTTCCACTGGGGAATCTCTAGAGGCTATAACAGGCCATGTGGACGCTGGTGCTCTGCCTTAACCCGAAGACAGGTCAAGCACCTCTCGACTACCCATGCCACATCCCTCTTCATACAGGGCCACCAATAATCTCTCTTCATATCCAAATACATCTTAGTGATTCCCGGATGGATCGAGAATATTGATCTATGTGCCTCCCCCATCAGTATGCGCTCAGCTACACCTGTATAGGCACCAAAATCCGCCCACGGAAAGTCATAAGCCCCCGACTATCCGTCTCAAACTCAGAAACCTGTCCAATCACTCGCTCCCTCTTGAGGTTCTCTGGCCTCACATCCTCCACCTGAGCTTCTCGGATGGTATCTTGGACCGAATTTATCACTGTCATCCTCATACACACGTCTCGAATTGGAGCACTCTTTGCTCTACGGCTCAAGGCATCGGCTACCACATTAGCGTTGTTTGGGTGATATAAGATCTCGCAGTCGTAGTCTTTCACTACATCCAACCACCTCATATGTCTCATATTTAGGTTGGGCTGATCCATGAGGTACTTCAGACTCTTATGGTCCGTGTATATGGTGCACTAAACTCCATACAGATAGTGGCGCCTGATCTTGAGGGCGAACACCACCGCCCCCAGCTCCAAATCGTGGGTGGGATACCTCATCTCATGAGGCTTCAATTGCCTCGATGCATATGCTATCATATTCCCCCTCTGCATCAACACCGCACCCAACCTTGATATAAATGCATCACAGTAAAATACAAAGTCCTCCACTCCCTCGGAAAGGGATAACACTGGAGCTTCGCATAATCTCTGGCGGAGAGTATCAAATGAGGCCTGCTGCCCGGGACCCCCAGGAAAAAGTAACACCCTTCGAGGTCAATCTGGTAAGAGGAACAACAATCTTCGAGAAATATCTGATAAATCTCTGATAGCAGCCGGCCAAACCCAGAAAACTCCTAATCTCGGACGGGGATCTTGGCACCTCCCATCTCATAACTGCCTCAATCTTGGCCGGATCGACCAATATCCCATTCTGATTAACGAGATATCCCAGGAACTGGACGTCTCATAACCAAAAATCACACTTGGAGAATTTGGCATAAAGCCTCTCAACCCTCAATACTCCAAGAATCTCTCGCAGATGCTCCTCGTGCTGCTCTCTGGACCTCGAGCACACCAGAATATCGTCGATGAACACGATCACCGATCAATCCAACATGGGCCTACACACCCTGTTCATGAGATCCATGAACGTTGTCGGTGCGTTGGAGAACCCGAAAGGCATCACCACAAACTCGTAATGCCCATAAGGAGTTCTGAAGGCCGTCTTCTTGATATCCTCCTCACAAACTCTCATCTGATGATATCCAGATCTCAAATCAATCTTGGAGAACCAACATGCTCCCTGCAACTGATAGAATAAATCATCGATCCTCGGTAGCGGATAACGGTTCTTGACCATTAGCTTGTTCAACTCCCGGTAATCGATGCACATCCGGTGTGAACCATCCTTCTTCTTAAGAAAATGGATAGGTGCTCCCCATGGCGAGCTACTCGGTCTGATGAAACCCTTCCCCAGCAGCTCCTAGAGTTGTGAGGATAACTTATGCATATTTGGAGGCGCATGGCGATAAGGTGCATTGGCAATAGGCGCCGCACCCGGAACCAAATCAATCCGGAACTCCGCCTGCCTCTCGGGAGGCACACCCGACAACTCCTCGTGAAAAACATCTGGAAACTCGCACATTATCGGAACCTCAGAGATAGAACTTGGCCTTTCTGTAGCAACCCGCGTATCCATCACGTACGCCAAAAGGCCTATACAGCCCTGTTGTAGACCCTGTGTCGCCCTAGTAGCAGAGCAGAAGGCTGATCCAGATCTGGTACTCCCGCCATACACTGTAAGCACTCCCCCACTAGGGTACCGTATGGTCACCATCTGACGCTCACAGTCGATCACAACTCCAAATCGACTCAACCAATCCATTCCCACTATGACACAAACATCACCCATCACGATCGGTACCAGGTCTATCGGGAACTCAACACCAAAAATCTCTAGTACACATCCTCGAAATACATCAGTAGCAAAAACCACATGCTCATCGGCTATTGAAACCCTCAGAGGTCGACTCAATGCCTCACGTCAAATACTGATGTGATGACTAAAAGCTAAAGATACGAAGGATTGACTCGCACCCGAGTCAAATAACACCAAAGTAGGTACATAACTCACAAGAAAAGTACCTATATACAACACATAATAAGCACAACAAATCTCAAAATAATATAAATAAGGAAATATGTACCAGCCTCGACATCAGGTGTGGCGCGGACCTCCTCCGCTGTCAGCTGAAAAGCTCTCTCTTGAGCCCTCGGAGCCTCGGCCTTCACCGACCGACTATTAGTAGCACGCAAAGCAACATGAGTGGAACCCTGTGATGATCCCAGAATGAGCTGAGGGCACTCGGCCTTCTGATGGTCGATCTTGTTGCAATGAAAGCAAACTGCAAACCCCTTGGGGAAATCCTTCGCCATGTGCTCCTCTTTGCCACATTTGTAGCAAATCCCTACCCAACATGATCCCTCATGACTCTTGTCGCACTTGCCACAAGTGCGCCCCTTCAGGCCCCCAGCTCTCGCATCAGCGGGATTTGCCCGCTTCATTGCCAGCTGCGACTGTATCGGTCTCCTGTCTCTACCTCGGGACTCCTCCTCCTCTCTGGTCTGAAACTCAAGCTCAATCTCCCTCCTCCCGGCATTCGTCTGAAGCTCAGCCAATGTCCGGTAAGACAAGTTCGCCACAAACTCCCGTATATCCCTCCTCAGTATACTCAGATAACAACTCACATGTGCCTGCTCATTAGACATGTGCTCAGGGCAATACAGAGCCCTCTCATGGAACATCCTCAAAATCTCAGTCACGATTTCTTTCTTCTGCTTGAGAGACAGAAACTCTTGGGCCAACCATTCCCTCTCCACCTGGGGAACATACTTATCTCAGAACAACTGTGTGAACGTCTCCCACGTCACTGCAGCATGGTTTGTATGAGTAAACCTAGTTGTCACAAACTTCCACCAGTCATTCTCTCCCAAGCGAAGCTGCTTCAGCGCAAACCGAACTATCAAGTGCTCGGGGAATGAACACGTGTAAAAACACCCCTCGATATTGGAGATCCATCTCACAGCAGCAATCAGATCTTGTGTCCCATCAAACTCTGGTGGTTTCGTGTTGCTAAACTCCCAGAACAATAACGAGTCACCTCCCTCTTTAGCCTAGCAGCGGCTACGGCTGCGATGTCTGCAGCAGCAGCAGCCTCAGTAACAACTGCATAACGCTCATCAAATGTCACAATCAAACATCTCCGGTATCGCCTCTCGAATAGCTGTGGCCACCTCATCATGAACGATTCGACGGATCTCCTCGTCACTGGCACTACCACCCTCGGGGATGTGTTGCGTACCCACCATGATGTCTCTGAAACACAACACAAAAATCATTAGAGACTCGCTCGAGCATACTCACACTCGATTTCCCGCCCCTACATGCTCCTTAGTACCCTAAGGATTCTTACTTGGGTTGCATACAGATTCGGTGCTTTCAGTAGTACGGGCCCAACACTACCTTCCACACCAACCTGTAGTCACCCCAAGTCCTCTTCCTAGGATCCCAATTCACGCATACTCTATCTCTCATGAATAACAAACTACTCTCTCAGTAGACCCCTCACATGCTCATCTAGGCACCTCCCCTAGATTATCACTTGACTCATAACTCTTTCTAAGTGATTCCTGCTAGATACTCCTACTCAACAATACTCAAGGCAAACAACAGATAGCAACAACTCCTAGGATAAGGCAAACAACAGATAGCAACAACTCCTAGGATAAGGCATCAGAAATAAGGTAACTCTAGCCCTAAATTTGAAATACCTAGCCTATCCTCTAGCATGCATCCTTAACATCTCATAAATATCTCATAACATAAATAAGTAAGGGTATTTTGGGAAATCACCGTTCGAGCCCTGGCTGATTGTACACACTGCTCCAACTTGTTTTTCTCTTAAAACTCTTACTCGTGTTTAGAAAAATAATTTCTTTTGAAATTTTTTCTCAAATCCTCAGTTTGAGTCCAGACACACCCAAAGGTATATCCGAATCCCTCAAACCAAGGCTCTGATACCAACTTGTAACATCATAAATTTTCATACAAGTTTTTCATTTTTAAAAACCACATAATTCTGATAAACATAGTTCACAAATCCCAAAATGACAATGTATTAAAAACACATGTTAAATAATTGTTTAAACAAAATCCAAGATCCTCAAAACATAACTCCGCCTCGTGTGTACAATCAAGTCGGTGCCTTCCCGTGATCCTAAGTACCTGAAACACATAACACATAACACATAACACGGTAAGCACGAAGCTTAGTGAGTTCCCCAAAATACCACACACATCGCATTAGCCTCTCATGGCCATACTTAAATAAGACCCTCCGGTCAATGTGTCTCAGTGGAACCCTCCGGTCCCACAACTCGGGTGGAACCTCCGGTCCTAACTCAATAAGCTCAGAATAATACACAACATAAATCACAAAGACATAATGCAGGATATCACAATACTCAATATAAGCACCTAAGACCCTCCGGTCACTCAAAGATTACCATTTTAGGTAAGTATAGTGAGAAGACTCACCTCGTAAGCAAGCAAATAAACCTCGTAAACGAATCACCGGTCTAGCCTCTACCTAACACATATGATAATTATCTCTAATTAACATTCCATTCACAACTCTAAATAACCAAAGGATATTCTCTCTCTCTCTCTCTCTCTAACTCTTGGAATGGGTAAAAGACCATTCTACCCCTCCATGGTCTCCTTACACCCTGTCTTGACCAAACCTTAAAGTTAACTGAAGTCAACACTCAAGTCAACAGTCCATGCTGACCCGACTCGTCGAGTGCATCTATGTGACTCATCGAGTCCCCTTGTTCCTTCAGAAAAGTCGCGAAAACCCTAGCCGACTCGTCGAGTTGGCTCAGCAACTCGGCGAGTCCCTTAAGTCTGTTTTCTCTTTCAGACATTTTAACGCAGATTTACAACCCTAAACTCTAAATCTAGCCTCCCAAGGCTGATATACCACGTAAAGCTGCAAGCTTTACGTCCATGCATGGAACTTAGGGCTTGAAATGCCAAAACAAGTTCCATTTAGGGTCTTAATCATGAAAGCTCTTCTATTAGCTGGATAAAGCTAGGACCTTTGGGCTCTAAGGACCTCACAAGGTCCAAATATGAAGTCTCAATCACTTGATAAGCTCAACACACTCAAAGCCTCAAGGAAAGATGGAGTAAGCCCTAAAACTCCATAAAATGAGATCTAACCAAACTAATGAGCAAGGTGGGGACTTTTTACTTTCAACAGAAGCTCAAGACAAATTAACACTAGATCCAACAGTATCTTCTCGATCCTTGCTTTGATACTCCACTATTCTCTTCAAAAAGTGCACTAAATGCTCAAAGATTAGCTCTCTCTCTCTCTCTCTCTCTCTCTCTCTCTCTCTCTCTCTCTTAGCTCAATATAGGCGATTAGGGTTTCACACAGGGGAGTAAGGTGGTTGGTGAGGCAGAAATGAGGGCTTAAGGTCCTTTAAATAGGACCCAACCCCGAAGAATTAGGGTTTCCTCTCACAGTGCCAACTCACCGAGTTGGTCTCTCCGACTCGTTGAGTTGGTCATAAAACCCAAGTGGTCAATTCGCCTCTACTCGACGAGTTGGAGCATCCAACTCGTCATGTTGCTCAAACAACTCAAAATAAATGTATAAATATTATACCTAGAATTCGGGATGTTACACCCATTGATATATGCAAAAGTTCAAAGCCAACAACTTTATGGATTAAGGCATGATTTGGAACAAGTTCTGAGTATTGGACGCTTTGGCTTAAGGGATTAAGACATTTTCTAAGTGGATTGTGAGCAGTGTACGTACGCGGGGCGTACTGGGTCAACTCGATGTATGATGGGCGTACCAACTAAGTACGTAGGGCGTACGCAGTTTGTCTGGGCCTTTTTGATTTGTTGACCGTTTGACCACTGACCATTGACCAAAAGTTTGACTAGATTTGACGAATGGATATTTTGGGCTTTTTAGGATATTGGGCCTTCTTGGATTAGGCCCATGATGGGTTTTAGGCCTAATTTAGATAGCGGGCCTTATTGGGCCTTGTGGTGCCATTTAAGGGATTTGGGCTTATGATGCTTGGATTGGGCTAGGGATTTTGGCAAAGTAAGGAAAGGGGTAAAATGGACTTTTACCCTGAAAGGTTTGGTCATCGGACTAAAATTCTTGATTGGGTCGAGAATCAATTGTTGATGGAATGTTATTTGATGATGTTAGTGCGACGATTTTGGTAGCAGCGAATCGAGTGTTCGGTTATCTTGGACTGAGTTGAGTCTCATCACTGTACTATGGGTCGAAGGCACCAATGTCTGCCTGTTGGCTTATGTATTATTGGAAGACCAATGGGTGGCCCTTGACATTGTATGTAAGACCCGAAGGTGGCTCCGGGTAAATTTGTATGCAAAACCAGGGTTCGGACCCTGAAAATTATGTAGATTGTTAATTGTAGATTATATTCTAGTTGTGTTTGTGATGCTTGCATGGAAGACTAGGAGGTGGCTCCTAGCACTTTTCTCTAAGACCCAGGGTATTGGCCCCTAGCTTGGCAAGGAAAGACCATGATATGGATCGTGACACAATGGCAAGACTATGGTTGGCACATGACACTTTCTATTGTATGTATGATATGTATGGTATGTGGTATTTTAAGAATCTCACTAAACTTTATGCTTACAGTTTATTGTTTATGGTTTCAGGTACTTCCGGTTCGGAAGGGAAGGTCCCGGCTTGATCGCAGTGCATATACACATGTTTTTCCGCAACTTGTGATTTTGGGATTGTGTTCTGATAACTGTTTTATTATGAAATACTTCTAAATGTTTGAAGAAAAGATAAATGGGTGTTTTGATTATATTAAAAATGAAATTTTTACCTTATGATTTTCGCTACGTTACATTATATGGTTTGAAATGGAAAATGGTCAACATTGAACAAAATTGAAAAAAAATGATGTTTGATTTGGAATAGAAAAATAGACTGTTAAAATTGAAAAAAAAATAAACTTAGTGTCAAAATCGAAAAAAGTAAAAACTTAGTGTCTTTTGATGGAAAAAAAAAATCCAATCACCATATCAACATTCCACGTCATCAAAATTGACACGTCATCCTGCACGTCAACACATAACCTATTTGATCGGTCAAGTTGTCAGAATTATAAAAAATTAAAAAAGCACAATGTCAAATTCGAGACAAAAAAATGTCAAATTAGAATTTTGTTATAAACTTACTGTTTTTTGTGCTATTTACCCTATATTTAAATGAAAGAACATATAGTTAGTCTTCGTATCACTAACTGCTGAAAATACTAATCCCTTTGATATGTGTGTGTGTGTGTCTATATATATATATATATATATATATATATATATATATATATATATATATATATAAAACTAGGTCCAAGCATTCTAACTAATTATTGTGCAGATATCGTATGCTATAAAAATGATAAAGAAAATGTGTTATTTGATAATATAAATTCGTTCAATCTTACATAACTATTGTCATTAACACACATTCTCACTAATTAAATCATCTATAAGGTTATCATACACTTATTATTATTATTTTCATTTATGTCAGAATGTTTTATTGGGCCGTATTCTGTTAGAATGAAAATGAGTGAAAAACGATGTGTGAGAACAAAAATAAATAATAATCAGCGAGAATGCATGACAATGACGATATTTTTGTAAAGTTGAACGTATTCGTTTTGCTAAACAACTTATTCTCTTAGTAATTCTCATATATATATATATATATATATATATATATATATATATATATATATATATATATATATATATATATATATATATATATATATATATATTCTGTCCCAAAATTATTGTCCACGTTTGACTTTTGAAGTCTTTCCATGTCAACTTTGACCGTAAATAACTTTATTTGTGCAATATAATTTTTGATGAAACTTATAACAAAGAAAATATATAATCTTAATAAAAGAATTCAATTGTCCACATGGCACTCAACAAATCGTTTTTCCTCAAATATAATTTTACTCCAATACTCTTCATTCCTTTTAATTTCCGGTTATTCTGCCATTCAGTTTATATAACATTTATTTCGGTTCCATTTTATTCAGCAATTGATAAGTTACTTATCTTTATTTTTGAACTTCCGATTATAAATGGTTTAATTTGGTAAGCTTTAAAATCACACTACTAACAAACTACGTAATTAATTCATATTATATTAAAGGTCTATATTGGATATTCAACTAAAAATATCTGTTAATTTATAACAATCAATAAAATAGTCTAAACAAAACTTATATCTTATTAGCTTAATAAAATTTTATAAATTTTTTATCTGTGATTTTCACGGGTTGTAACCTAGTATTTAAAAAAAATCTATTCATATTTCTTGCATAAAAAAATATCTATATGGGTTTGATCTATTAGGATCAATAACTTTTTTAGGATCCATAAGATTTCTTTTTTCAACCTTCATTTTAGAGCTTTTCTTGTATTGAAAAAAATAAATAAAATTATGTAAATTCATCAAATTTCAACCTCTTTCCATATTGGTTAAAAAAAATCGATAACATGTGCATCACATGCACATTATTTGTGAAAACGTTTTTTAGAGATTATTTTCTATTGAAAAAATAACTAAAAATATGTAAATTTATCATTTTAACATCTACCCACACATAACTTCAATTTTTTTTTTAATTTTTAATTATTGTTATTTTTTTTTGCATATAACGTAAAATGTGCACCATATGCACATAAGTAGAAAAACGTTTGTTTTAAATTTCGTTTTTTTTTTCAAAAAATCATCTTCTATTGCATTGTCCTAAATTATTAAGATGTTTTTCATTTGTATATTAATGTGCATATATTCAGATGTGCATATATGTATATTTTCATTTTGTGTATATATGTATATGGTGCACATTTTATGTAAATTTTTTTTACCAGAATACCAATATGGAAACAAGTTAATAAACAATGAATTTACATATGTTTAGTTATTTTTTCGATATAAGATAAGCTCTAAAAAGGTTGAAAAATTATGCACATTTGAGTTTGTGTGTGTGTGTGTGTGTGTGTATATATATATATATATATATATATATATATATATATATATATACAAGTAGGTTCATGCGAAAACATAAATATCTTGTGAAAACGTGAAAACATATTTTATCTTATAAAAATCAAACACAAGTATTATAAAAATTAAATTTATTAGCAATAAATAAAGATAATAAGTTTACATTGGATTGTGTTATTATAATATAGATTTAAAGACGGTTTTAACAACTAATTTTTTTTCACGTCTTTAACCACTGTTAAATTCATGTTTTCATAATAAAAATGTCAAAAATCATGCTTTGCTAATATGAAACAATTTCTCATTTATCATCGATTATCATCATGTAGTTCAAAGTTTGGATGGTTTATTGTCCAAAATATAAGGTTGGGGTGACACAATCTCATAGTTTTCTCTTGTTTTCACGTTTTCGCAAATTATTTGCATTTTCTCATTAACATTCCCCTATATATATATATATATATATATATATATATATGTATTCATATTTTTTTAAACTTTTTCTAAATATTTTTTTTTCTAAAAACATTTTAGTTGACTATGATGTTGATATAGAAGTTGAATAGTTAAAAAAAATTAAAAAATGTTTTTTTTAGAAAAAATATGCATATGGTGCACATTTTTCATAGAAATTTTTTTATTATGAAACAATTTCTCATTTATAATCGATTATCATCATGTAATTCAAAGTTTGGATGGTTTATTGTCCAAAATATAAGGTTGAGGTGACACAATCTTATAGTTATCTCTTGTTTTCACGTTTTCGCAAATTATTTGCATTTTCTCATTAACATTCCCCTATATATATATATATATATATATATATATATATATATATATATATATATATATATATATATATATATTCATATTTTTATTTTAACTTTTTCTAAATATTTTTTTTTTCTAAAAACATTTTAGTTGATTATGATGTTGATATAGAAGTTGAATAGTTAAAAAAAATTTAAAAATGTTTTTTTTTACAAAAAATATGCATATGGTGCACATTTTTCATAGAAAAAAATTATATTTTTTTTTCCGAATACCAATATGGAAAGAGGTTGAAAAATGTTGAATTTACATATTTTTATTTGTTTTTTCGATATAAGATAAGCTCTAAAATGTATTTTTTATAAAAAAAATGTGCATATGATGAACATTTTTCATAGAAAAAAAATTATTATTATTTTTCGAATATCAATATGGAAAGAGGTTGAAAAATGATGAATATATATATGAATATATATATATATATATATATATATATATATATATATACATAATTATAATTTTTTTTATGGAAACTAATTAAATTCGTCATTAATGTCAGCAACAACATTCTTTTAGAAATGAATTTACATCTAAGTTTTCATGTATGTGTTCGTGTTTTGTTTATGGACCCACTAACTTAAAATACAACAAAGTTGAATAAAATATGAAAAATGAGAGTGTATTCTAGTAGAATACACTCTTATTCTGTTAGAAGATACTCTCATTCTTCTAGAATAAACTCTCCCTCTACTAGAATACACTGTCGTTCTTCATGTTCTAGGCAACTTTATTGTATTGTGAGTGAGTGAGTCTTGAAACAAAATACGAACCCATATATGAAAGTTTGTTTTTTTTTATCAAGGTTTAATGGTGTTCATATTAATCGACTAAATGCTAAAAATGGTAATATATTTTCTTATCTTTTGACTCGAAATCCACTTTATATGGAGATTTTAATTTCCTAATTAAGGTTATCCCTTTAACAATTTAATCTAACCTAATTTTTATATAAAAATCTAATTTCTCTTTCTTTCACTTGTACAACCCAACCCAATCTATTTTTTTTTACCTTATTAACAATCCAATCAAAACCTATTTTTATTTAAAAAATATAATTTATTTTTATTTTTATTTTATTAAAAACTGTTAGAAACATTAAAAATAAATATTTTATTTAGATATGAAAAATTGAGATGAAATATGAAGATATCAATATTATACTCTATCAGTGGTGAATCTATAACAAAATATCACATGGTTTCCAAATTAAGTGAAACTGATAAAAAAAATCAACAACACTTGTGAGGGGTCAGGTCAGGTCGTGTCGTGTACAATTTAATGAAATATAACTGAAACAATCGATCAGACACCACCAATTAAAATTTTAAATGAAAAATTAGTTGATTATTAGTGAATTGATACCTTATTGTTTGATAAAAACTATATATTATATTTAACCATATATATTTAACATCACAAATGCCCCATGTAACTTATTTTTTTCTCCTTTTAAAATGGTTTTTAAGACATTTTTTTAAAAAACAAACTCAAGATAGGTCTTTTACTTTTTCTAAAATAGTTTCTAATTTTTGTGATATATATATATATATATATATATATATATATATATATATATATATATATATATATATATATAAATGAAATTCAAATTTTAGGTAGGTCTTAGGACCTACCATCTTACTTGTTAGATAAGCTCCTATACTCTATTTATGGAGAAAAAATATAGAAATTTTAGTATTTTATTTTTACTTTTTTTTTGACAGAGTTAATGTTTGATTTTTACTAAATAACGATTTTTATCCTAAAAATATATATTGTTATCCAAAAAATATATGTTGAGCATCAACACATGGTAATGAGTAGTCTCTGATCATTTGTGAGCTCGGTAGTATGGGTGGCCTAGTTTATCAAAATTAAATTAGTTGTTTTTAATGGAAAAGAGTGAGCCGCTCACCAAGGTACTACCAATGGGATAGTCTAAAGACATTGAAAGTGTTTTGTTGTTTTTGAGAACTAGTTTTCGGAGGATTCCAAATATCGAAACTCTTAGAGTAAGAGGTTTCGGCATTCACACGTTTTGTGCAAGATTTGTCACGGTGATACAGATTCCGTGAGCTATGTTTTGGTGAAGCGTGGTTTAGCAATCAAAGCTAGAGAATGAATTTTTAAATGGTGTGGAATTCCTGCAACAGTTTTCCAGTATGATGGAGTTCCTTGATTTTGATACGAATTAGACAAATTGTCTTAGGAAGTACATAGTCATCACTTCAATCTTTTACCGTTCACAGTGGTGCATATCGAATGCAAAAAAAAACAAGAAGGTTTTTAATAATCTTATCTCTTCCCCTGCATTGATTGTGGGCGATGTAGTTTTGTTGTCATTTGCGTGGATAAACATAAGGGTAGAAATGAGTCTTTAGTTGTACTTATTACGGCTGCTCCATTTTTTGCATATGTAAATTGTTTCCTTGTATTTCGCCCTCGTTCTAGTTTATTGTTACTCGGGGATGCTTTTTAAGCTGATGCGAAATTCTAGTTCATTATCACCATGGTTGTAGAACTCGCTACTCGGTACCTACTCGGCCGACTACCGAGTAGCGAGTACTCGGGAGTACTCAGGAGTACTCGGATTCGATAATTCATATAGAAATATTTTTAGGGAAATTATATATATCAAAATCATAAGTTAAAACCATAAGTTGAGTGAAGCATATAGCAAAATTAGATACAATACACAAAAACTGAAAAAACACACAATGATCCCACTTCGTGAATATTTATTGAAAATTTAAGATATATATATATATATATATATATATATATATATATATATATATATATATATATATATATATGTAGTAATAATCATATATGTGTGTTAAATAATAAATCATTAAGTATACTATACATATTAATCACCGAGTTGGCCGAGTTTTACAATAGTGCTCGCTTCAATAAGGGGCCGATCGGGGAGTACTCGGATTTTGTAACTCGCCTCGGTAAAGGGTCGAGTAGTGAGTACTCGGACAGGTACTCGACCAACTTGGCAAGTTTTACGACATTGATTATCACCATATCCCGTTATGTACAAATTCTCCAACAAAGGTCACTTATAAGCGATTCTAATGCTTACAATATAAGTATTATATCCACAAACGAAAAGGACATCAATGGATTATTTCAATATGATGAACCCTTATTAAAATTTATTTATTTATTCCATCATCTATGGTCCATTATTGTCGTATCCGCCAAACACCACCTGGCAAAATAGGACCTTCATAATTGTTGTCCTTTTGGTTTACAAAATTCAGTTCACACCTAATGACCTTTTAATATATATCAAATAAAATATTTTTATTCAGGTAGAAGATACAAGGGGCTTTCCATTAAGTTAGTTTTAGATTATTCACTTTGACTGTTTCTTTTTTTTTTTAAAAAATAAATTTCATGGTGTATTTTCTAATTCCGAACATAGGTTTGGTTTTAATATGTTTTAAAAACACATTTTTATATCTTTTAAAAGCACATTTTTACATTAATCACCGTAAATACAAGCTAAATCGAATAAAAATAAAATTATGGATTATAAAGAATACTTTCAAAAAAAAAAAAATGAATAAGAAAAGGCGGGAAGCGCATTCGTCAACTCCCATTTATATCATTAAATAAGACCAAACCCTGGATCAAGGCATCAACCACAAACAGATGTCTCTCTCTCTACCAAAGGCAATATTATACTGTATAAAACCCCACAGGTTTCACACCCATCAACACATACACACACTAAATTCTCTCTCCATCGTCGTTCCCATGTGAAATCAATGCTCGTTTCAGTGCGTGTATGCTTCGTCTAAACTTCAATCTTCAACGATTCTCATTATTTTTTTATTTTCTCTCAGATTTATATAGATATAATAATGTATACATGTGAAGTACGCGATTCACGTTGAAGTACACAACCACTTTATCTCTTATAAGTCATAACCACTCGATTGAGCAGATCTAAAAAAAAGGAAGTCAAAAGGGAAAGGGCAATGGGGAGTTACAGAGTATGTTGTTGCTTTACTAGAAAGTTTAAGGTGACTGAAGCCGATCCGCCGCCTGATGTAAAAGAGGCGTTCGGAAAATACTCCGACGGGATCCATATGACTGCCGATCAACTGCGACGGTTTATTGTGGAGTGCCAGAGCGGCGATGGTGTCTCGATTTCAGATGTTGAGCGTATAGTGGAGCAGGTTCTTCACAAAAGGCATCCAATTACTTCGTTAATTAACAGGAAAACGTTTACTCTAGAGGATTTTCATCATTATCTCTTCAACTCCGATCTTAATCCTCCAATTATTTCTCAGGTATCTTCCAACATTCAACTTATAAATTGACATGAACAAAGCAAAAATATTCATGTTGAATATTTAACAAGTCGGTTTTACCTTTTACATCTAATTGTTTCAATCTCTGAAGTCAAAATGAAGTTACTATTTTGGAAAAGGTGTAATGTTAATAGTTGATTGTGACCTAGATCGATTTAGGAATACTTGATTGTTAAAGTTATAACTTATAACTTATACTTGATTGTTAATAGTTAAGGTTATAACTTATTAAGGTTATGACTTATAAGTATACGTCAAACCAGCACTTGTGGTAACATTGAATTTTCCACTGGTTCATCTGAATCTATTTGAAAGAAATCATGTATATATTCTCGAATTGGGAATATATAACACGTGTATGATGTAATTATTTATTCAGAGTTGATAATTCCAATCAACCAGAAAAAGAAGAGGATAGCAGATAAAGTAGTAACTTAATTGCTTTTCTTCCTGATTTTGTTCATATTTACGCATGTGATAGTAGCTTATGGTACCCCACTGCCCACTACAGGAAATGAGTGTTCCTTTTTTTATTTTTATTTGAAGTATTATTATTACCGATGATGCTACTTTACTACTAACTTTGGTATAAATGCATTGCCTCATGTTTATACATGGCTTTTCCAATGATAGATTCACCAAGATATGAATGCTCCATTGTCCCATTATTTCATCTACACGGGTCACAATTCGTACTTGACTGGAAACCAGCTAAGTAGCCCTTGCAGTGAAGTCCCAATCATCAAAGCATTGAAACGAGGTGTAAGAGTAATCGAACTTGATTTATGGCCAAATTCATCTAAAGATAATGTTCATGTTCTTCATGGAAGGACCCTAACAACACCTGTGGAACTCATAAGATGCTTGAGATCTATCAAAGAACATGCTTTCACAGCTTCTCCTTATCCAGTCATCATAACACTCGAAGATCATCTTACCCCTGAACTTCAAGCCAAGGTGGCTCAGGTAAAATATATTATATGCTTAATCCTTCCTTTTTTTGTGAATTTTAATATTGTTAATACTTTATGCTCTTTTTTGCTAGATGGTTACTGATACATTTGGGGAGATGCTATTTTGCCATAACTCAGGTAAAATGAAAGAATTACCAACACCTGAAAGTTTGAAGTATCGGATTTTAATTTCAACGAAACCTCCAAAGGAGTACCTTGAAGCTGAAGAGGACAAGCGTACGAAATCACAGAGAGTTAAAGATAGTGGTGAAGATGATGTTTGGGGTGAAGAGCCCTCACGAGCCGTAGCATATAAAGACAAGAACGATAAGTATGAAAGTGATGAAAGTTTCATTGATCATGATGTTGATGATTATGATTTAAAGAGATCGGATTCATGTCCTGCTTACAAGAGTTTGATTGCTATTCATGCTGGTAAACCCAAAGGTGGACTTGTGGAGGCACTGGAAGTCGAAAAGGATAAAGTTAGACGCTTAAGTTTGTCGGAACAGGGGCTGGAAAAAGCTGCAGAACACCATGGACAACAAATAGTGAGGTAACTATCTGTTGGGAAAATGGTCTCAAAATTTCCCAAAGGTCTAATGAAAAATAGTTTAAAAAGTTGAACAGAGCAATATACATGGAAAACTCTAAAAGCGGAGAAAAACAACAAACATCTCGACGGAAAAATTCATTACATAACAAAATTATTACAATCACAAAGACTAATCTCTTAAACAACACCACAATTACATTCACAATCTAAAGAGCGGAATGTCAAGGGATGACTCTAGCGACTAGTCTATCTCGTGTGTCACTTAGTTTTTCTCCGATTAAGTCAGGCTAACTTGATGAATAAAGAAAAAAAATTAATTAAAATATGATTGGAGACACATGAAACCAAATCCTTGGAATTCTTTTATACATAATGATGTTTTTCTTGATTGGAGACGCATGAAACCAAATCCTTGGACTTCTTTTATACATAATGATTTTATTCTTGATTCTAGGTTTACGCAGAAGAACATTCTTAGGATATATCCGAAAGGCACCCGTTTTACCTCGTCCAACTACAAGCCACTAGTGGGCTGGCTACACGGAGCTCAGATGGTTGCATTTAACATGCAGGGATACGGTCGATCACTTTGGTTAATGCATGGAATGTTCAGAGCAAACGGAGGATGTGGTTATGTGAAAAAACCAGATTTTTTAATGACAAGTGGACCCAACAACGAGGTATTCGATCCCAAAGCAAAGCTTCAAGTGAAAACAACTTTAAAGGTGAAAATCTACATGGGAGACGGATGGCATCTGGATTTCAAGCAAACTCATTTCGATACGTACTCACCACCAGATTTCTACACAAGGGTAACAACACAACACAACACTTCATATTTATATTTGTAATTTTGTTGTGAATGATTTTGTATATATAAAAATTGTTAGGTTGGGATATCTGGAGCACCTGGTGATGAAGTGATGAGAAAGACAAAGCCAATGGAAGACAACTGGACGCCTGTTTGGAATGAAGAATTTGTGTTTCCATTGACGCTTCCTGAAATAGCTTTACTTCGAATTGAAGTTCATGAATATGATATGTCTGAGAAAGACGATTTTGCTGGCCAAATTTGTCTTCCTGTTTCTGAGTTGAGGCCGGGAATCCGTGCGGTTCCTTTGTGCAACCGCAAAGGCGATCCGTACGCCTCTGCAAGACTATTAATGCGGTTTGAGTTTGTACCCAATGAATCCTAAAATCCCACCGACTTTGTAATTTAATCCCTACGGAATAAAATCTTTTTGCATTTTCAAATAAGGGTAATTGTATTCGTAGTATATAAGAAAAATATGGTTTTCGCATATTTTCCAAATAAGCCCAATCAAGCCCAATAAATAAGTACTTGTAGTTGTAGCCTTGGAGGTGAGCCCAGTTCAGGTCCAGCCCATCCTACATTATCAAAATGGTATTGGTAAATTTGGGATTTCAAATTTTTTTTCTTTCAATTGGGACTTCGAAGTTCGAACCTTTTCTTTTTCGTTATTAGACTACAACCAATTAACCATGAGTGATCAACACCACAAGTTCAAAGAATGAGACAAAAAATAAATAAATAATAATAACTTAATAAAAAATGAAAAATGAAAAAGACGACTTGTTCCTTTCCCCTCCCATTCTTCACCAAATTTGGGGGCTCACCGCTCACCTATGTGACATTTGGCATCTTTTAGATGTTATTCTTTTTGTATAGACTTTATATTGTATTTATTTAATAACTTTTATAAAAAAAAACTTAAACACTAAATTTTATAATTTATTCTCTATAAAGGTAATGTAGAAGTAGCTGTATATGTTTCTATAATAAAAACAATTAGATGTTTGTTTATTTTAAAGTAAAAAAATGTTTATATTTTTTATAAAATAAAATACAATAGATTAAAAATTATTATAAAAAATATATATTTAATAAAAGCCTGAGTTAGGTTGGTTGCTAATGAAATATAAAAAATTAGGTTGAATTGAGTTATGTAAATAGATGAAAAGGTAATTAATCTTTTTAATCACATGTTGGATCGGATTAGATTATGATAAAGACAGGTCTTATATGTTGGATAATGTTTCATTTTTATATGATGAGTATTGAATCATGGAAGTAGCCAAACAACCATTTAACTCTTACACTAATTAATATATCTGAAAACCTTAAAAATAATATATAGTCTAGATGAATATGATTTTGGGAACAAGCCAATGAAAAATTTGATTATATGTTTTTTTCATGGCCACTTGTGTTTTCTAAAAAGACAAACAATCTACTTAGTGAAGTAGATTTGAACGATGAATGTCCATCCAAGTACAACGATTTTGTATATGTTCGTTCTTTTACATATATTCAAGATAAGCATAACTCGTTTGGTTTTAGAGGTTTCCTATTTTATACACATTTTGGTTCCAAAGCTAAGGAATATAATAACCAAGAATAATAATATGATTGCAAGAGGATATGGGGAGTGAGTACGCATCAAAACACAAGAGAAAAGAAAAAACATAGTGTTTGGAGGAATAAAATTTAAAGAGAGTTTGGATTTGACCAAACTTTACAAATAAAAGGGTAGCTTTTGGAAAAAAAAAAGATTGTCAAAGTGGAAGATTGAATAAGATTCATATATCTTTATTACTATTAAGATCTTGAATGATTCCCACACCACAAACAGAAAGGACAACTATATACTAGTAATAACGATGGGAAATTTACCTTTACATGTATCAAACCAAAGGGTATAAATGCCATTTCATCCTCATGTTTTCAACAGACAAGTATAGTAGTAACACTTCCTGATATACCTTTTCTTACTTTCCAGTGTCCACAAAGACCAAAAAAGCCATATTCAAAAGATCCCATTTTTATCAATTCTTTATAGCTTTGTAGTTTGTACAATTCAACACATTCAAGTAATGACATGTTTGTATAACTCATCAATTAATGTTATCGATATAAAAATGTATGTAAATATACAAGTTTTGTACAAAAGGAATGATAAATGAAATTTTAACTTTTATTTACAAAATAAAAAAATAAAAAAGAATATCATACACAATACCAAGAAATAGAATAAGAAAAATATGAAGATTGATGAGACAACCTACTAAATAAAATCATCCCCTCATTAAATCTATTAAATTATAAACAAACATCGCTGTTTAGAAACATTTCAACATACATTTAATAATGGTTATTTCTTGTCAAAGTTATATCTTAAAAAGTTAGGCAAATTATCATAAACAAACATTTCATTTCGGTTCAAACCATCATATCGAATGACTCAAACTGTTTAAAAATAGTGTTGACCAATTTTGTAAAACTAAAATGAACTAATCGATCTTTTATTATTAAAAATGTCAAATCAATCCTTAAACGATCCAAAACCCTTATCGTTGAGTTACTAATATTATCCAAATATATGGATAATCATAAAAACACATTAATTTTGACTAAATCATTTGATCGTATACAACAACCATAACTACACCAATACTTTTAAAAATTATTTCTATTTTAAAATTTTGAATGTCTAAAAGCTTTTCCAACCACAACATTAAAAATGATGATTTTAACGTCAAAATGGTAATTGCATTTCAGCCGATCTTTAAAATGATAGTTTTTAAATAGCTTAATACTTGATACCCAACTCCAATGGTCCACTAAAATAAACCATTTTAGTGTGTTTTTTCTTTTCACATTCCAACCAACTTAAAAATTTAAGAGAAAATGACAAAATTAGCGAAATACATTAATTATTTTACAAATTTATCCATAAAAAATAGAAATTACAAATCTGCCCATGAAAATCGCAGATAAGAATGGTCCATCTATGATTTTTACACCCCATCTGCGAATGTACAAATGACTAAAACACAGTTGTGCTTTAGCCACTTGTACATTCGCAGATGATTTTTTTTGTGTATATATAGGGTTTTACCAGGCTTAAATCGCAGATGGATACTGTCCATCTGTGATTTCCTCTGCATTTCATCTGCGAATTTGTTGTTGTTGTTATTTATTTATTTATTTTTTTAATTTTGACTATGAAATCAATTGTTTTGACTACGAAATAATCTTAATATATATAAACTTTTATAAAATATTATCAGTTTAGTTGTTATTTTTTTAGGAATTTTCTTTAAAGTCTCTCTAAAAAAATGATTGAATATCTGGTTTGTCTTGTAACTGGTGAGAGATGACAAGTTATTGAAACAAATTTGGAATACGTATGTCCACAGAGAGGTATTTCTGAATTCGCGTTGATATTTTCTGAGTATATTAGTTATAGTGAAACAAATCTTTGGTAAGAAGCAAAATTGGTTTGTTAGACAAATGTAGAATTAGTCTTCGTTTCCATCATCCTGAATTGAAATATTATATAGATATAGTTGAAGATATGGATGTTAGAATGTTGATAAATGTAATCAAATGTAGCGGAGGAAGGGCTGTGAAAGTGTTTGTTGTGGTTGATGAAGTAGATTCGGTTAATGAGGCTGGTGATAGTGGAAATCAGCCGGTTGGTCATGTATGCAGCTATAAAGGGAGCAACGATCCGATAGGTACTTTCAATACTCCCAGTGTACCTCAATTTCATAGTGTTGCTGAAATGTTAGTTATTCACCTATTAACTATGTGGATCCTGAGAATTACAAATATGTTGGTGATGATGATGTTGGTACATATCTTAATGACGTGGGTGGTCGTTGTGTTGATGTTCCCGAATAAGAAGTTAAAGTTATGAATAAGCGTGTAGTAGATAAAAGTAAAAAGAAAAAATGTATGCGTCAAAAAGATGAAAAAAAACATGTTTACGGGGATTATGTTGATGTTGTTGATTTATGTTTAGATATAACCGACTTAAAAAGCAATTTAGATGGAGATGAGTTGGGTGATGAGGTCAAAGCTAAGTTTCCTGATAACCCTTTTTACGGTATGCCCCCTCTACCAGAATGTCTAGTTGATATTAATGAAGAAAGCCCAATACAGATGGTAGACATCAATCTTCAAAAGATTAATGTGAGAGTATATTTAAGAACAAAGAACTTTTAATGCGGTGTATTGGTAAAAAATGTCTTCAAGAAGGTTTTCAGACGAGGACAAGTAGATCCACCAAATCAAGGTATGAGGCTGTGTGTGTTTCGAAAAATTGTTCTTGGTTACTAAGAGCAAAAGCAATTAAAAATTCTGATGGACTTTTCCAAGTGAATAAATTTGTTGATGTACACACTTGTTCTTCAACAATTTTGCAACCTAATCATCGACAAGCAAACAAATATATTTTTGGTGAATATCTTGCTGATGTTTTGGTTGAAGATTATAGTAGAGTTTATCGGGGAAAAGATATTGTTAATGATATGAATGCTCAATTGAATATCAATATCTCATACCATCAGACATGTCGTGCGAAGCAATATGCATTGTTGTCGTTAAGGGGTACGAAAGAGGATTCTTTTACCAAACTTCCGGCTTATTTCCACAACTTGGCCAAACATAATTCGGGTACGATGACACATATTAAAACCGATGGTGATGATTGCTTTGAGTTTTTGTACGTCGCACTTGGTTGTTCGGTTAGTATTTTAATATTTTATTATTTTTCCATTTTTTTATTGTATTTGAATAGATATACAATGTATTGTAGGTACGCGCTTTTGTCAATTTCTGTAAACCGACCCTTGTAGTAAATGGAGCCCACCTAAAGGGCGAGGTCAAAGGAACCATGTTACTTGCAGTTACTAAGGACGGACAAAACCAAATATTACCGATTGCATATGATATCTGCAAAAATGAGTGTACAGATTCTTGGACATGGTTTTTTCAAAAACTACGTGATTGCATATGCAATATGCAGGAACTTACAATTATATATGATAGGTCTCCATCTATAGCAATACCCGTTGCCAACATTTTTCCTCATGCTCATCACGGAACATGTGGTGTCCATTTGTATTTCAACATAGTATCTAGATTCGGGAAGAGTAACACAGTTAAAGGAATTTTTTGGGAGGCTTGTAGGGCATACACAGTTGATGCTTTTGACGCTGCCATGAAAGTTATGAGAAAGACAAAACAACCAGTATGGGAGTACTTAAGAAGTATAAATCAAGAAAGTTGGTCTAGGGAACATTTTAGAGGGAACTGATACAATCTTATGTCGTCTAACAGTGTGAAGTCTATAAATGCATTATCTAGACACGCACGTAAGGTGCCAATACTTATGTTGATCGATTTTTTTCGTGCAACAATACAACAGTGGTGGTTTTAAAGACGTAACTTTGTAGGTATTAAGTTAATTTTTAATTTTTAATATTAATGTTTTAATAAATCTTATTGATCTTAACTTCTTTATTTTGTGTCTTTTTTAAACGGAAGCAACAACAACACTTACCCCTTGGGCCGATGAAATTGTTAAAGAAAACAAAAAAACATTTAGTAAGTGGGATGTTCGTATGATCTCAAATACGAAATGCGAGGTCAAAAAGGGGGCAAAAAACGTGATAGTTGATTTCCAACAAATGGCATTGGCAACTTGATGTTGGAATAGTGTCTAAGGCTGCAACTATATTAGGCAAGTATTTGACCCGATTGTACATGGTCCTTTTGGGTTGCCTTCACCATAGCAACTTGATAGGATGATTTATTATGAGAGAATAAATATTATTAATATATTATGAGAATAATATAAGGAATAATAATATTGTTATTTGATTAATATAAGTCATAGATTAATTAGTATTAATTTGGTGACTTAAAGAGATTAATTAAATAAGAGGGTATAAACTGACAATTGTTTGATAGTTACACTTTGGGTTGTAAATCCTTCTTGGATAGAGGATGGACGGATTCTAGGGCTTGGGATAGCCTCAAATTCGTCCAAGGCTATCTTAGGTAAGGATTAGGATTGCTTTAAGGAAAGATTATCCAACTAGGGTTTAAGGGTGAAACCCTAGGAGCCTTACAAGTATAAATAGACCCCTAGAGCAAGGGAAATCGGCACCTCTGCTAAAGCAAAGAAACCCTGTCCGAATTCTAATCCCTCTCCTCTCTCTCAAATCATCCTCCTTGCTAGTTGGTGTTTGTAAGCCATTAGATGAGTGACAATTGTGACTCTAGAACTCCAAGACAACAAGATCAAAACAAGAGATTCAAAGGTAAACTTCTAGATCTGATTTTGTATTGTTCTTATAACTAATTAGTCATTAGAAGTATTGGATTCAAAGCATGTTTAATTAGAGAAACCCAGATCCAAACATTAGGGTTTGCATGTGCACATAGGAATATTCATATAGCTAAAACCCATCAGTGGTATCAGAGACTGGTTGGTTTCTATTAAATTGTTGCTTGTTTGTTTGAATCTTACCTGCAAAATTCGAATTTTGTGTTTCTGAGTCATGGACTCGGCGAGTCCCATTGTGGACTCGGCGAGTTGGCTTGACTCGACGAGTCCCATGGTGCACTCGACGAGTCCAAGCGTCAGGAAGGGCCAGATTCGGGATTTTTTGATATTCATCTTATGGAAACTTGCCTTTATCATATTAGATCAACCCTAATCCGATTTTTTTGATATATATGACTATAATCTTGATCTAATTAAAGAGATTTATCAATTAATAAAATATTTAATTTCCTCATGTGATAATTAATTAATTATTTTGATTAAATTGGTAATTATCTTGCAAGAAATCATTAAATAAATCAAATATGGATAATTATGAAATTAATTGTTAATTGAGATTATTTGTTATTTGATCCTCCATGTTTTAAATGTTTAAAACTTGTCCTCAAGTTTTGAAATTTATGTTTTGTGATTAAAAGTTTTTAATTTAGAAAATTTAAATTTCAAACCCTAGAATTTTACAAGTTTAAAATACAACCCTATACTAATATAATATTACAAGATTAATATATATATATATATATATGTGTGTGTGTGTGTGTGTGTGTGTATAACTAAAATGCTAGTCTTACCGTTAGTAGGCCTCATTCACGAAGCTGATCTATAAGTTGGGTATAAGGTTGCGGCCTATAAAATGGCGCTTAATGGGTGTACACTCACACCCACCGCTTGCTTGATCGGTGGAGGGTCGTTAGCCGAACGGGTAGGATAAGGCAACCTCATCCTCTCATTAAAAGTATAATATGAAATACAAAGTAACTACATATTTTTTAAAATTTCCCAATCTTAGTTACTTTAGGAAAAGTGAATTGATGCAATCCTATGAAATTGCACTTTGCACCTTGCTAAGAAGTTAGTGGAGCGTGTGTAGTTTACCGGCACATTAATTGGTTCTAATCAAAGGTGGAAAAGGGTGATTCATTGTTTATCATAGTTCGATGGAGCGTGTCTGGTTTACCGGCACATCGAATGGGTGATCGTTACAATGAAGGCACCATGTGAATTTGCATGGTAATTCACACCCGCTTTGTGATCCTCGGTATCCCAATCACAATCAAGAGGGGCATATCGAGATTTAAACATGTCATTGAAATGTTTCAATGAATCTCATCTAAACCTAGGAATTCTTAAATTCATTTAGAACTTAAAGTTAGGTTTTCATGGTGGAGAATTAGTGAATCGTCATTCACTTACCTTCAAATTGTTTGCATGTTAGATTACGGCATCCCTTTTCTAATATGTAAATATTGTTGTTGGATCCTAGCCCTAATTTTTATTATTGGGTGATAATTAGGGATTCATATTCTAATCTATCTTTGTCCTTTCTATTTGTAGATGTCGAACGCGAACAACGCTGCTGCTAGTTCTTTCACATTGATGAGCCTTTGTCAAAAGGTCACTTTCGATGGGATGAACTTTAGCGAATGGATAAGATACATTCGCACAATTGCTCGCTATGAGGATAAGGAGTATGTCCTCGATGAGAAGCTCAAGAAAATCAACCCTGAAATCGCTACTCCGGCTGAAATGACCGCTTTTGAAACTCACGAGCGAGATGCAACGAAGGTACATTGCATCATGATAGCCACTATGAACTCCGAATTCCAAAAGTCCTATGAGGACATGTACCCATATGAGATGCACCAAGACTTATTGGAGAGATACCACCAAAATGCGAGACAAGAGCGTTATGAGATTTTCACTAACATGATTTCCGCTAAGATGGGTCATGGAGAGTCTCTTACCGTGCACCTGCAAAAGATGCAAAGGTATGTCGACCGTCTTCGCAAGTTAAATGTTGACTTTGGGGAAGACTTGGCAATCGACATGGTGCTTCACTCTTTGCCTCCAAGCTATAATCAATTTAGGATGACCTACCA
This sequence comes from Lactuca serriola, assembly GCF_051521515.1. NCBI lineage: Eukaryota > Viridiplantae > Streptophyta > Magnoliopsida > Asterales > Asteraceae > Lactuca > Lactuca serriola. The sequence goes on from NC_136412.1 coordinate 336,025,100, forward strand.
CATGAACAAAGAGGAGGTCACCCTAAGCAAACTCCAAGGTCTCTTGAGGGTCGTTGAGAGCAACTTCAAGGACAAGTCTGTTGCACCAACTCCCAATCCACCCGCTGCTCCTGTCTTGGCTATTGGACAAGGAAAGGGAAAGAAGAGGAAGGCTTCGTCTAAGAACTATCGCAAGGTTAAAGCCCGAGATGGTGCCTCTTCTAGTGGGACCAAAGTTGATCCTGTTAAGCCCTGCCCTAACCCAAAGGAGGCAGAGTGCCACCATTGCCACAAGATAGGACATTGGAAGAGAAGCTGCCTAGAGTACCTGCAAGCCATCAAGGAAGGAAAGATCAAGCCGTCTTTCGCAGGTATATACACAATCAAATCTAACGATTCATCTCATGCTATTTCTTGGGTTCTTGATACCGGTTGTGGTTACCACATTTGTTCTAATGTGCATGGACTAAGAAGAAATAGGGATGTGGAGGCTGGAAGAATAAATCTAATCATGGGGAACAGAAGATCGTCGCCTGAGACCAAGATTGGAGTGTATTCTTTAGTGCTTAGGAATGGTTTAAGTTTAGATTTGAAAAATTGTTGCTATTCGCCAGAAATGGCTAGAAACATCATTTCATTTCATGGTTTGTTTAGACAAGGTTTTAGATTTTCTTTTAATAATGAGAATGGTTCTATTTTGGCTTATCTAAATGGTGTCTTTTATTTTGAAGCTATACCATGTAATGGAATTTATGAAACTGTTATGATTGTTGATAACTTAGGAAATGATGTTTTGAACATAGATTCTTCCAATAGTATGGATAGAGCATCCTTGTGGCATTGTCGTCTTGGACATGTCAACAAGAAACACATAGCCCAACTCCAAAAGGATGGAGTGTTGGAGTCATTCGACCTTAGGGAAGATGACACATGCGAATCTTGTTTACTTGGAAAGATGACCAAGTCACCCTTCACAAGTACTTGCGAAAGGGGTGAGGGTCTATTGGACCTAATACATACCGATGTATGTGGACAGTTTAGATCAACCACGAAGGATGGGAACCGCTTCTACGTGACTTTTACCGATGACTATAGTAGATATGGGTATATCTATTTAATCAAGAAAAAGTCAGAAACTTTTGAAAAGTTCAAAGAGTTCAAGAATGAAGTGGAGAATCAATTGGGCAGGAAAATCAAGATGCTTCGATCCGATCGAGGAGGAGAATACCTAAGTCTTGAATTCCACGATTATCTCAAGGAGTGTGGAATAGTTTCACAATTGACGCCTCCTAGGACACCGCAGTTGAATGGTGTGGCAGAAAGGCGTAATCGAACCTTATTGAATATGGTTCGCTCTATGATGAGTCGTGCTTCACTACCAATCTCTTTTTGGGGGTATGCCTTAGAGACTGCCGCCCATACCCTTAACCAATTCCCTACTAAGAAGGTTGCCAAAACACCTCACGAGATGTGGACAGGGAAAGCTCCTTCGTTAGCACATATCAAGGTTTGGGGTTGCGAGGCTTTCGTAAGACGAGATACTCACGAAAAGATCGAACCTCGTAGTGAGCGATGTATTTTCATCGGCTACCCGCAGAAATCCTTTGGATATCTCTTCTATAGACCGAAGGACAATGTTGTCTTTGTTGCGAGGAGAGCAGTTTTCCGAGAGCAGGAACTCATAGGCCAAGGAGACAGTGGGAGGCAAATCGATCTTGAAGAGATTCAAGAGTCGATAGATGAAGGAACCTCTACCGCTGGCACTCAACCCGAGGAGGAAACTCCGGTTGAACCAATTGACGAGTCCTCACCTCTTAGACGTTCCGAAAGAGTTAGAGTTCAACCCCAGTTTTATGGTTTTCATATTACTACCGAAGGGGACACGTATATTAGTGATGGTACACTAATAAACCTTGATGAACCTAATAGCTATAAGGAAGCCATGGCAGGCCCGGAGTCTGCAAAATGGAAAGAGGCAATGGATAGCGAGATCCAATCCATGTATGATAACCAAGTTTGGAATTTGGTTGATAATGTGGCCGGACGTAAGACCGTTGGGTGAAAATGGATCTTCAAGAAGAAGACCGACGTGGATGGAAACGTACACACATATAAAGCGCGATTGGTCACGAAGGGCTTTACTCAAACTCCCGGAGTTGACTATGACGAGACCTTCTCACCAGTTGCGAAGATAAAATCTATTAGAGTGATGCTAGCGATTGCCGCATTTCATGATTATGAGATTTGGCAAATGGATGTCAAGACCGCTTTCCTTAACGTAAAGTTGGCTGAGGATGTTTACATGGCTCAGCCAGAGGGGTTTGTGGATCCGAAGCATCCGAATAGAGTGTGTAAACTTGAGAAGTCCATTTATGGACTTAAGAAAGCATCTCGCAGATGAAATCTTTGCTTCGATGAGAAAGTCAAAGAGTTTGGATTTGTACGAAGCGAAGATGAATCGTGTGTATATGTCAAAGCCAGTGGGAGTATAGTAAGCTTCCTCGTTCTATATGTCGATGACATATTACTCATAGGAAATGACATCCCGACTCTGCAGGAGGTTAAGTCCTGGCTCGGGAAGTGCTTCGCTATGAAGGACCTCGGAGAGGCTTCCTATATTTTGGGAATAAGGATAGTAAGAGAGAGAATTAAGAGACTAATAGGACTTAGTCAAAACACTTACTTATAGAAAGTACTAAAACGTTTTAGTATGGAAAACTCGAAGAAGGGAGAATTACCGATACAAAGTAATGCCAAGTTGAGTAAGACTCAAAGTCCGAGTACCGAAGCTGAAATAGCAGAAATGAGCCGAGTACCATATGCTTCCGCAGTTGGCTCAGTCATGTACGCTATGACTTGTACTCGCCCTGATGTAGCCTTTGCCTTGAGCATGGTTAGCAGATATCAAGGGAACCCTGGCAGAGCTCATTGGATTGAAGTTAAGAATATCCTTAAGTACCTTCGTAGGACGAAGGAATGGTTTTTAGTTCTCGGAGGGAGTGATGACTTGAAGGTGCGAGGGTATAGTGACGCCAGTTTTCAGACCGACAGGGACAACTACCGTTCGCAGTCGGGCTGGGTCTTTACCCTGAATGGAGGAGCAGTGACTTGGAAAAGTTCCAAACAGGAAACTGTAGCTGATTCGACGTGCAAATCCGAGTACATTTCAGCGAGCGAAGCGTCGAAGGAGGCAATATGGTTGAAGAACTTCATCGGTGATCTTGGAGTTGTACCCGCCATAAAGGAGCCCATGGAGATTTTCTGTGATAATGAAGGAGCGGTTGCCTTGATTAAGGAACCGAGGGATCATGGTAGATCTAGACATATCGACAGAAAATATCACTTTATTAGACATCGTGTAGAAGAAGGACAACTCGTAGTGAAGAGGATATCATCAGAAGATAACCCAACAGATCCGCTTACGAAGGGACTGAGTAGGGTTAAGCACTTTCAGCATACTAGGAGTATTGGGCTGAAGGATGATATTAGCATAGATTAGATTGTAGTAGAAACGTGTAATAGATAAATGTAATTAACATTTGATGATTAAATAAAGGAGTTTTATTTATGAGTGATGTTACTGTCTTATGTTAATTGTTTAACTATTGTTTCATTTTGCATGTTTTGACTTCCAGAATAATTGAATTTATTAAGACTAATCAAATTATTCAAATTGTCCACAATCGTTCATATGTTGGAAGTAGATATGAATGAAGATTGTCATGAATTGGTATGTAGATTGTCTAAATGGTATTAGACATAGCAAAGGTTGCTGCAACGTTCATGAGTGCTTATGAACTGGTTTTGAGCATTGGAACAAACCCGCGCTTGCTGGAATCACCTTATGGAATATGATATAAAAGGGTGACCGCAAGACGATAATATCATATAGTCTTAAAACCTAGATATATGGTTTGTTATTTGTTAATTGATTGTACATTGATAATGCGAAACCGCATTGGTAACTCGATGTTATAAAACGCATTGTTGTGTATAGTTGATTAATGAATAAGTAAATGCATATAAGTCGAAGTTTATCTGTAACTTTTATTCTAAGAGGGTAAAAGCGATATCTCGGTCGCTCGATGATTTGATTTGACTTATGTGCCGGGCCCGGTCAGAACTGAATTGATGTGTTCGATTAAGTTCTATGTCAAATAAATCGGAGATCGAGAAACCAAAATGCTAGACAAATCATTCCATAGAATTGTCAGCATGATATCTAACATAGGACTGTACGATCCCTTATCTAAAGGACAAGATTGATTAGATCAGAGTTTGACAGCGTCTTTGAGAGCTACGATTGCAAATCGAATTGTACTTGTGCATATAGTTACTAGACTTATCCAAGTGGGAGACTGTTGGAATAGTGTCTAAGGCTGCAACTATATTAGGCAAGTATTTGACCCGATTGTGCATGGTCCTTTTGGGTTGCCTTCACCATAGCAACTTGTTAGGATGATTTATTATGAGAGAATAAATATTATTAATATATTATGAGAATAATATAAGGAATAATAATATTGTTATTTGATTAATATAAGTCATAGATTAATTAGTATTAATTGGTGACTTAAAGAGATTAATTAAATAAGAGGGTATAAACTGTCAATTGTTTGATAGTTACACTTTGGGGTGTAAATCCTTCTTGGATAGAGGATGGACGGATTCTAGGGCTTGGGATAGCCTCAAATTCGTCCAAGGCTATCTTAGGTAAGGATTAGGATTGCTTTAAGGAAAGATTATCCAACTAGGGTTTAAGGGTGAAACCCTAGGAGCCTTACAAGTATAAATAGACCCCTAGAGCAAGGGAAATCGGCACCTCTGCTAAAGCAAAGAAACCCTAGCCGAATTCTAATCCCTCTCCTCTCTCTCAAATCATCCTCCTTGCTAGTTGGTGTTTGTAATCCATTAGAGGAGTGACAATTGTGACTCTAGAGCTCCAAGACAACAAGATCAAAACAAGAGATTCATAGGTAAACTTCTAGATCTAATTTTGTATTGTTCTTATACCTAATTAGTCATTAGAAGTCTTGGATTCAAAGCATGTTTAATTAGAGAAACCTAGATCCAAACATTAGGGTTTGCATGCGCACATAGGAATGTTCATATGGCTAAAACCCATTAGTCGTCATGGCATAAGATGTTTAACAGTCAATAATTACCAAGACTGCTCGAGGTATGCATTAATGTCGCAACTAGCATTTTTGCTAGAAAATTCTACTCTCAGGTAATTATTCACCTAGTGTGTGACATCCCCAAAATCACGGCCAGAAAAGACCGATTTTGTTTATGCTTTATAAAAATCAGAGTACTTCATTTTATAAAAAGGTTGCGGAATTTGTTCCCAGAAAAACATGGTAAATACGTTATTAAAACATTTTCGAAGAAACGTATTTATTTCATTTTAAAATGTTTGGGATGTCATCGTTAATACCGAAACATAAGCATAAACAGACTTACAATGATTTACACTAGTGATCTACATCTCTTTTAAATCTCTCAGTGTAATGTCACTTCACTTCGTCACCTGTGATATACATAAACTGAGTGGGTCAGGTTGGGAAACCTGGTGAGTACATAGGGTTTTCAACCCACAATAATATAATTATTATGTTCAATCAAACAATCAACCCAATTACCCATCCCCATTATATTCTTTACTCTTTAAGGATTTAACCTAAGAGTCATCTATCCTGCATTCGTTTATTCCGAAGTCCCTTACTTCCAGGGTTATGGGACTGGCACTAAATCCATAGCTGCCAATGTTCGTTCATAAAGCACTAATTCCATAGCTGCTATAGTCTATTCATCGGGTACTAAATCCATAGCTACCAGTCTTTATCTAATAGGTACTAAGTCCATAGCTACCAATTCCTACAGGTACTAAATCCATAGCTACCAACGTCTAAAAGGTACTAAGTCCATAGCTACCGGTGTTTGTCCCATAGGCACTAAGTCTGTAGCTGCCAATGTATACTCACGTCATCTTCTATCTCTCATCATTCATCTACCCATCTCATACCCAACATTTTCGTATATATAAAATACGTATACAGTTTAAGTCCTTTAAAACATGTATAAAACGTTCAACCAGCATAGACAGCAAGTATTCAGATAATGTGCACACATAGCACGTAGTTTATATAAAATACTTCATATCTATGTGTAAGATGAAAGTAATTGTGCACTCACAACACGTAATATATATTAAATACTTCATATCTATGTGTAAGATGAAAGTAACTATGCACTCACAACACGTAATATATATTAAATACTTCATATCTATGTGTAAGATGAAAGTAACTATGCACGACGCCGTCAAAGTTTTTAGCGTCGGAACCGGCACGACGCCGAAATCCGAGTTATAACGAAGAAGTTATGCCTTAGCACTCTAAACGAAAGTCACAGAATATGTTAAACTAAGAACATCGATAAAAAGAACGCCCAAATCTGACTTCGTATGAAGAAGTTACGGTTTTTCGAAGTTTCGGATTAGCAGTGTACAGTCCGAAATTCGAATATTAGATCGAGCGATTTTTAGCCGACACAACCTAAACGAGAATTGAAGATCTCATTATTAGTAGCGTAACAATAAAAAGACAGACGAAAATGGACATCGGATGAAGAAGTTATGAGATTATAACGGACCAATCCAGTCCCGGCCTGTTAAAAATATAACTTTAAAAATAAATTCAAAATTAGCCGAAGGAGTCTAAACGAAAGTTGTAGAGTGCGTCTCCACCTACGCATGGATATAAAGAACGTCAAAAAGGGAGTTCGTATGAACGAGTTACAAATTATAATAGCATATTTACGTATTAAAATAAAGTATAAATCATATATACGTACACATATATATACATATGTATATATCATTAGAAAGGTATCGACGATGCGGTCATTATAAGACTAATGTTGAGTTCTTTCGACATTAGTTTAGTACAAATATCTTTAAATCTATTTAAAATAGTATTATAAAGGGGTGTTTAGTTGTTTATATAACTATAAGGTCATTAAGTAATTATGGGGGTAGTTTTTGTAAATTCCATTACTATAAATAAGAGGCTTGGGCTCTCATATTTCTTGCACCATTCTCTTGATTCAAGAGTCTTTCTCTCCTTATACCCCGAGCATTTCGGTCCCTCGTGATTCGACTTCTCTTTCTGTAGTTTTAGTATAGTAAGGTGAGCGCTGAAGCGTTGCACAAATCTTTCTTAGAAAGATTCAGTGACGAAGTTCTGCCCCTACAGAGCCCGACTCCTAGCTAAAATCCCCTTGTAAGTAAGTTATGCTTACCCTATTTTAAATATAGTTTATATTTAAAATTAGTATTGTTATTATAAATTTATAATAAATATTTGAGCTATTATTATGACTTATATAAGTGTCGTTATAATATCTTTTTAACTACTCGCGGTACGAGAATCTGGTTTAATGGGCCGTATAGGGTTGTTGGATTTCAGAAGTGCTATATGCCAAAATGGTCCTGCCCTCTGGTGTTTTATGTCTGGCCCCTGTCTGTACATAGTGGTTGGAAAGTATTGTTTAAACGCTTATATAATAATAATAATAAGACTAATAATTAGTCACGGTAAATATTAGACTAAAATCTAGTGGTAATAATACTAGGTTTCGTCGAAAGAAATTATTTTAAAGTAAACGAAGCGTTGTCCGAGTACCGAGTCACCACCTTCTCAAGTGAGTGCATAGTTACTTTCATCTTACACATAGATATGAAGTATTTAATATATATTACGTGTTGTGAGTGCATAGTCCCTTTCATCTTACACATAGATATGAAGTATTTTATATAAACTATGTGCTATGTGTGCACATTATCTGAATACTTGCTGTCTATGCTGGTTGAACGTTTTATACATGTTTTAAAGGACTTAAACTGTATACGTATTTTATATATACGAAAATGTTGGGTATGAGATGGGTAGATGAATGATGAGAGATAGAAGATGACGTGAGTATACATTGGCAGCTACAGACTTCGTGCCTATGGGACAAACACCGGTAGCTATGGACTTAGTACCTTTTAGACGTTGGTAGCTATGGATTTAGTACCTGTTGGTAATTGGTAGCTATGGACTTAGTACCTATTAGTTAGACGCTGGTAGCTAAGGATTTAGTACCTGTAGGAATTGGTAGCTATGGACTTAGTACCTGTTGAACATTGGTAGCTATGGACTTAGTACCTATTAGATAAAGACTGGTAGCTATGGATTTAGTACCCGATGAATAGACTATAGCAGCTATGGAATTAGTGCTTTATGAACGAACATTGGAAGCTATGGATTTAGTGCCAGTCCCATAACCCTGGAAGTAAGGGACTTCGGAATAAACGAATGTAGGATAGATGACTCTTAGGTTAAATCCTTAAAGAGTAAAGAAGATAATGAGGATGGGTAATTGGGTTGATTGTTTGATTGAACATAATAATTATATTATTGTGGGTTGAAAACCCTATGTACTCACCAGGTTTCCCAACCTGACCCACTCAGTTTATGTATATCACAGGTGACGAAGTAAAGTGACATTACACTGAGAGATTTAAAAGAGATGTAGATCACTAGTGTAAATCATTGTAAGTCTGTTTATGCTTATGTTTCGGTATTAACGATGACATCCCAAACATTTTAAAATGAAATAAATACGTTTCTTCGAAAATGTTTTAATAACGTATTTACCATGTTTTTCTGGGAACAAATTCCGCAACCTTTTCATAAAATGAAGTACTCTGATTTTTATAAAGCATAAACAAAATCGGTCTTTTCTGGCCGTGATTTTGGGGATGTCACAGTTGGTATCAGAGCATTAGTTTAAGCGAACTAGGAATATGGATTTATTTCTAGACTTAAACTTAGGATGCTAAGCGATGATTGTGAGGTGTGAGCACTAGCTTATTTTAGGAATTGTGCCTAAAATGCTTTTATGTGCTAAATGCTTTGTGCATGATATGTTGTTAATTGTTCGGATCTATGGTCTGTTGCCGACCGGATCTGGAAACCTTATGTGTTTAGGATTCTAAACGTACGACTACGGTATTAGAACTAGCATGTAAATGTTTCGGAGTGATAAGGATTATTTAAACGTCAAGTAAAGGTCTAAATTCACCTTATTCGGTGTATAGATCGAGATGGTAAGGACCCGTAGCGGAAACGTAAACGCAAATGGGAACATGAACCAACCCCCAGTGGTTCAGCAAATACCTGTTGTAGAAGAAGTTGCGCCTGAGCCAGTAACCATGGCTGGAGTTCAAGCCATGATTCGGGCTATGTTGGCTGAACAAAGGAAAGAAATGAGACGGATGTTGAATAGGGACGAACCTACTATGCCCATTGAGCAACCCGAACTGATTCCTGAGCAATCTGAGGAAGGGAACTACAGCCGCCAAGTGAGTCAAGTTGGGACTCAAGGTGAGCAAAGGGATGGCCCAGAAGGGAGAAACAACAAGGATGGGCGGAAAAGAACTTCTTGGGTGTGAAACCACCAAGCCTCTCAGGAAGCCCAAAGCCGGTTGAGATTATGGATTGGATCTCTGAGATGGAGATGGTGTTTGAGAGCTGCAGCTGTAATGAGAAACAGAAGACTGTCTTTGCAGTAAGACAGCTGAAAGCTGGAGTCTTGAGCTGGTGGAAGCTATTGGCAGATACGATGCCACGAGGAGAAGCCTTAAGGATGTCGTGGGAAGAGTTTTTGGAACAGTTGAAAATGCAGTACTGCTCGGAGGTAGATCTGATAGACCTAAACAACGAGTTTCAGAACCTGAAGAAAGGGAAGATGAGTATTGATGAGTATGCCACCGCATTTACCGAGAGGATGAAGCTATTTCCCTACTTGGTGCCTACTGAACTCTCCAAGATTGATAGGTTTGCTAACGGACTGCCCACTGACTTTGGTCCAATGGTCAAAATGGCAACTACCTTAAAAGCAGCTATTAGGGCAGCTAAGAACGTAGAGGCCCAGATAAGAGAAAAGGGTCTAGAAAAAGATAAGGCAGGAGAGAAGCGAAAGTTTGAGGGATCTTCGAGGTCGAACAAGGAAAGCAAATTCTCAAAACTCGGAGGAGTAGATGGAGGTGAAACAAGATGGTGTGATAAATGCAAGAAGAAGCATGGTGGGAAGTGTAACGAAGAAGTGACTTGTTACAAGTGTGGGAGGACGGGTCACTATTCCAAAGACTGCACACATAATGACAAAGTATGCTACGGATGTGGAGGCAAGGGGCACATGTCCAGAGACTGCCCAAGGAAAAATAAAGCAGCAAGACCAGAAACGCCACCAAGGCCAAGGGCATTTCACATGATCCTTGACGAAGCAGAGAACCATGCGAGGAATCAAGAATGAGGACTTCTTACCCGAAGATCAGATTATGCAGTAGCCATAGTTTCGTATGATGTAGCCTAGTAGAGGCATAGTCTAGGGTGAACTTGAACACCTATGTAATCGTTTCAAGAATTAATATAAAACCTTCGTTTTGTTATCTGATGTGTTGAGTGATTGTATGATTTGCTGCATGGTGACTTGGGAAACTGCGAGACAATACTTGGGACGAGTATGAGTAGGTGTGAATGGTAGCAGAGGCCTATACTACCGGAAGCACAGGACTCACACTTGGATCAGGGAAAGTCACAAGGTTACCAAGAAGCTAGTAATTGATTTCGTTTTATTCAAGTGTGTTGTTACCATCGTTTCGGTAATGACTAAGAAGATTGTTGATATTCCGACCCTAGTGGTCATATCGAATCGAGTCCGACTACGATGAGTATGTTGTGTGGCTCAGAGGACCAAGTTTGATGTAGCGTCCGACTTAAACCAAACGGTTGAAATCAAAGCGATCAATAGAAGTATCGCACTCGTTGTTAAAGAAGTTAGTGGCTAGAAATGCCTAATGTTAAAAATTGATTATATCACATTAGAACATGAAGGAAGGCATAGTCTGTTTTAGAATTTAACTCTAAGAGACCTAAGTCTAAGTGTTGCAACATACGATGATAGGTCATTAGAATATGACACATCGATCTATAGTAGTAATAAAAGAACTTATCTCAAGTCCGTATCCAGCAAGGATTGAGATTGTGACTTGAAGGTCATAATTTGGAGTCTAACCTGAGGTAGAGAGCAGGTGCACGATCGAGTACTCTTACAGTCAATGAGTTTAAGAGATAGAATTGAAGGAATGTAGAAGTTATAATTATTACCTAGGATGAAGAAATGATGTATGGAGTCATTATATGACCCTGTTTCGTTGATGATTCCGGGACGTAATCATCCAAAGGGGGAGATAATTGTAACGCCCGCAGATCCGGGCTAGTCAATTTAGAGACAATAGGGGTCGAAAACGACTTTTCGACAAAAAGATTATTTAGAATAAATAATCTTAACCAAGTTGTAGAATATGTCACAGGGTTTCCGTACATATAAAGAACGCCGAAATCCGAGTTATAACGAAGAAGTTATGACCCGTCAAAATTTCGCGTCGGAACCGGCACGGCGCCGGGAAGCATAAATAGTAAATTTATGATAGAGCGAGATTTCACCTTAGCACTCTAAACGAAAGTCATAGAATATGTTAAACTAAGAACATCGATAAAAAGAACACCCAAATCTGACTTCGTATGAAGAAGTTACGATTTTTCGAAGTTTCAGATTAGCAGTGTACAGTCCGAAATTCGAATATTAGATCGAGCGATTTTTAGCCGACACAACCTAAACGAGAATTGAAGATCTCATTATTAGTAGCGTAACAATAAAAAGACAGACGAAAATGGACATCGGATGAAGAAGTTATGAGATTATAACGGACCAATCCTGTCCCGGCCTGTTAAAAATATAACTTTAAAAATATATTCAAAATTAGCCGAAGGAGTCTAAACGAAAGTTGTAGAGTGCGTCTCCACCTACGCATGGATATAAAGAACGTCAAAAAGGGAGTTCGTATGAACGAGTTACAAATTATAATAGCATATTTACGTATTAAAATAAAGTATAAATCATATATACGTACACATATATATACATATGTATATATCATTAGAAAGGTATCGACGATGCGGTCATTATAAGACTAATGTTGAGTTCTTTCGACATTAGTTTAGTACAAATATCTTTAAATCTATTTAAAATAGGATTATAAAGGGGTGTTTAGTTGTTTATATAACTATAAGGTCATTAAGTAATTATGGGGGTAGTTTTTGTAAATTCCATTACTATAAATAAGAGGCTTGGGCTCTCATATTTCTTGCACCATTCTCTTGATTCAAGAGTCTTTCTCTCCTTATCCCCCGAGCATTTCGGTCCCTCGTGATTCGACTTCTCTTTCTGTAGTTTTAGTATAGTAAGGTGAGCGCTGAAGCGCTGCACGAATCTTTCTTAGAAAGATTTAGTGACGAAGTACTGCCCCTACAACGCCCGACTCCTAGCTAAAATCCCCTTGTAAGTAAGTTATGCTTACCCTATTTTAAATATAGTTTATATTTAAAATTAGTATTGTTATTATAAATTTATAATAAATATTTGAGCTATTATTATGACTTATATAAGTGTCGTTATAATATGTTTTTAACTACTCGCGGTACAGGGAATCTGGTTTAAAGGGCCGCATAGGGTTGTTGGATTTCAGAAGTGCTATATGCCAAAATGGTCCTGCCCTCTGGTGTTTTATGTCTGGCCCCTGTCTGTACATAGTGGTTGGAAAGTATTGTTTAAACGCTTATATAATAATAATAATAAGACTAATAATTAGTCACGGTAAATATTAGACTAAAATCTAGTGGTAATAATACTAGGTTTCGTCGAAAGAAATTATTTTAAAGTAAACGAAGCGCTGTCCGAGTACCGAGTCACCACCTTCTCAAGTGAGTGCATAGTTACTTTCATCTTACACATAGATATGAAGTATTTAATATATATTACGTGTTGTGAGTGCATAGTCCCTTTCATCTTACACATAGATATGAAGTATTTTATATAAACTACGTGCTATGTGTGCACATTATCTGAATACTTGCTGTCTATGCTGGTTGAACGTTTTATACATGTTTTAAAGGACTTAAACTGTATACGTATTTTATATATACGAAAATGTTGGGTATGAGATGGGTAGATGAATGATGAGAGATAGAAGATGACGTGAGTATACATTGGCAGCTACAGACTTCGTGCCTATGGGACAAACACCGGTAGCTATGGACTTAGTACCTTTTAGACGTTGGTAGCTATGGATTTAGTACCTGTTGGTAATTGGTAGCTATGGACTTAGTACCTATTAGTTAGACGCTGGTAGCTAAGGATTTAGTACCTGTAGGAATTGGTAGCTATGGACTTAGTACCTGTTGAACATTGGTAGCTATGGACTTAGTACCTATTAGATAAAGACTGGTAGCTATGGATTTAGTACCCGATGAATAGAGTATAGCAGCTATGGAATTAGTGCTTTATGAACGAACATTGGCAGCTATAGATTTAGTGCCAATCCCATAACCCTGGAAGTAAGGGACTTCGGAATAAACGAGTGCAGGATAGATGACTCTTAGGTTAAATCCTTAAAGAGTAAAGAAGATAATGGGGATGGGTAATTGGGTTGATTGTTTGATTGAACATAATAATTATATTATTGTGGGTTGAAAACCCTATGTACTCACCAGGTTTCCCAACCCGACCCACTCAGTTTATGTATATCACAGGTGACGAAGTGAAGTGACATTACACTGAGAGATTTAAAAGGGATGTAGATCACTAGTGTAAATCATTGTAAGTCTGTTTATGCTTATGTTTCGGTATTAACGATGACATCCCAAACATTTTAAAATGAAATAAATACGTTTCTTCGAAAATGTTTTAATAACGTATTTACCATGTTTTTTTGGGAACAAATTCCGCAACCTTTTCATAAAATGAAGTACTCTGATTTTTATAAAGCATAAACAAAATCGGTCTTTTCTGGCCGTGATTTTGGGGATGTCACATCATCCATGCCAAATACCCACCATGCAAACTTATCAAATATCTCTATTCTCTTCTCCTCTCTATTCACGGCCAAACACTCATCCCACCATCCTCAATTTTCTTTTAAACACTCTCATACACTCTCAAGAACATCCTTTCCTTCCATCCAAAAATTTCGAAGATCTAGGGTGTTTTCAAGAGGATTCTTCACCAAAATCATCATCCTTGGTAAGTTTTTGATTAGATCTATGGTCTAGTCTCTTGATTACTTCAAAAATCTCCTCTTAACTCATGAAATTTCGTGATCTTGCATCTTGGAACCCATCTAAGCTCAAAAACCTCTCAAGAAGCTTGTTAGGGCCAAGAATCACATCATCTTCTTCCATTTCTTCTTCAAACCAAGAACAACAAAGCAAGGTGAGTTCATACCCCCTTGTTTTTGGTTTTTATTTGTTTTTGGTTTTTACTTGTTTTTGGGGGAGAATACAAGTTTATTTGTGTAGATCTATGTGTATATGCATGATTATGTGTGTTTTCTTGAAACATTTGGTGATTATGTGTTGATTACTTCACTAATCTAAAAATATGTTAAGAAACTTGAAGTTTATCACTAGGATCTTCATATGAATGAGAAAAGTATGTTTTATCACAAGTATTACATGTAAACAGGTAGATCTGGGATTTGTATACTTTATATAGCAAAAATAAGTGTTGTGTTCAAAGATTTATAAACTAAACTCACAAAAAAGCTCTTGACAGAAAAGTTTTTGTCCAATCTCGGACTGTTTTGACCATCCAAATGGAAGTATTTTCCAAAACTGTTTTACATGGATAAAGTTCAGGTTTATACCTTTAAAATGACTACTCGCACGTTTTCATACGATTTTTCTACAATTTTTGGCGAATTTTACAAAACTGCCTATCATATTTGAAATAATTTCGGACCAACCTGTGAAGATGAGCAATTTCACACTTGTTAGAAGCCATTCAAAAATTATGAGAAAATTTGTGAACAAAGTAGACAAAATTTCTAAACTTTCAGACTTTACGGATCCAAATTTCGACTTACGATGATTTTTCTACAAATTTTCAAACAACTAGGTCGGAAAAGCTCAAAAACCAGAAAATGTGTATTTCACAAAAATCAAGCCAAGAATGTTATTTTTTACAAAAAGGGGGTTTTAAATGTTATTTTTACTACAAAATAGTTATCAAAACAAGTTTTGAACAAAATGGAGACTAAAGTGTTATTCTTACAAAATTTGGGCCATAATCCTAAATTTTTGGCTTATTGGACCAAGAACGTCATTTTTACAAAAGTGGGCTTTTTATATCAACTTTGTAAATAATCAAGCTAAAATAAACAAAACAATAACAAACGGGTTAAAAACGATATTCATATCCTTATTGGGCCTGGAAATAATATACATGTTTAGTGGGCCTTAGTGTCATTTTACATGTATATTGGGCTCGGGATAGGTATTCATATCCTTATTGGGTCTGGAAATAATATACATGTTTAGTGGGCCTTAGTGTCCTTTTACATGTATATTGAGCCTAGGATAGACATTGACATTCCTTTTGAGCCTGGAAATAATAGACACATATAGTTAGGAGTGTTCATTTGGATGGATCGGTTTAATCCGATCCGATCAAGTGAATCCAAATTAATTTCGGTTTTCAAAACGTAGATCCAAATAGTCCAAACTAAATTCAAATCCGATCCGATCCAACCAAATTATAATTCGGTTGGATCGGTTTTTTACAATTCGGTTTTCAAGAATCAAGACATTTGAACAAATATATAACTTTAGTATTAACTTACTCTATAATATAAACTAAAAAATATTGTTTAATTAGTTGTGAACTAAAACTTATAAATAACTATCAAGAAAAATATATTATAGTTTACTACTTTATAGACAATTTTTTTTGATAAGAAGTATATATTAAAGTATTATAATAGATGAAAAATTTTAATATATTAAAAGAATAATTTAGTAAATGTATAATTTATTAAAGATATATATTGAAAAGAACAAAATAATAAATTGTAATTCGGTTTTTTTAGACTATTCGGTTTTTATTTTATAAAGCAAAACCAATCCGAAATCCAAAATAATAATTCGGTTTTGCTAAAAACCAATCCAAAAATCCGAATATCCGAACCAAATAGTCCGATCCAAATTGTCGAATTGGACAATTCAGTTTTATCTAAATAGTGAACAGTGCTACGTATAGTGGGCCTTAGTGGTTCACTTACATGTTTATTGGGCCTGGGAATGGGTTTTATATGCGTTCTTCTTTTTATGCTATTTTAGTGAATACTTGAACTAAAACCAATGATAAACCAACAAACGGATTTAATTTGATCATTCTCTAGGCTATTGGGCCTTAGTGACCCATTTTTATGTGTGATAGGTCCTGTATACAATTTATATGTTTATTGGGCCTCATTGACCCATTAACATGTGCGACGGACCTTGGATACTACATGTGTGCCATTTGGGCCTGTAAATACTTTACATGTGAAATGGGCCTTAGTTGTCCTTTCATATATATTTCGGGCCCATGTTATATAATCTCATTCCATTTGGGTCTTGAAATGATTTAAATGTTTAGCGATGCCTTAGTGGTTCACTTATATGGATCATTAGTCCTGGAATGAGTTTATACCTTTTTCTTTGCGTAAATTCGATTAAGGATCTAGCGAGTTTTTGTCGGTTGGCACCTATTAAGTGTACGATCGTAGCCTGTAGTTATAACCAGAGTCTCTTGGAGGGAGAACGGGGATTTGTGTATAGATCTATACGGGGATGACACATCAGCTGTTCGCTACAGTTAGACTTACTCAGTCTAGGGTGACGAAAACCTTATAATCAAAGTCAAAACCGGCGTCCAGCGACGCCAAGACAGACAAAATTGTCATTATTTAGTATGGTTATGACGACTCGCTTAGAGGAATTAACGTTATGAAGTTTACGGAAGACCTTTTTTTTAGGCAACATCAGGTTGTCTGGGAACATTCTCTTTACCTTTTTAGTCAAATAAACAATAACATACATGCATTAATACAAGATCTAACACAAACGCACTAAACAGTTTTTAGAAAATATCGGATTTTCTGGTGGTTTTCAAAGTTATATAAATCATTTTTACAAACATGCTTATGAACTCACCAATATTTTTATGTTGACCGTTTTCAAAATAACTTGTATTCTCAAGAAACCGTTGAAGCAGGATGAACGAAACAAACTAATGGATATTGTGTTATATTTTGTTTTATCTTACTCTTACTATTTTGGCATGTAATATTCAAATACAATACTCGATGTAAACAATGAATGTTGTAATATTACATGTGTGATGATGATGATGTTATGTTTCAATTATATTCACTGTAATGATATTTCAAGATGAAGTCACGCACAAGCCCCCGGACGTTTCCGCCGTCTGGTTCGGGGGTGTGACAATTAACTGCTTATTTTACCGAAACACTAAGGAAAACATATGAGGAATCAATAAACCCTCTGCCAAAGCCATCCGAATAGGAGATCCCCGATGCTTTGATGATTGTTAAGCCACCTATAATGGATAAACGTCAGCCAGACAGGCCAAGAAACACATACTGCATTTCATCCCAAGGCGAAGGTCCAATTAAAAAAGAGTGTTCTACATGTGGTCAAGTAGGACACACGAGAAACAATTATACTGGAAGGGTGTCCGGTAGTGGAGCACGTCGCACGACTCGACCTCCAATAAAATTTTGCCATCCGTTGGCGAAACTCTAAAGCTGCGTTCCTTGGGTCAATAAGTTCACGTATTGGTTGACCTGAAACTAATTGTTCCATAAACATACAAACAAAAACACTGGAATCTCCCAAATGACTACTTTGTTGGGGAACATTTTTTTCATAAATGAATTGCATATTCAATGGAATCCTTGGGATGTTCTTCCGGGCCTAATAGTTAATCTTGTTTAAATAATTTGCCACCCGAGATTCAAATTTGGTAAAGGTTCCATCAGATTTGAATTTTTTATAAGCCACTCTACCGAGACTGCCATAAATATGGACTTCCATTGACGCCAATCGTAGTTCCACAAATAACCAGTGATTAGGGAATGAATGATTCGGCAATAGGACTTGTATAAGGATCAGAAAATAAAATTATGTTTTTTATATCACAATAGAAAACATAACGACAATAATGATAATATTTTCAATATAAACAATGCAGTTTACCGTATCGACATCCCACCAAACAACCATGAAGTTGGGGTACGTAGCAATACCAACCATAAACGCCCTCCAATCTTGCCCTTCTTCCAAAGCATGGCAAACAAAAAAAATTTGGAGGCATTATTGTATGTTGGTCGCCATCAATAGTCTATACCAAATGGTTATATGCTGCACAAAATTATGATACTTTTGTTATTGACTAAAAAATAAATTACTTTTAAAATAATAAATTAACAATTATTTTACCGATGACTCCAACTTTCCGTCATGTGTATGTCCAAACAAGGCGCTCTAAAAATCTCTATCTAACACGAAATTAAACAAACCATGCTGGACATCATATGAATGAAATAAATAATTGTGGATGACAACTTCACCGCCTGCTACGTAAGGTTGCAGGCGCAACATAGAGAAGTCGTGAACAACAGCAAAAGCTGGAGGAGGAACGTGGCTTGTTGATTTGATATAAACCTTCTTTTTTGCTCTTCTTTTATGCTTCGGTGTCGTGTGCAACTAAAAACAATATTCAAATGTTTAAATCTCTATCTTTCAAATAATTCACATAAACATAAAATTCTATTATTACGATATAAGTTTATAAATTAAATGAATACCTCGGTTTAAGGAGGGCACAAATACTGTGACGGTTTTCGAGTCCTCGGTTTATCGGGTGTAACTTCTTTGCCATAAAAACCATAAGCATCATAATAATCTACATTTCCCGTAATTATTACTTCATCTTCCTCCGACACCTAATTTAATAAGCAATAATATCTAATTAAAAAAATGTTTCAATCTACTAAAAACAAAATTAAAATAAATGTAAGTATAAGAACCTCTTTAGCTTCATTATAATCATTTACATCAAGCACATCATCATCAAATTTGTTCCCTGCATTGTCATTCATTTCCTCCAACTCCTACATTAAAAATAACACATTATACTTATTAACGAAAGACACATTAAAAATCAATTATTAAAACCGTAAATGTAATATCTATAACAACCTTGTTGTCTTCAATATCACCAAAAATATTTTCAGTTGTATTATTTTTATTCATCACTTCATCTTGTACAACCTACATTTTCAAATATAAAATATGAACACAGATATTCATATATGTTAATAAAAAAAAATTGTGTAGCGTGTAACTAACCCGTTCATCATATTTTGCTTGGAATACTGTAGGCTCCTCAAAACTGATGTTATTCCATAAATCTTTATTATTCACTTCTTCAACAAAAACCTCTCTAAGTTCTCGGTTCGTAAACATATGTTGTTCCAGTGCATGTAGCCGTTTCAACACCTCCTCTAGGTTGTGTTTCCCACTGCCCCTACCTCTACCATGAAAGCGACCACTATACGACATACTAGACGAAGATTCGTCTTGTCTCCTAAAATGGTCCCGTATTGGGGATGGAACTGATTTCTGTCCACCATATACATACTCTTGAAATGACATATAATAACAAGATGTCATCTCACTATCACTCGGTAACATGTTTTGTCTTGGTGGTTGTCCCTCCTAAAAAATTGAACATGTTAAAAATGCATACAAAAGTATAATAGTGAAGTTTATTAATAATAAAAAAATATTTATAAACTTGTATTTTTGAAAAAATCTTGTTCACATCAACCCATTTCAATTTTTTTGTCTCACTCCATCGTTTCATCAGAGGCATGTCTCTATTTTTTCTCAATACAAATCCACATGCACGAACAGCCGAAAGCATCTCATATATCAATATCTACAATTTTTACAATTATATTAATAAAAGTTAAAATTAAAATAACAAACATAACAATAAAACCATTTAAATATAAGTAAATTTTTATACCCTAATTGGAGCCATAAATACTGAGACGAAGTATTTTAAAGTTTGACAACGCTTAGGAAGTGATAAATATTTATTTATCTTGTTCCATGTATCCTCAAGGTCATCATACGTAAAATCTCATAGATAACTACCCCAAGCGAAACTAACAAAACAAAAAAAATTATTTATAATATAAATTAACATTAATAATATAAAACTTTCAAAGTAAACAAAACATACTTGTTCCAGACTTCCAAATTCTCAGCAAAAAAAAAAACAATCTTGTGGCACCCGATCATTTATTTCTTTTCCCAAAAAACCTTCACACAAAATGTATATCAAACATACTCTAACTGTATCGACGTCGTCAACTTCTAAGAATGGTTGATTTAAAATAAAAAATTTCAGGTCGTCGATTTTCACTGAACTATTTGTATAGTTCGGAAATAGCCGCTCACGCAATAAACATCTTTTTTTACTAC
Source organism: Lactuca serriola (assembly GCF_051521515.1). Classification (NCBI taxonomy): domain Eukaryota; kingdom Viridiplantae; phylum Streptophyta; class Magnoliopsida; order Asterales; family Asteraceae; genus Lactuca; species Lactuca serriola. The sequence continues at coordinate 336,045,583 of NC_136412.1, forward strand.
TAACTATTTTTTCTAACACTTTTTTCCCGATGTTTTTTGGATACTCACCAAAATTGAAGCCGATTATCAAACAAAACTCTTCCGGCCCATATACCATTTTCGTATCGCCTACTCTAAAATATAACCATTTTATTCCATCTGGAGATAAAACAGCGTCCGGCTGTATCTGATGAAGGAACATTTTGTGGAACAACAATCCGTCCCCTTGTAAACGTGGAACGTCCAACAAGTAACCAAATACGGTATCTCTAAATATATCACGTCTGACACCATCTAACACTTCAAATACTTCCCATATATTACACCCGAATTCTTTTAAGTTTACAATTGCTTTCACATTGAAATTATTATAATCATATTGCACAAAACACAATAACATATTAGAAAACTAAACAAATATTTCATTTTAAAATATATGATTATTAAATGCAATAATAACATAAACAATAATAACAATACAAATACAAATATTTAATAAATAATTTATATATTTACGCTAAAAAACAATAACATACTATAGCAAATTTTCAACTTAAACGACAACTATATAAACAATTTTCCAAGTTATATGACCAATATACAAACAACTTTTTTCTTTCTAATTATATAAAATGACATTTTCTAACCATATAAACAAACAATTTTTCAACTAAAACGACAACTAAATTAACAATTTTCCAAGTTATACGATAAATATACAAACAATTTTTAACTTTCAAATTATATAAAATAACATTTTCTAACCATACTATAAAATTTTTTCTACTAAAACAACAAATATATACAAATTTTCAAGTTATACGATAAATATACAAACGACTATTGTACACATATTATAAAATTTTCTAACCATACTATAAAAAATTTTATACTTCACCAACAAATATATACAAAATTTTAACTTATACGACAAATATACAAACAACTATTCTACGCATATTGTAAACATTATTTTAACCATTTTTCAATTTATAAAAACAATTATACCATAAGAATATACAATTTTTCAAGTTATACAATAACTATACAAACGACAAATAACATATTCTAATCATGATATATCAATTTATCAACTTAAACCACTAACCAAAACATATTCTAAACATTATTCTAACAATTTATTTAACTAATAACGTAAACAAATTAGCATATTCTAACCATTTTACTAAATGTACAACTATCCGATGCACACGCTACGCAATCTCTATTTGTACATTCATACAACCACTAACAAAATAACATTTAAACTTCAAGTTTACTAATAACAAATATTAAAACTATCAAATACAACAAAATTACCCTATCACAAACAATATAATTTTATTTTTTTACACTAATTAATACAATAGATAATAAAATAATAAAGACATATACTAAATAAATGTTAATTAAAACATAAAAAGAGTTCAAATCTAACCATATTTGCGGGATTGTTGAAATAATCCTCCATTTTCTTCAAAAAATAGTCAAAAGGAATTCCAGAGAGAGAGAGTTTCTATATTGAAGAGTGAAAAATGAAGAAAAGAAAAACGCTTATATAGAGTTTTCCCCCGAAAATCGAAGATGAACAGTACAAATCGCAGATGGAAAGCAAAAATCGCAGATAGGGTTTTTCCATCTGCGAATTTAATGGTTATTTTTGCAATTTCTATTTTTTTTGCTAAATTTGTAAGTTAATTAGTGTATTTGGCTAATTTTGACATTTTCTCAAAATTTAATGGGTGAGATACATTCACAACACCAAATATGAGAATTAAAATGATCGACCTCTAAAAAAAGGTATGACTTTATTGATTTCACCATTTTAATATTTAAAACTCACATTTTTTGTATTTTACCACTAGAGTTGGTTATTGGATGTAAAAAATAAGTCAACACATAAATAGTATGATATTTAGAGATTTATTAGAGTTGAAAATGATATTTTAGAGGTTTGTTGGAGTGAAAATGATATTTTAGAGGTTTGTTGGAGTGAAAATGATATTTGAGAGGTCTATTGGAGTTGACTAAGTATAACTAAATTTTTTAAATAACCCACATCTTTTATGTATTTATGTTGTATTCACTTGGGTTTTCTATCGTTATTAAGTTTTTGTTAGATTTCAATACAAGCCAAATATTTTCTTGAAATTTGAATTTTGTCCATTTTGAAAATATTCTTGAAATTTCGGGCGAACCAAGTTTTTTTATGTCATAATTCTTAACCTGACATTCTAGGTTTAATATTTTTTTTAATTAAAGAAAATTACGTTTAATATGACTTAAAGACAGTCTTATATGAATTTTATCTATTCCGAAACGTTTCATTTCATACTTGTAAATAACTCAAAATCTTTATAACTCTTTTAAAAGATGTCATTTAAATTAATATGGTTCCAGATAAATCACCTAGTTTCCACAATATTTTTTTGAAATTCCTATATTTTCAACTTATGCCAATTAAGTGTATGATTAAATGAAATCCTTTTATATATAAAAACAACATTATTTTCATGTTTGATTATTCAAATATTTTCTCTTTACTTTTTATTTATTGTTATCTAAAGCACATGGAAATAAAAAAAAGAAGGTGTGTGTATGTATTATGTCCCATTCATAAGATTGAAGGTTAAAATTATTTATATCCGTCTAATCTTTGAATAAAGACTGGTATGATAATAATGTTCTAGAAGACTAAAAACCATTTGGGTTATTCTTCTTTGTTTCAATTTATATCCTCATATTTTCCATCTACTTTTTCTATATTGCAAGAAAACATTTATGGTTGTGTATTTAGAGAAAAAAAATTGTTTTAATTTATTTTTGTTAAAGATATTGACCTTAGTTTGTAATATATATGATTGGAAAAATATAATAAGAGAGTGGTGTCCAAATTTCCATATAACAAAAAAGAAAAACAAAAAAAATACAAATTTAATTATAAAATCATCCTTGTCAGTTTATGTTTTTTTTCTTTCACCTTCATATTTTAACATGCGGTAATCTTTTTAAGTAAAAATACTTATTTTTAAGATTACCTTTATCTTGTAATAATATCATATAAACATTTTAACAAATAATTAACCATAATTGGTTCAGATAATGCATGTTATCAAATACATATTTAACAAATATTTCAAATAATAAACATCAAATTTCACATATAAACTTTCAACAATTATTTAATACTTTTTAATAAATTATGGTATTAAATTATGTTCATAAAAAGAACAATGCACTCCGTTGATGTATGTGGAAGAGTCATGGGAAAGTTAGATCATTGACTGATGTTTAAAGTTCTCTTTAAAACGACTTAAATACGAGTATTATTAACCCCTAGTATTTGTTCGTATTAATAGAGTTTAATCGTTATAAGTTTTCATCAGATTAATCAATAATCCCAAATGAAACACTGACGTATAGCTGATAACAAACAAACATGTAATATCGTATCGGAGGTATGATCAGTTTGGCATATAAAGATATATTGTATGGGAAATTCACTTTAAACACCTCACTAATCTTACCATGTCATCATTTCCGCCCATATATCGGTTAGTATAATGACTAATATTACGGTAGATATTATTTATAAGTTCATAATAACGATTATAAACAAAAACATAAGTTGTACCGCCCCGTTTATTTAAATAAATTAATAAATGTAAGTCTCGGACTGATTTGCGATGAATTTTAGATGTTGAGGGTTAAAAGTGTAAATTACATATTAGTTTTGTAAGTGTTTATGAAGGCAGGGACTAAATGGAAATTATTGGGACTTCATTGAAGAGATTTTAGAGGCCTAGGGGTTGTTTGGTAAATTCTGTACCTAAGTTGTAATGGATTCTAATATTCAGGGTTTAAAGTGTAAGTTTTGGATTTCATTTGAAAGGATTTCATGGGGAGGGACCAGAAATGTAATTATGGGGAAATGCTTATTTTGGACGGGTATATATATGCGTTACTAAACCCTAACCCTATCTGGTAGCACTAGCCGTCATCCCCACCTTATCACCCCTCCTCCAGCCGCCATCACCGACCCTTCCCCCTTGTTTCTCCGATCAGTTGCCGACGAGTAGGACCAACGAAGCCAGCAGCCTTGCCCCACCTTTCTGACGGAGAGCTTTGTTGGAGACCAAGTCGGAGCAAAGGTCCCCAGCCGTCGCAACCATGGGAATGACTTCAATCATTGCTGCTTCGCCGTGGGTTGCCGCCGTCGCAGCCCCGCTGCCGGTAACGACGTGTTCGTCGTGATAGCCGCCAAGACCGACGACCGAGTGGGGTTTTGCTGCTGTAAGAGGCATGAGTGATCAGAAGATCGATGGTGATCCCATCCGCCGCCATAGGGCCGTTATCTGTTGCTGCTGCTGATCTTTGTGCCAGTCGATCTGCAACGCCCCTCTCCGCCTCCTTCCACCGCTGTCCCATGTCGATGTGCCACTATTGTTGTTGTTGGAGGTTACTGCTGCTTCCGGACCGTCGTGAGCCACCAGGTGGGTGGTTGGGTCCATAGTGCAAATGAGAATCACGTGTGCGGGGCTGTATTTCCATATTTAGTGTGTGATATGTGTGTGTTGTCTAGCCGGAATTCCTAAGAACAGCCGTCGGCCACCGCTAGGGTGGTTATGTGCGTGTGTTATAATTAGTTAGTGTGTGTGTGATCATTTTGAGTTAAGCACTGTAATTGTAATTAGCAAGATGAATAATAAAAAAGAAACTCAAAACCACCACCGTAAGGTGGTGGCCGCCGCCGTGTGCCGCCGTAGACCACCACTACCTGAGGTGGTAGTGGGTGGTGCCCCGCTAGCAAACCCTAATGGGCTTAGAGATTGGTTTTGGGCCTATTGGGCCATGTTTGGGTGGAAAACCCTAATTATGAGTATTGGGCCTTAGACTTATTGGATCCATTTTTGGGCCATTGAGATAGGATTGTATATTAAGCCCAAATTCTCCATACCAATTATCTAGTATAGTAAAGGACTTAATGGACTAAGTCCTTAATGGGCTAATTGAGAAAATACTAATATTTGAGAGATTATCAGCACGCACATGAGAATTATTTAATAAGTGAATATTAAATAATAATCATTGGCAGAAATTAATCTAAGCAATAAAGGACTTAATGGATTAAGTCCCTAGTGTGTTAAGTCCTTAGTGGGTTAAGTAAGAAACACTTAACCCTAGTTATCATTTGATGTGAAACCCTAATTTCACTTGGGGCTTTGTGTTGGGCCATCCGAGAATAATCAAATGGACTAGAGTAATTAGTTGGGCTTTAAGGTAAGGCCCATATGAAGGATTGGGCCCAATTTGGAAAATTGGGCCATAGATGGGCCATAGTTGGGGCCTAGATGGTTGTATGATAGTGGGCCCTAGAATGATACATGTTGGACTGGACTGATCAATTGGGCCTTAAGGGAAGTCCATGTAGAGGTTTGGGCCCAATTTGGAAAATTGGGCCATATGCTGGGCTTTGATCCCTAGTTGACTTTGGGCCTATGGATTGGGCCTTGGGCTTGGGTAAGCCAAGCTAGGGGTAATGTAGTAATTATCCAAAGCATGTATTTTTTAGTTATGTGTTAGAACCCAATTATTAATTGGGTGTTATTTGGTGTTGACAGTTCGGGAATCTGTCAGCCAGCAGCTGGGGTGGAGTCTGTGGGACTTCAGCAGTGTGGGATTGTGTCTACGGGACTTGAGCAGTGTGAGGTGAGTTTCCTTCCAGTAGGAACGGGTCTATGGTGTCACACCCCGAAAACCAAAGGCGGAAACGTTTCCGGGGTTGACTCCAAGTTGAGTATCAAATCCAATGCACATAGTAAGTAAAGTAAACAACTATTACATTACATATCAAAGTTTACATTTGTTCAAAAGTAAAGTTGTACATTCGTAATACATAGTATGTATGAACAAAAGTAGAGACGAGTCTTCTGTACGCTTCGTCTTCTTCAAAAGGATCGCTAAGTACCTGTCTAATGTTGACCTGAGAATACAAGCAGTTTGAAAATCAGCATAAAGCTGGTGAGTTCATAAGATGTTTGTTTTTGTGAAAATGTACGAGTTTCCTTTGGTTTATTCGAAAAGTTGTTATCCAAGAAAATCTCATATTTTCTTAAAAGAAATGATTGGTTGATTGTTAGGTTACACGATTCTGGTTATGTTTAACTATGATCCCAGGAAAGTCCCATACTTTCCTGATTGGATATTACTAAGTGTGAAAGATATATAATTATCTAGTTTATTACTCTTTTTCTAGTTATGTAACGTTTCTCCAGGAAAGTCCCATACTTTCCTAAAATTACATATTGATTTCCATTCGTACCTATTGTATTAACTAGGTATTCTGATATCCTAATGGTGTTATCTTGAAATATAGTTAGCTACATATCTTCGTATTCGTGTTCTTATTCTTAACATATTCTTATACTTATTCGTGTTCGTATTCGTATTCGTAGTCGTATTCGTTTCCCTAATCCTACTCCTATTACTATTCGTTTTCGTATTCGTGTTCGTATTCGTATTCGTAGTCGTATTCGTATTCGTTTTCCTAATCCTACTCTTATTACTATTCGTTTCGTATTCGTATTCGTAGTCGTTCTGTTCCTAGTTATAGTTTCGTTATTCGTTCTGTTTGATGATTAATATGAATTATTCGTAGATTATGAAACATAATTCAGATTGTAACATTTTATCAAGAAATCTATGATTAGTTTGAAAGCTAACTTCGTAATTCGAACTATTTAATAAACACAGTTATTGATATTAGAACATACAGAATGAAATCAATTGAACAGAAAATGATAAGTTGGAGTACAAGATTTCCTTGTACTTTTGCTTGTATTCCCCCCTGAAAACAGTGAAAAACACGGAAAAAGGCGTAGGGGTATGAACTCACCGGACGAGAAATGTGACGATTTGGATGCTAAGTGTTGGTTCGGGGCTTGCAAATGCACGAGGTTCCTAAGTATAATGTAAAGATACACATTTGTATCTAATTAGGACTTAGATTATTTATTTGATAGGGACAATTGCTTCTAGTCGCGAAAACACTCCGATACAAGTGTTTGGAGGGACCCGGGTGGCGTTTAAGGACACATATAGTTAGGATAATGAATTGGGACATCAAAGGAACACTCCATAAGGAGTTTACGGCCACATGACCCTCTACCCATGAGTTTACGGCCGTAAACTCATGGTGGGGTGAGTTAATGGCAAAAATGGCTTGTAACACTTAAGGGAATATTTCTAGGTTTGGTTTTAAAGGCTTGGAATGGATTTAAATCACCAAAATGATTAATTTATGGGAGTTTATGGCCTAGCATAGGCTCCTGGCCGTAAACTCCTAAATACTCAAGAAAACTTGTGTTTTTGGTTTCCAAACAAATCACATGTGATTGCTAAAATTGTTTTAAGACCTTATATGCATTTGTTTGATGTTTTGAAAGGGTTTTTGGAGTTTACGGCCTATGAGACCCCTCTCATGGCCGTAAACTCTCTTAGAGAGTATTTCCTTGTGTTTTAAAGCCAAAAACTTGTTTTTAAGGGTTTCTAAAATTCATTCCAATGCTTATAGGGATTAAACAACACTTTAAAATGAATTTTCACCATGCTTTAAGGAGTTTACGGCCCAAGCACTTGCCTTGGCCGTAAACTCACAATAATCCCTCAAAAATTATGTTTCAAGTGCCAAAATGCTAAAAATAATATCCTAAAATTCATATCTAAGTCTTATAAGGGTTTTGGAAGGGTTTAAGGTCACAAAAACCCTATGAATATGAGTTTACGGCCCAAGCTTGTGCCTTGGCCATAAACTCCTTCAAATCTATCAAAATCCATGTTTTAAATGTTCTAAGTCCATATCATGAAGTCCTTTAGCCATATCTAGAGTCCAATTGAGTTTAGGAAGGGGTTTAAGGGCTAAAAACCCTTCAACTTGGTGTTTACGGCCTAGGTAGCTTCCTGGGCCGTAAACTCATATATTGTGTCCCATTTCATGTTTAAATCTCGAATTTGGAAGCCAAATATGCTATAGATTAAGACTAGGAAGGTACCTTAGGGTTTTGAGGCCTTAAAATTGAGTTTTGGAACCTTACACTTGGATTTTAGGAGAGAGGTTAGAGAGAGAGTAGAGAGAGAAGGAAAGAGCTTCAAATGAAAGGTTTAACATGTTTATATAGTTCCCAAAACTTGGGCACGGAGGAATTCTACCCGATACCGGCCTTAAACGAGGCTTTAGGTCGCACCCGATTAAGTTTCCGTCACTCGGCGGGGACGTTTTTTTAAAACTTATGAAATAGATAAATTTTGGGCTAGTTTCATGGGTTCCCTAATGATTTGGACACTCATTGGATTAAAATAAACCTATAAATTTAATTAACTAAACCCAAAAACGATATCGGGACATTTCGATATACGACGAGTTATACGGGTAGAATGGGTTCTCGGCGATGAACAACTTCGGGTTGTTACATATGGTCACAATGCCGGCCCGTTTAGTTAGCAGTAGTTCCTGACTTCAGTCCGATGCAGTAGTTCAGTATGCTTGGTGTATTTGTGATACATACATGGTATGAGTTATGTGTCCCGGACTATGGTCCGATGCAGTATATAGTATATGTGTTTATATTACATGCTATGATTATGTTATGTTATGTTTAGTTAGTTCCGGACCTCGGTCCGATGCAGTAGTTAGAGTGCTTGATGTCTTTGTGATTCAAGCATGTTTTGTGTTATGTGTTCCGGACTCTGTTCCGATGCAGTATGCAGTATATGTATTCATGCTAGTTGATATGTTTATGCTATGTTATGTTCAGTCAGTTCCGGACTTCGGTCTGATGCAGGGGACAAGGTCCCAATCAGTTCCGGACTTCGGTCCGATGCAGTTAGTTCCGGACTTCGGTCCGATGCAGAGGGCAAGGCCCTGGTTAGTTCCGGACTCTGGTCCGATGCAGTTTCTGGACTTCAGTCCGATGCAAAGGGCAAGGCCCTGGTTAGTTCCAGACTCCGGTCCGATGCAGTTTCCGGACTTCGGTCCGATGCAGAGGGCAAGGCCCTGGTTAGTTTCCGGACTTCGGTCTGATGCAGTGGGCAAGGCCCAATAGATGCTTTATATGTTATTGTATGGTATGTGGTAGTTTGGGGGAGCTCACTAAGCTTCGTACTTACGGTTTTCAGTTTTGGTTTCAGGTAGTCAGTTTTCAAAAGAGGAGCCCGGGAAGATTGCAGTGCACACACCATTTGTTCAGCCTGGGATGTTTATACTCTGATATATTTGACAGTTGTTAAGATATTTTGAGATACATTCTTTATGATTCTTATATGACGATTGATGAATATGGTGTTATTACTAATTTTAAACGAAGTTTTCAGACTGTATTTTTGGGATGTTACAAGTTGGTATCAGAGCCTTGGTTTGAGGTATTCGGGCGCACTCCCGAGTGTGTCTGAACTCAAACTAAGGAAGTGGTATAAAGTTTTCAAGAGAAAAACCATGGTTACAAAAGAATTTTGAGAAAAGAAATTTTTTTTAGAAAAAGTATAAAGAAAAGAGTTTTAGAAAAAGCGAAAAGAGTTTTGAAAAGAGAAAAGGGTGTGGTGCATGCAATCAGCCGAGATCAAGTAAGTACTCCCAAATTACCCATACAAGTTTATGTTATGATTATCAGTTTCAGTTTCAGTAGAACAACATGCTAGAATAGGACTGAGGATCTAGGAGGATGCCTTATGTGCCTGCTATATATGTTTTAGCTTTATGAGAATTGCATGTTAGTATTGAGTAGACATTAGTAGGATAGCCTGTTTAGGTTATGCCTGATAGTATGAGCTTAGCTTTGTATGCTAGTATAGTTTCTCATTATGAGAATAGATTTGCTTGAGTAGTTTCCTGTGTCCGAATGCTGCTTGCTTTGTGCTTTGTAGGACTCTGAGTGATGGGAGTTAGGCATTAGGTGAATACGTCATGTCACATGTGATCAGGGTTGAATAATCTTAGAGTGCTGGATTTGGCCCTATCGCGCAGCTCTTGTTTGAGTCTAACCATTGTAGGGACGAGTCTTTTACTCGAAGGATTATTTGAGCCTCATCACATGTGATGGTATTCAGGTGATGGCTAATTAGCATTACAGGGAGGCCTTCAGCAGCTGAGGAATGGACTGGGGTGGAGTCAGAGATTTCCCTAGGGCAAGCCTAGGATGAGAGTAGCAGAGATCAGTAGTAGTAGATGTGACTTGGTGGAGTCGAGGCAGTACTTGAAGAAAGTACGGATAGATGTGGAAGGTAGTATGGGCCCGTACTACTGAAAGCAGAGGATCCGTACTCGAATCAAGGAAGGCTGAGATGAATCCAGGAAACTTGTAGTGTGTGAGATCCCTCGAGTTTTGATGAGTATTGTGATGTTAGTGATGGTATATTGTCGAGTATAGTGACACTACGTGGTAGACCAGATGGTAGTTCTAGTGTCGATGAGGGATCAGGATCGGACTCGGTAGTCGGGCAGCTCGATGATCAGATGAGGGAGTTCATTCCATCTGAGGTTACATCCATTATCATTGATTAGACTCCTGTGATACTCAGTATGATCAAGGAGGGCATTATAGAGATTGTGATGAGAGGCCGGGTACACTCTACACTGAGATAGCAGTCGTGATAGGGACCCGTACGTTGGTGTTTCGGGAATTCAGAGTTTATGAAGCTTCAGATTGTCAGGGGGTTAGGGACCCCATTGTTAGAAGCAGATGGTTGGCAGATGTCGCCAACACTTTTCGTACCAGACACTGTCTCGAAAGGAGACAAAATCTGACTTACGTCCTGTCTCCTAAGGGATAGAGCATGAGATTGATAAGAAGAGGTTGGTAGTGAGTCGAGTGATGAAGCAATTGATGCTATGTCATGGGATGACTTTTAGACCAGATTTTGGGCAGAGTGTGCCCAAGAGATTGAGGCGCAGCAGTTGGCGCAAAAGTTGTTAGATCTCCACCAGACAACTGAGACTATGGCAGAGATCACTGCCAAGTCTCGGGAAAGAGCTTATATGGTACCACAGTATGCAGCAGATGAGGAAATGAAGAAGGTAAGTTAACAGAACATACTATAGAATGATAGCAGAGAGAATGTGAGTATCTCGGGGTGCAAGACCCTGAATGATATGACTTTTAGAGATCGAGAGCGGGATTGGGAAGTACAACGTCATCTTGGTTTATTCCAAGACTGAGGAGCAGCACGAGAAGCACCTGAAGGAGGTGCTAGAGACTTTGAGGAGGGAGAGAATTTTCGCAAGGTTCCCTAATTGTGAGTTCTGGTTGCACGGGGTGCAATTTCTTGGACACCTTGTCAATCGGAAGGATATTTTAGTTGATCCGGCCAAGATAGAGGCGGTGATACAGTGGGAGATTCCGAGGTCTCCAATTGAGATTCGGAGCTTCCTAGGTCTAGCGGGTTATTACCGTAGATTGATTCAGATTTTTTTTAGAAGTTGGGTGATCTTTTGGATTAGCTGGTGTTGAAAACACTAGAAAGGGTAAGCGTGGTTCTAGCAGGAGCAGTGAACTGTAAGAAGGATCAAGAATCCTTTCCAGACAGTGAACTGTAAGGAGCTAGTTGAATCAAAGTAGGGGAGAATCACCCAAGGATTCAGGAGCAGGAGCAGTTTTGAGACTAGGATAAGTTTCACATCCTTATTGGGAAGGAAGATAGACCAAGCGGTTGTATGGTTTGAGGATAGTGTGGGATGGAAGTTCGGAAAAGCTTGCCAATAAGGAGATCGCGTTCCCGTGATGTTACTAGCAAGCCTTAGGGAATCAGGTTTGGGATTCCAGTTAGGACACGAGTTCAGCTGGTGCGGGGCAAGCACGTGTTCGATCCAGTATTAGAGTGTTGTATGCCTGCGAGTGTAGCTGTAGCATTCACTAGCAATCAGATAGCATCAGAGTGTTGTAAGTCTGTGGGTGTGTCCGTAGCACTCACTGGCAGTCAGATAGCATCAGAGTGTTGTAAGTCTGCGGGTGTAGCCGTAGCATTCACTAGCAGTCAGATAGTATTAGAGTGTTGTAAGTCTGCGGGTGTAGCCATAGCATTCACTAGCAGTCAGATAGTATCAGAGTGTTGTAAGACTTCGGGTGTAGCCGTAGCATTCACAAGATTAGCATATAGTACTAGAGTGATGTGAGTCTATGGGTGTAGCCGCAGCCTTCATTAGGTTGGTAGATAGCGTGAGTGCGTTGTTAGGACGCAGAAAGATCAGTAGTACCCACCAGTTCGGGTATAGCAGTGAGGAAATGGAAATCCACAGATTGGATTTCAGAATTTCCCAGACGGATTAGATCAGGTTGAGTCAGTGATACGACTGGAGGAGTGCCACTGCAGTTGTAGGATCAGGGAAGCAATGGATTGTATAAGAATGTTGTGATATAAGGCTACCATCGGTTATGTAGCAATCACTTTTAGCTTGTATTTGGTGACGTCAGGATTTGACGTATGGACTCGATCAGTTAGATCAGAAAGTTATTATAGCCTCAACGGCATGGTAACTAGTGGCAACTAGTTATAGAGAAGGAATTTGTTCAGAAGTCGTGTGAGGCGACTAAGTGGGAGTCCTTTGGCTCCGCAACCGGGCCAGAACTTGGTACTTCGGATGATTGGCGAATCAGTTGAGACCAAGAAGGTCTCGGTAGATGTCGGGAAGCAGCCATGTGGCAGCATACAGTTTCAGGCAGTTCAGTGTTCAGGTAGTTCCGTGTTTCAGGTAGTTCAGTATTTCAGGCAGTTCCGTGTTTCAAGCAGTTCAGTGTTCAGGCAGTTCAGTGTTCAGGCAGTAAGTATTTCAGGCAGTTCAATGTTTCAGAAATTTCAATGCTTCAGACAGTCAGTGTCTTAAGCGGTAATGGTAGTCGGGGATTTCATGTATGGTTAGAGTCACAGATAGCATGGGTTATGCTAAGTCACTTACAACAGGATTATATGAGGGTTGGCTACGTATAAGTGAATCGCAGGGATAAGGAGGTCTGTGATTCTGTTTTTTTAGTAGGAGCCTTGAGTTATCAGAAGATGAGTAGGTAGCTGAGAGATAAGTGGATGGGAGTCAGCAGTAATGATTCAATATGGGCGGTTAGTTAGAGGGTCAGGTCATCCTGAGACTACAAATTTCAGAGTGAGTAATGTGATCGTAATGCAAGAAATTCGCTTATCTTCGAGTTCTAGGACCCTACGAGGGATAGTTTTGGTTGCCCTGGGAAAGCTAGGGTGTGCCCAGGATTGGGGTCATGTTACTTGAGTAGTAGGGCGTGTAAGGAATGATAAAAAAAATGATGATTTCGAGGACGAAATCTAATTTAAGTAGGGGAGAGTTGTAACGCCCCGTTTATTTAAATAAATTAATAAATGTAAGTCCCGGACTGATTTACGAAGAATTTTAGATGTTGAGGGTTAAAAGTGTAAATTACATATTAGTTTTGTAAGTGTTTATGAAGGCAGGGACTAAATGGAAACTATTGGGACTTCATTGAAGAGATTTTAGAGGCCTAGGGGCTGTTTGGTAAATTCCGTACCTAAGTTGTAATGGATTCTAATATTCAGGGTTTAAAGTGTAAGTTTTGGATTTCATTTGAAAGGATTTCATGGGGAGGGACCAGAAATGTAATTATGGGGAAATGCTTATTTTGGACGGGTATATATATGCGTTACTAAACCCTAACCCTATCTGGTAGCACTAGCCGTCATCCCCACCTTATCACCCCTCCTCCAGCCGCCATCACCGACCCTTCCTCCTTGTTTCTCCGATCAGTTGCCGACGAGTAGGACCAACGAAGCCATCAGCCTTGCCCCACCTTTCTGACCGAGAGCTTTGTTGGAGACCAAGTCGGAGCAAAGGTCCCCAGCCGTCGCAACCATGGGAATGACTTTAATCATTGCTGCTTCTCCGTGGGTTGCCGCCGTCGCAGCCCCGCTGCCGGTAACGACGTGTTCGTCGTGATAGCCGCCAAGACCGACGATCGAGTGGGGTTTTGCTGCTGTAAGAGGCGTGAGTGATCAGAAGATCGATGGTGATCCCATCCGCCGCCATAGGGCCGGTATCCGTTGCTCCTGCTGATCTTTGTGCCAGTCGATCTGCAACGCCCCTCTCCGCCTCCTTCCACCGCTGTCCCATGTCGATGTGCCACTATTGTTGCTGTTGGAGGTTACTGCTGCTGCCGGACCGCCGTGAGCCACTAGGTGGGTGGTTGGGTCCATAGTGCAAATGAGAATCACATGTGCGGGGCTGTATTTCCATATTTAGTGTGTGATATGTGTGTGTTGTCTAGCCGGAATTCCTAAGAACAGTCGTCGGCCACCGCTAGGGTGGTTATGTGTGTGTGTTATAATTAGTTAGTGTGTGCGTGATCATTTTGAGTTAAGCACTGTAATTGTAATTAGCAAGATGAATAATAAAAAAGAAACTCAAAACCACCACCGTAAGGTGGTGGCCGCCGCCGTGTGCCGCCGTAGACCACCACTACCCGAGGTGGTAGTGGGTGGTGCCCCGCTAGCAAACCCTAATGGGCTTAGAGATTGGTTTTGGGCCTATTGGGCCATGTTTGGGTGGAAAACCCTAATTATGAGTATTGGGCCTTAGACTTATTGGACCCATTTTTGGGCCATTGAGATTGGATTGTATATTAAGCCCAAATTCTCCATACCAATTATCTAGTAGAGTAAAGGACTTAATGGACTAAGTCCTTAATGGGCTAATTGAGAAAATACTAATATTTGAGAGATTATCAGCACACACATGAGAATTATTTAATAAGTGAATATTAAATAATAATCATTGGCAGAAATTAATCTAAGCAATAAAGGACTTAATGGATTAAGTCCTTAGTGTGTTAAGTCCTTAGTGGGTTAAGTAAGAAAAACTTAACCCTAGTTATCATTTGATGTGAAACCCTAATTTCACTTTGAGCTTTGTGTTGGGCCATCCGAGAATAATCAAATGAACTTGAGTAATTAGTTGGGCTTTAGGGTAAGACCCATATGAAGGATTGGGCCCAATTTGGAAAATTGGGCCATACATGGGCCATAGTTAGGGCCTATATGGTTGTATGATAGTGGGCCCTAGAATGATACATGTTGGACTGGACTGATCAATTGGGCCTTAAGGGAAGTCCATGTAGAGGTTTGGGCCCAATTTGGAAAATTGGGCCATATGTTGGGCTTTGATCCCTAGTTGACTTTGGGCCTATGGATTGGGCCTTGGGCTTGGGTAAGCCAAGCTAGGGGTAATGTAGTAATTATCCAAAGCATGTATTTTTTAGTTATGTGTTAGAACCCAATTATTAATTGGGTGTTATTTGGTGTTGACAGTTCGGGAATCTGTCAGCCAGCAGCTGGGGTGGAGTCTGCGGGACTTCAGCAGTGTGGGATTGTGTCTACGGGACTTCAGCAGTGTGAGGTGTGTTTCCTTCCAGTAGGAACGGGTCTACGGCCACAATGCCGACCCGTTTAGTTAGCAGTAGTTCCTGACTTCAGTCCGATGCAGTAGTTCTGTATGCTTGGTGTCTTTGTGATACAGACATGGTATGAGTTATGTGTCCCGGACTATGGTCCGATGCAGTATGCAGTATATGTGTTTATATTATATGTTATGATTATGTTATGCTATGTTTAGTTAGTTCCGGACCTCGGTCCGATGCAGTAGTTAGAGTGCTTGATGTCTTTGTGATTCAAGCATGTTTTGTGTTATGTGTTCCGGACTCTGTTCCGATGCAGTATGCAGTATATGTATTCATGCTAGTTGATATGTTTATGCTATGTTATGTTCAGTCAGTTCCGGACTTCGGTCCTATGCAGGGGACAAGGTCCCAATCAGTTTCGGACTTCGGTCCGATGCAGTTAGTTCCGGACTTCGGTCCGATGCAGAGGGCAAGGCCCTGGTTAGTTCCGGACTCTGGTCCGATGCAGTTTCTGGACTTCGGTCCGATGCAGAGGGTAAGGCCCTGGTTAGTTCCGGACTCCGGTCCGATGCAGTTTCCGGACTTCGGTCCGATGCAGAGAGCAAGGCCCTGGTTAGTTTCCGGACTTCGGTCTGATGCAGTGGGCAAGGCCCAATAGATGCTTTATATGTTATTATATGGTATGTGGTAGTTTGGGGGAGCTCACTAAGCTTCGTGCTTATGGTTTTCAGTTTTGGTTTCAGGTAGTCAGTTTTCAAAAGAGGAGCTCGGGAAGATTGCAGTGCACACACCATTTGTTCAGCCTGGGATGTTTATACTCTGATATATTTGACAGTTGTTAAGATATTTTGAGATACATTCTTTATGATTCTTATATGACGATTGATGAATATGATGTTATTACTAATTTTAAACGAAATTTTCAGACTGTATTTTTGGGATGTTACATAAGTTATACTTAAAACACGGTAAGCATAAACTCGACTTACAGGTTGTACGACGAAAACAGGGGATTACGCGGGCAAAACTTCAAAACTAACCGCTCTATTTCTCGGGGAACTCTTACACTACAGAGCTTCGCTACTAACACTTAAGAACCACATGGGTTGGGCCTCGGGGCCTTAGGGAAGTTTGAGAGAGAAAGAAAGAAAATTGAATAAGAAAATGAGCTTGAAAACACTTGAATATATAGGAAAAATTGAAGGGCATGCTGCGTCCCATCCGTGTGGTAGAATCTCATTCATTTCCGTGGGGAAGAAGGGTGCACATGATCATGACATGTGCCACACTCCTGTGGTGCCACGTGTTGCTTCCTCGTTCGTTGAAACTTAATTATTTTGTAAAATTCATAACTTTTGCATACGGGCTTCGTTTTTTATGGTTTTTTCATCCACACATAGATATCGACGTGTACTATAACTTTCATTTATACTTTTTCGGCTAATTTTCAATTTATTTTTTGTTTTATGGCCCGAGAGGGCTTGGACCGTAAATAATGTTGCGTAAATCATAACTGCTTCTACGTGCTCTGTTTTCAATGTTCTCTATATCGTTGAATTCATATTGAAGAGTAATACAAATTTTATTTAGATTGTTTCGGCTAACAATCAACCAATTTTGATTTCTATTTCTATATCGCACACTGATGTACCATGTCGCACTCGAAACTTTGAAAAATCAAAACTTCCTCATATAATGTCGAATTTTTACGTTCTTTATATTGACGAGTTCCTATTGACGATAACTATAACTTTCACAAGATCACTTGAGATAAAAAGCAACCTATCTCCGTTTCACTTTTTATGACGCACCTTACTGTCTCGGTTTAAACGCGAAACTTAGACAAATCATAACTTCCTCATATGAAGTAAGATTTGGGCATTCTTTATATCCACGAGATCACTGTCACGACTACTATAACTTTATTTAAGATTATTTATCCAAAACAATCTTTTAATTTTAATCTTTATTTTATCGTTTAACGATAAATTTTATATAAAAGTTTTCTATAAATATTATATACTTCTAATATTTGTCCACTTAATGTGTATATGATAAATATTTATTATATCATAACACATATGAAGAATGATTATTTTAATTAACGATTTTAATTCTTCGATTAAATGTATAATTACTATGATTATACTTTAAACGTCTAACCTAAAACTATGGATGTTACAGTTCAATACTAGTATGATTTCAGTCGTCATAAATCGGAAATCAAGAAACAAAATCTTGGACTATGAGATTGATTTGTATCTATGTCTCATGTCCATACGATATCTTGTGGGTTGAAGGAGTAAATGATCACTTATCTTAAAGGCCAACATTCGATTTTATCAAAGTCCGGGAGTGGCTCAGGAAAACACTATTTACTGGTTATTCAAAGTGTATACTTGTAATTGTAGTTGATGACTTATCCATGTGGGAGACTGTTGGATTAAGGTGTCTATGGTCTTTACTAAATTTGTATAATCTTAGTGAATAAAGTAAAGACCTTTTTGGATTGTCGTCATAACCAGAAATAGCTAGAACTGATATTAGGAGAGAGAGATAAAATAATTTGATTAATATATTAATTAGAAATTGTTAATAATTAATTTTGAATTAATTATAAATGGTTGGAAATTAATTAATTATTAATCTGAAATTAATTCAAGATTAATTAAAGGTGCAATGAGTGAAATATAATTTTTCAATAGTTGAACAAAAGAAACAATTCTAAAACTATCCAAGCATGGACGGTTTTGAGGAGCCTTTCTAGGGTTTCTGGAAGCCTCTTCTCTGTTGATAAGGAAAGAGTTGAACTGGGCTTCAAATCTAATATTTACTTGTTCAAATTTGAATTTATCTGCAAGTTACCTAAATTATTAATAAGCCCCTTGGACATCACAAATTCATGCGTTATCGTACCTAGAAAAGGAGAAAAAAAATTCTCTTCCTCTAACCTCTCTCCTCTTGTCTTTATAGTGTTCTATGGTTTTGAGACTATGAACCACTAGAGATATTCACACTATTGGATGTTTGATTTCCATGGAGCATTTGAAGAATTAAAGAGTTAGTATATTTGAATATTCAATATACTAAAATGTTTAGTTCTAACCCTATTAGTTTCGATTATATTAGGTTAGAAGCTGTTTTATAAAGTATGTTGCTATAATAGTGAAATTCCACAAAAGTTCAAGGTTACATATGCCCATAAGAGTTTATGTATAAAATCCGTTGTGCAAATATTTTTCTTGTAACTAGAAAACCCATCATTTTAATACTTACCAACAACACATAATAACTCCCCCTTACAAATCCCTTTAAGAAAACAACCATCCAGTTGTATTATCTTTCAGCATCCCTCCATCATCCCTTTTCAGCCCATCAAATCAAACATAGAACTTACTATAGTAGTTCTTTCTATTTAACATACAACTCACATCAAAGTAGAACTTGGATTTGTTCTCATAATCTCTTTTGCATATGACCACAACTTTATATAATTGACATGTAATTTCATACTTTAAGGACTAACTGCGAAAAAAAAACTTAAGTGTCTAAATTGGTAAAATAACAAAACTTAGTTATGTTACAATACCATTTTCCATTTAAATATATTTTAGTAATGGTTTAAAATTGGTTTGTTAATTTAATATATTTGTAAAGAATTTTTTTTTTCTATCCAAACTTTAGTCTTCTATAACTGTTTAATAATAATAATAAGTGGTTTTCAAAAATCTTTAATAATATTAATTGATTTCTAAAATTAATTAAAAATAATAAAACTATATAATAACATAAAATTATAATAATTGATTTCTAAAATTAATTAACAATAATAAAAATATATAATAACATAAAGTTATATATTATATAAGTTATTTAAAAAACTATGATTCATATTTTATCATTATAATTGAAATTAAAAAAATAATCAAATAAATAGTTTTTAAATAAGTTATACTAATAAGAGTAAAAAGTAAAGCATATCAAAATTATTTTCAATTTTATTTATATTACGGATATAAAAATTCATTAAAATAATATAATTGTTATATATATATATATATATATATATATATATATATATATATATATATATATATATATATAGTAAAAACTCCCAACGTCATTCGCGCGGGTTCAATTAAGTTTAGCAAAATCAGTGGAGGTTTGATTGAGATTTGTAAATGTCATGAAGTTTCTAAATGAGTTTAATCAATAATAATAAGGTTTAAATGCAACAAACTATAAAGCATATTTCTATTTATTTGTTCATTTTACAAAGCAAAAATCAGACGATAAAGGAAAAGTCAAAACTGAAAGAATGATGAAATTTACAGAACATGTGTAGTAAGGGTCCCAAAGTGTAATATTAGCAAAGATGATACAACAAAAACCCAAAATTACCAAACTTAAAGGACAAAATTTATAGAACATATGTAGTAAGGGACCCAAAGTGTAACATTAGCAAAAATGATGTGGCAAAAACCCAAAGAGACCAAACTATGATATTGCTAAAGGTCTAAGGGATTAAAAGTGTAACATTTTCAAAGTTTTGTGGCAAATATCTAAATGACCTAAAAAGTTCTATTTCTATGGTGTTGTTTGGTTCGCAGAATGTTTCTGAAGGAATTAGAATTAGAATTTAAAAAAGAATTTGTTAGGAATTTGAATCCAATTCCATATATTGTTTGGTTGGCAGGAAATGAAATTAGAATTAATTCCAGATTTTGCTTGATTGGTAGGAAACATAATTAAAATCCATGTAAAATGATAAAATTGCCCTTTTTTTTTATCTGTTTTGCTTAAATTTACTTTGATTTCTAAATTACATGTAAAGATATACTATATAAAATATAAAATAGTAAATTTTATTTTATTAATTGAGCATTCATGCCGATGACGATGGTAAGTGGTGGTGATTGATAGCGGCGATGATGGTGGTGGAGGATGGTGGTATGTGGTGGTGGCAGTGACAGTGGCGGTGACGGTGGTAGGCGATGGTGGTGGCAATGGAAATGGTAGGTGGTGGTGACAATGGCGGGAGGTGGGTGGTGGTAGCGGTGGTGTTGGTGGTGGGTGATAGTGGTGGCGGTGACAGTATGTAGATGGTGGTGGTGACGGTAGCGGGGGTAAGTGGTGGTGGTGGTGGGTGCGTGGGTGGCGGCAATAGAAGGTGGTAACGATACCGATAGGTGATGTGGTGGTGGCGGTGACGGTGACGGTAGGTTGGTGGTGGTGGAAATATTCGTGACACTAGCAGTGGTAGGTGGTGGTGGGTCGTTATGGTGGCGATGCTTGTGGTAGGTGGTTGTGGTGATGGCGGCGGCGGTGGTAGGTGGTGGTGGTGGCGGTGTCAATAACAGTAAGTGGTGGGTGGTGATGGGTAGTGGCGGCGGTGGTGAAGGTAGTGGTAGGTGGTAGTATGTGATGATGGTGTAAATGTTATGTTATAAAATAAAACAATGGTAATAAGGTAAAATGTTACTTTTCTTCCTGAAAATGAATTAATTTCATCATCTTTTTAAAAGAAAAAGTTTTCCCTTATTTAATGAAAAGTTTTGTCATTTAAGTTTCTAAATTTTATCATACAAAGTTGAACCAAACTCTAGAATATGGTGGAATTGGAATCATTTTCCCCCA